>NC_053162.1:182172591-182520049 GCF_016835505.1 Polypterus senegalus | reverse complement strand
CCAGGCGCCCCCTGGTGGTGGCCACTGTCCTCAGCAGGGCTGAGCTTACAAGCTCTAAGCTCGTAGTCTCAACGTATTCCCATCTATTGTGCCCAGTATGTCCTCATCCCCCGGTCCTTCTGTCATTAGGGCTGTCCTGGTCGGGGACCTTCCCTGGTCGTCTGCCACCGTGTGCTTGACAGAGTTTGTGTCAGACATTTGTGGTGTTGTCTGAAAGGATGAGATGATTGATAAAAAATTGTGCAAGAATGGCAATAAGTTTATTTGTAAGCTCCTCGTTCTCACTAAAAGAGATCTGAGTAGGTGACGTTAAGGGTCTCCAGGTTTGGCACGACACTGAGTGAGCAGCCCTTTCATTTGAGTACTCAAACGGTGGGAGGATTTTTAATTAAAAAGTAAATGTCAATGGAAAGGGGCCTTCTTTAAAACAGTAAGGGAGCTGCAGATAGCCACTGGCGTCCAGTCCAGGTAGTGCGCCATACTAACAAAAAACTAAAAAGCAGGGGGAAAAAAGGGGAGCCGACTATGGAAGAGAAATTGTGAACAAGAAAAATCTAGAAGACCTCAGCGAAGATGTGAGCAGAATCAGCTGGAGGTTATGGGAAAAAAATGTGACCAACCATGAATCCATTTTGTTAGTTTCAGATTCTGTGACGATTAGCTGAGAAAGGAGCAGATTCTCCATTCCTGAATGCACTCATTTCCTAGAAGGCATTTAAACAAAAAGAAAAAGAAAAAACATTTTGTATCGTAAGACATGTTGATCTGTTGGTTTCTTTTCTCATCCCCTTCTGGTGTAATAAGAAGTAACTGACATACTGGAAATGGGGAAACAGAATGGAGTGCTGCCGTCTGTGGGACTACGAAGCTGATGACCGGTTCACTTTTATAATTTGATGCTTTAATGAAGCATTTCAGACATTTTTATTAAAATCCTAAGGTGGAAATGTATGTGGTACTTTAATTTGTAAAGAAAGAAAAATAAATAATACTTGGGATATATGTAAAGAAACAGAGTAGCTTCTGTGGTGCTCATTGATGGATTCCAGGATCATTTTTGCTGATCTCAGTGACATTTGAAATATTAAGGGACTTTGAGTGAGAAGAAATAAAATATTTTATACCACTCGCTTTCTTCTTCTTCTTTTTGCCACTCCCGTTAGGGGTTGCCACAGCAGATCATCTTCTTCCATATCTTCCTGCCCTCGTCATCTTGCTCTGTCACATTCACCACATCCATAAACCTCCTCTTAGGCCTTCCTCTTCTCCTCTCACCCACCAGCTCTATCCTTAGCACCCTCATCTCTCCTCTGCACATGTCCAAACCAACTCAATCTCACCTCTCTGACTTTGTCTCCCACCCGTCCCACCTCAGCTGACCCTCTGATGTCCTCATTTCTAATCCTGTCCATCCTCGTCACACCCCTGATGCAAATCTCAGCATCTTCAACTCTGCCACCTCCAGCTCTGTCCCCTGTGCCACCGTCACCATCCCATATAGCACAGCTGGTCTCACTACCGCCCTGTAGACCTTCCCTGTCACTCTTGCTGGCACCTGACACTCTTCTCCAGCCACTCCACCCTGCCTGCTCCCTCTTTCTCAAAAATAGCTAAATATAAAATTCTGCGATAAGGGAAAAATGTTTTTAAGATGGCACATACATGAACAATGTAATCAGAGCTGTGGGAAAAGGACATTTGGCAGCTAACTGTTTAGGCTTATTTTGACCTCATGTCTAAAAATAATTCCTCATTTATCCGTCCCGACCGTGGATTTCTTTCTTGACTTCTGCCTGCTATGCTGACTGAGAGATGTTCTCTGGAGGGAATTGCTATACATACATTGTCATCCATTTTGGAGAAGGGCACCGTGAACATGGAGATAAATTTGTATTTTACAATATTTGCCCAAAGTTTTCTTCCATTTTACAGGAACCTCCATAGAACATGGCTCTGTAACTAATAACCTCCGTAACAATCTGCCTTCTCTTTGCTTCTGTTTTTTGTATTTTCTGTGAGACAATTGTGGCATTCGGCTCTGAAGTTGTTAAATTAATGGGATGGGTGACAGGGTCTCTACTGCTTCACATTTCCTCTTCAATTAAAACGACAAGGGCAAGACTGGCACAAGTGTCAATATTGTTATAGTAACTTCATTTTAATGTTTGAAGCCTTTCTTCAGTTGTGTGCCAACAATATAAATATTATTATGGGACCAATAATTTGAATATTATGCTAACACTACTGAGACCAACACTTGTAATGATTTATTACTGAATCGGTATTTATTAAGATTGACTTTATTTTTGTGATGACGTACTTGTTACGATGGAGAGGTTTTCAGATGAGTGGGATTTGCAACAGCTGTAAAGGAAAGCCTTCATTTAAGGATTTCACTTTGAATATAAAAGTCAAATTGAGCGGAACGCTGAATATTGTGTTTATCACCTTCAGACTTCATTTTGGTCCTTAAAGACAAACTGGCCGAGACGCAAGCACCGGCTGGATTGAAAAGACGCGTCTGTTTTACCGCTAGCAATATTTCTAAATAGAGGGGTTTCCCCAGCAACACAGATCTGACACAATACAATCCAATTTATTTTTGTACATCCCGAAATCACCAAAGTGCCGCAGTAGGCTTTAACAGCTCCTGCCTCTTGACAGCCCCCTGAGCTTAACCCTGTTGGGAATCTGGGGCACAGTTTCAAAATGGCTGTTCAGAGGTGCCACCCCACCAACCTAGAAATCCTGCCAAGAAGAATGGGGCAGAATCACGCCTGAGCAATGTGCAGAACTGGGGCGTATTTATGTACCCCAAAAGAACGAAGGCTGTTACGGCAGCAAAAAGGTTCTCGACAGTAGAAATGAGCTGGGCGTGAATACTCAGGCGAACAAACAGTCACTTTAGTTAAATCAACAGAGGAGGCTTCATGTGGACTTTGAAGGGTTGTGTTACATCATTAAGATTTCACATTAAAATACCAAATGGATCGATATGTGGAGAACATTAGGAGGACTTTTAAAGGCACTGAATACTTTTACACGTCACTGTATGTTTGGGTATGCAGCAAAGCATTTGTGAAGCCACAACACGCACAACCTTGAGGCGAATGGGCTACAACAGCAGAAGACCCACCAGGTACCACTCATCTCCACTACAAATAGGAAAAAGAGGCTACAATTTGCACGAGCTCACCAAAATTGGACAGTTGAAGACTGGAAAAATGTAAGCCTGGTCTGAGTCTCGATTTCTGTTGAGACATTCAAATGGTAGTGTCAGAATTTGGTGTAAACAGAATGAGAACATGGATCCATCATGCCTTGTTACCACTGTGCAGGCTGGTGGTGGTGGTGTAATGGTGTGGGGGATGTTTTCTTGGCACACTTTAGGCCCCTTAGTGCCAATTAGGCATCGTTTAAATGCCACGGGCTACCTGAGCATTGTTTCTGACCATGTCCATCTCTTCATGACCACCATGTACCCATCCTCTGATGGCTACTTCCAGCAGGATAATGCACCATGTCACAAAGCTCGAATCATTTCAAATTGGTTTCTTGAACATGACAATGAGTTCACTGTACTAAAATGGCCCCACAGTCACCAGATCTCAACCCAATAGAGCATCTTTGGGATGTGGTGGAGCAGGAGCTTCGTGCCCTGGATGTGCATCCACAAATCTCCATCAACTGCAAGATGCTATCCTATCAATATGGGCCAACATTTCTAAAGAATGCTTTCAGCACCTTGTTGAATCAATGCCATGTAGAATTAAGGCAGTTCTGAAGGCGAAAGGGGTGTCTGTTTGCCTGTTTGACAACCCATTATATATATATACACATACACACACACACACACGAGGGGGGACCCCAAAATAACCAGAATTTTGTTGTTGTTAGGTTGGTGCTCGTAGTACGTGGTTGGGCCGCTAGGGTGATGTAGTTACACTCCTCACAAGTCAGCCTGCCAAGTGCCATCAGTCTAGAAGGTTGTGCTTGGGTTCAGTGAATTTTTTTGTAAAAGTAGTTTTGTGCAAGCGTCGTTTTTTTACGATGGCCGATTATCGTGAGCAACAGCAGCGCAGTGAAATTTTGTTTTCTTCTTAATAAAAGTGTTACAGAAACTATGGTTATTGAAACGGTATGACAACCCTGATCCACCCACCCTACTCACTGGATTTAGCTCCGTGTGATTTCTTTTTGTTCCCTCAGATGAAAAAAGACTTTAAAAGGAAGGCGTTTTGCTGACGTCGAAGAGGTAAAACAAGAAACGACCAGAGCATTAATGGGCATTACTTCAGAGGAGGCAACAAAAGGATACGATCAAAGTGGAGCTTATGATATTATTTATCTGGACTTTCAGAAAGTATTTGATAAGGTGCCACATGAGTTAAAAGAAGTGGGAGTTCAGGGTGATGTTTTTAGATGGGTGCAGAATTGGCTCAGACACAGGAAGCAGAGGGTGATGGTGCGAGGAACCTCATCAGAACTGGCCGATGTTAAGAGTGGTGACCAGCAGGGGTCAGTGCTAGGGCTGCTGCTATTTCTAATATATATAAATGATTTATATAGGAATATAAGTAATAATCTAGTTCTGTTTGCAGATGATACCAAGATAGGTGGATTAGCAGATAATTTGGAATCCGTTATATCATCACAAAAGGACTTGGATAGCATACAGAATTGGGCAGATTTGTGGCAAATGAAATTTAATGTCAGTAAATGTAAAGAATTACACATAGGAAGTAAAAATATTAGGTTTGAATACACAATGGGCGGTCGGAAAATCGAGAGTCCACCTTATGAGAAGGATTTAGGAGTCATAGTGGACTCTAAGCTATCGACTTCTCAATAGTGTTCAGAAGCCATTAAGAAGGCTAACAGACTGTCAGGTTATATAGCGCCTTGATGTGTGGAGTACAAGTCACAGGAGGTTCTGCTCAGGCTTTATAACACACTGGTGAGGCCTCATCTTGAGTACTGGGGGCAGTTTTGGTCTCCAGGCTACAAAAGGACATAGCAGCACTAGAAAGGTCCAGAGAAGAGCGACTAGGCTGATTCAGAGCTACAGGGGTTGAGTTAGGAGGAAAGATTAAAAGAGCTGAGCCTTTAGAGTTTAAACAAAAGAAGATTAAGAGGTGACATGATTGAAGTGTTTAAAATTATGAAGGGAATTAGTACAGTAGATCGAGACTTGTATTTCAAAATGAGTTCATCAAGAACACGGGACACAGTTGGAAACTTGTGAAGGGTAAATTTCGCACAAACATTAGGAAGTTTTTCTTTCACGAAAGAGCGATAGACACTTGGAATAAGCGACCAAGTAGTGTGGTAGACAGTAAGGCGTTAGGGACTTTCAAAACTCGACTTGATGTTTTCTTGGAGGAAATAAGTGGAGAGGACTGGCGAGCTTTGTTGGGCTGAATGGCCGGTTCTCGTCTCGAGTGTTCTAATTCTAATTCTAGTTCTAATTCTAGACAAATTTAAAAAATGTTTCGAACAATGGAACAAACGGTTAGATAAGTGTATTTCCGCCAATGGAGAGTACTTTGAAGGAGACTAATTGTAGTCTGAACAGAAAATTAAATTAAACACGTTTTAAAAATATTTCTGGTTATTTTTGGGTCCCCCCTCGTTACACACACACACACATATACTGTGGATGCTATCGGCCGCTGTTGCCCCACTGAACCCACCAGACAGACGTCCCGAACACCAAGAAGATTCTTTAATAATAATTCTTCAAATAAAGTGCACAAAGCACCGCGCATTCCACAATTCTTCAATAATAAATCAATACAATAATAATAATAATAATAATACAATAAACAATCCTCCACTCCCAGCAGCTCCATCCTCTACCACCCAACTCCGGCTCGATCTGCTGGGGTTTCACCACAGTCCTTTTAGTCTGTGTGTGTGTGTAAGTCCCGTGAAGTCCGAGGACAGTGACAAGATGTGTTATTCAGAAGGCACTTGTGTGGTTTAATGTGTTTGTGATTAACCAGCTGTGTGTGTCATTCATAGTGCGCTGTTGTGGTGAGGGTCAGTGTGTCTGCGTATATCTATGTCTGTGTGTGTTAATCTTAAAGTGCAACAGTTGACCAATCTGATAACGAACTTGACGAGAACACTTACCTTTGGAGAAAACAGGTAAAGGGCAGGGCTGGATTAAGATGAAATTGGGCCTGATGCTGCAGTGTAAGAAAGGCCTATTTGTTCTCGACACTCGTCGCCGTACACGCGCACTGAGACCGACCAACGAGCATTAATTGCTTGCGACGCAACCAGCCATCCTTTATTGAACATTAATAATAATAACGACTTGGTATCGTAACAACTCGAGATTAACATCAAACTATGAAACATCAACATTCAATAGCAATTGTCTGAAAAGTGCACTTAATGCAGAAAAGGCTAAACCAGATCAACTTAACTTTGGCTTATTGTCACCCTAACTACTGCGCTAGTGCTGCTTACTTATATTGCTGTTTGTCGAGCCTTAGCAAGCGCGAATTCTTCGATCGTGTCAGCAATGGTGCTCAATGCTCATAAGCGCCAGTATGCTTAGCCTTTCCTGTCCCATTGAGGACCGCAGCTCTCCTTTGACTGTTCCCAACTTTGAGAAGCTCCGCTCGCTGGAGGCATTGGGCACCATCATGCACAGATAGATGCACAACCCAATCTCGACGTTTGGAAATGTCTGAGAAAGATTCAACGATGACAAAAGCCAGTACAGGGTAAGCTCTGCTGATTCGTTCACAGTCACCGGTTTCTGAGTGCGCATGAATGCAGCAAACTGTATCAGCTCAGCCAAGTGATGTGACGTCACATGAAATTTCTCAATTCTCTTATGAAACAGAGAAAGAAAAAATGAATTTGCAGAGACATTGGGTCAAAGTGATTCAGTTCAGGCTCTTGAGGGTAAACATTTGTCCACGGTTTAAATTTCATAACAGACCAGAATCCTGTCGAGGATTTAAAAAAAATTCTAAACATCCATGTGGCTTTTAGTTTTACCTTTACAGATAACCACTTAAATAGCCATCGATTTTTACTGTACGACTAACATTCAAGGTGAAAAATTTACTACGTGGCACTTACCGAACAATAATAAAGTGGCAAGAATCGCCAAGATACTGCAAACAACGCAGCTAAATTACTAAGTAAACTGTTTGATAGCATTAACTTGAAATCTTCGGTTAACAATAAACACAACGACATTATAGTTACGTCACAGCACAAAGAACAATAGTAACTGTATAGTAAGTAGCGCTGCTATAGGTTTCGAAAGTCGGACTCCAAATTTCATTCTAAGAATTATTTTGAGGTTAATATAGCAAAGGAAAACTGTTCAGCTTCCGGAAAATTCTCGTCTGTTTTCATCTGGGCCGATTTCAGGAATGGGCCTAATGCTGCAGCATCAATAGCACCCACCTTAATCCGGCGCTGGTAAAGGGTAAGCAGAGGGAAATCCTACGATGAGAGCCAAGCCTGGGGCTTTGACTTGGCCATTCCAAAATATTCACCTGTCCATTTTTGAGCCACTCCAGTGTCACTTTGGCCTAAAGCTTAGGGGTCATTGTCATCTTGAAAGGTGAATCTTCACCTGAGCTTTAAATTCCAGACTGATTGCAGACTGCAGACTGGGACAAGTTCTCCTGCAGGATTGTGTGGTATTTGTGCCTGTCTGCTGTCCCTTCAACTCTGACAAGGCTCTCAGTCCCAGCACATGAAAAACATCCCCATAGCAAGATGCTGCCACCACCATATTCCACTGTAGGTCTGGTGTTTCTTGTGGCATGGGCAGTGTTTGTTTTATGCCACACGTTCTGTACCTCTTTGAAGTCTGAGCAAAAAGTCCTATTTTGGTTTCATCTGACCATAAAACCTTCTCCCCACATCTTAAATGGGAAAACGTCATATGCACTTTTATGTGGACCTTCTTAAGGAATGGTTTCTTTCTTGCCACCCTCCTGTAGAGTCCTGGTTTAATGGAGAGCTCTTGAAATTGTGGACCCCCTGCACCTTCATGCCACTCTCAGCCAAAAAGCTTTGCAAACATCTGAGAGTGACGGTTGGATTTCTCGTCTCCTGTCTCACCAGTTGATGTCTGACTCTGATGTTCCGTTTTGAGGGACACCGTGATGAACCTTGCACTTTTTAATGATGGATCCAGCAGTGTGCAATGGGACATTCAAGCTCTTTTGATAGTTTTAGGTTGATAGATGGATAGAATTCTTTATTGTCGTTATGCATACAAATTAAAAACAACATTTTTTTGTTGGTAGGACTCGGCTTCAAGGCAGAATACTTAAATACACAATACACTATCTTCGTCTTCTTCTTCTTCTTTCGGCTGCTCCCGTTAGTGGTTACAACAGCGGATCATCTTCTTCCATATCTTTCTGTCCTCGTCATCTTGTTCTGTCACCCTCATCACCTGCATGTCCTCACTCACCACACACATAAATCTTCTCTTAGTCCTTCCTCTTCTCCTCTTCCCTGGCAGCTCTATCCTTACCACCCTTCTCTCATTATACCCCTCATCTCTCCTCTGCACATTTCCAAACCAACACAATCTCGCCTCTCTGACTTTGTCTCCCAACCATCCATCTTGACCTGACCCTCTAATGTCCTCATTTCTAATCCTGTCCATTCTCGTCACCCCCAATGCAAATCTTAGCATCTTTAACTCTGCCACTTCCCACTCTGTCTCCTGTGCCACCATCTCCAGCTCATATAACACAGCTGGTCTCACTACCGTCCTGTAGACCTTCCGTGTCACTCTTGCTGATACCCATCTGTCACAAATCACTCCGGACACTCTTCTCCACCCTGCATGCACTCTTCTTCACTTCTCTTCCACAATCCCCATTACTCTGTACTGTTGACGCCCTCCACCTTCACCAACTCTACTCCCCTCATCCTCACCATTCCACTGAACTTCCTGTCATTCACACACATGGATTCTGTCCTGGTGGTCCTACTGACCTTCATTCCTCTCCTCTTATATCTCCACCTCTCCAGGGTCTCCTCAACCTGCTCCCTACTATCGCTACAGATCACAACGTCATCAGCAAACATCACAGTCCACGGGGACTCCTGTCTGATCTCGTCTGTCAACATGTCCATCGCCATTTCAAATAAGAAAAGGCTCAGAGCCGATCCCTGATGTAATCCCACCTCCATCACTCCGACTGCAGTCCTCACCACGGTCACACTTCCCTCATTCATATCCTGTACCACTCTTACGTACTTCTCTGCCACTCCCGACTTCCTCATACAATACCACAGCTCCTCTCAGTCACCCTGTCATTTTCTTTCTCCAGGTCCACAAAGACGCAATGCAACTCCTTCTGGCCTTCTCTCTTCTTCTCCATCAACCTTCTCAGAGCAAACATCACATCTGTGCTGCTCTTTCCTGGGATGAAACCATCCTGCTGCTCACTAATCATCACCTCACTTCTTAACTGAGTTTCCACTACTCTTTCCCATAACTTCATCCCCCTGTAGTTACTGCAGTCCTGCACATCCCCCTTATTCTTAAATATCGACACCAGTTCACTTCTTCTCCACTCCTCATCATCCTCTTACTTTCCAAGATTCCGTTAAACAATCTGGTTAGAAACTCCACTGCCATCTCTCCTAAACACCTCCATTCTTCCACAGGTATGTCATCTGGACCAACGGCCTTTCCATTTTCCATGCTCTTCATTGCTGTCCTTACTACTTCCTTGCTAATCTGTTGATTCACTATCTCCACATCATCCAGCCTCTTCTCTCTCTCGTTCTCTTCATTCATCAGCCTCTCACAGTCCGCTTTCCATCTGCTCCACACACTCTCCTCGCTTGTATGTTTCCATCTTTATCCTTTACCCTAACCTGCTGCTCATCTTTCCCAGGTCGGCCCCTCTCTGTAGCCCACCGGTCCTTTTCTCCCTCCTTAATGTCCAACCTCTCATACAACTCAATACACGCCATTTCTTTAGCCTTCGCCACCTCTCTCTTCACCTTGCACCTTATCTCCAAATACACCCATCCATCCATTCATTATCCAACCCGCTATATCCTAACACTGGGTCATGGGGGTCTGTTGAAGCCAATTCCAGCCAACACAGGGCGCCAAGCAGGAAACAAACCCTGGGCAGGGTGCCAGCCCACCACAGGGCACACACACACACACACTTGGGACAATTTAGGATCACCAATTCACTTAACCTGAACATCTTTGGACTGCGGGAGGAAACCCACGCAGACACGGGGAGAACATGCAAACTCCACGCTACCCACTGTGCCATCGTGCTGCCCTCTCCAAATACACAATACACTATAAATAATAAAATAAACTTACTAAGTCTAAAAGACAGCAGCAATTAAACATCAAGTCCAGACTTTTCCTGAGGTAACCAGTGATCTGTGTGTGTCGGTCTGCAGGGGAGGAATACGAGTAGGTGTGTTTGATTACGAGGGAAAGTGTGTGTGTGCATGTCTACAAGGCGGCAGGTTAGGGGTAGATGTAGACGTGTGTATGTGTGTGTGTGTGTGTGTGTCAGCAGGGGCAGATGGACTCTGGGAAGGAGTTGTCTTTCAGTCTGCTGGTGCGTGTTTTTATGTTTCTGTACTGCTTTCCCGAAGGCAGTAGTACAAACAGTCCATTTCCCGGATGGGTGAGATCCGCAGCTATACATTTGGCCCTCTTCTGCGCCCTTCCAGCATATACAGAGTCCAGGTCTAGGAGAGGACTTCCCACAATCCCCTGTGCTGTTCTCACCACTCGTGCCAAGTCCTTCCTGTCCTGTGCTGTGCAGCTGCTGTACCACACTGTCATACTGGGACAGAGAATGCTTTCTATAGCGGATCTGTGAGCAGCCGAGAGGAGAATTCAGTACGTCTCATCTCCCTGAGGAAGAAGAGTCTTTGTTGGGCCTTCTTTACCAGGTGAGATGTGTTCAAAGACCAGGTTAGATCTGATAGGATGTGGATACCCAAGAACTTGATATTGTCCACACACATTACAGCCTCCTCATGTTCTGTTCTTCTGGACATCCTATAGTCCACAGTGACCTCTTTGGTCTTGCTGGTGTTGGCTGAGCACCATAGTTCTAGGTGTTGTATCTCCTCTCTGTAGTGAGTCTCATCATTGTCTGATATGAGACCCACCACGGTCGTATCATCCGCACACATCACAACCGCATTTGTGGCATGGATGGCAGAGCAATCGTGCGTAAATAACGTGAAGAGTGCTGGGCTGAGCACACAACCCTGTGGAGTGACTGTGTTCAGAACCAGTAGGGCTGATGTACGATCTCCAATTCTGATGTCTGTTGGTGAGAAAGTCCTTGATTCAGAGACACAACGATGTGGACAGAACCAGATTATGAAGCTTTTGTACCATCTTGTCTGGGATTATGGTGTTTCATGCACTGCGACACTCTTGTTGGTGACGTCAATGGACTGACGGCCGACAGATCGTTCTCGTCGATTTCGGTGTGTCCGAGTTGGACAGATAAACTCTTGTTTCACTTTGCTTATTAATAGTTTTATCCTTTTTATTATTATTTGTCCCTTCTCAGTCTCTGAATGTCTTCTCTTGTGTTTTGACTTTGACTTCTGGATTGACGCTCACTTGTCTTGTCCCCCCGTTCTCCGACTGTCCGTGTCCCCCGAGTCATTTCCCACTTTTCCTTTACTGTCTCTCACGAGTCATGTTGCTTAAACTGAAAAAGATCGACCCCTTCCCTCAGTCTTCATGTGCCGCTCTCCAAGGTTCTGAACAGTAATTCATTTTGTAATCAAAATTCCAGTGGGAATCAGAAGGGGATGGAGCAGGCTGGGGGGGCCGTGGTGGGTCAAGTGTGCCGGATGGAGACGTGTCAGGGAAGAGAGCACTGGAGTCGCATGGTCTTTTGAAATGTCATCTCCCATAATGTGAGAGGGGTGTGAGCCCACCAAAAGGCATTACCAGCCAGGCCAGGCCTCAACCCCAGTGGGCTTAATCCCAGCTCCAAAGACCTGCCCGAGCCTTCTCACAGCCAAAACGTGGAATAAAACTTGACAAATAAACTTTTAAATGTCCCCAAATATGACAAAAGCCCCAGAAGAGGAGGGTTGACTGTAAACTACAGGCACACAGCACACCAATACCAGAAAATGACCGAAAAAGAGAACACATTTTATAAAGGTGCACTACCAGCATGTTAGGATGTCCCTTTGTAATGATGCCATCCAAGTGATCTGAAGGCTAAAACAGAGGAGTGTTTCTCAGTCCTTAACTTTCTCTTTAATTCTTTCCAAGACTTTCATCAAATCAAATACGGCACAGTGAAAGCACACGGGTGTCAATGGAGACGAGTGAGATGGAGAACTGCTGGCTCCTTTGTCATTTGAATCTCATTGCTAACTAACTGTGCTACCTGGCAAGGACAAGAGAGAGAATCGTTTTAAACCATTTGCTGTCTCCCGTGTGCTTTCAGCGACTCGCCTCGCTATCTGCTTGTGTCTGAACGTCTCCTCGCCGCCGCCGTCCCGTCTCTCGTCCTGTAAAGCCCACGTCTCAGGCTCCGTCTCTCTCACCTCCTGCTGTCTGCTTTTTACTTGTCATCTCAGAAGGCGACTCTCTCAGCGTGCCTGCCATGCCGTTGCTCCTCCTTGTGTGTGGGAAGGCAGAATTTCCGAGTTCCTAGTCAGGATTATCAGGTGAGCCGTCTCCTTAACTTGAATTTCTAACTCGAAAAATCAGAGCTGGTCTGTCAAATCCAAGTTTGTCCAACGACACGTTATGATGTCAACCAAAATGACGACAAACTCTATAAACTTTAATGAAAGCTGTAGTATGATCCTGTGTGCCTGTTGCGGTCTCCTTAAATCAGTCGTAGACACACAGTACTGAGTGACCAACTTCTACCTGTGGACATGTCGCAATGGCGTTTGGACACTCAAAATACAACGTAATGCGTTGATATCCGCTGATGGAGGAAACACAGCAAAGGCTCTCCGGGAATGTGAGCAGCTTCGATGTGACATCACGCCAGCTCTGAGGTCCGACTTCTGAGGCAAACGGGATGACGCATCACAGCCACACGTCCTGTACAGCCACTTTACAAAAGCCAAAGTGACCAATCAGACTGTTCAGTGGGACTGGCCACACAAACTTTAGTGTTTTATTAGACAGATAAATAGAAATGTAATGTGCTATATGAAAGAACAATTAGAACAATTAGAACAATCTAGACGAGAACAGGCCATTCAGCCCAACAAAGCTCGCCAGTCCTATCCACTTGCTTCCTCCAAGAAAACATCAAGTCGAGTTTTGAAAGTCCCTAACGTCTTACTGTCTACCACACTACTTGGTAACTTATTCCAAGTGTCTATCGTTCTTTGTGTAAAGAAAAACTTCCTAATGTTTGTGCGAAATTTACCCTTAACAAGTTTCCAACTGTGTCCCCGTGTTCTTGATGAGCTCATTTTAAAATACAAGTCTCGATCCACTGTACTAATTCCCTTCATAATTTTAAACACTTCAATCATGTCACCTCTTAATCTTCTTTTGCTTAAACTGTAAAGGCTCAGCTCTTTTAATCTTTCCTCATAATTCAACCCCTGTAGACCTGGAATCAGCCTAGTCGCTCTTCTCTGGACCTTTTCTAGTGCTGCTATGTCCTTTTGTAGCCTGGAGACCAAAACTGCACACAGTACTCAAGATGAGGCCTCACCAGTGCATTATAAAGGTTGAGCATAACCTCCTTGGACTTGTACTCCACAGATCGTGCTATATAACCTAACATTCTGTTAGCCTTCTTAATGGCTTCTGAACACTGTTTGGAAGTTGATAGCTTGGAGTCCACTATGACTCCTAAATCCTTCTCATAAGGTGTACTCTCGATTTTTCGACCGCCCATTGTGTATTCAAACCTAATATTTTTACTTCCTATGTGTAATACTTTACATTTACTGACATTAAATTTCATCTGCCACAAATCTGCCCAAGCCTGTATGCTATCCAAGTCCTTCTGTAATGATATAACGGATTCCAAATTATCTGCTAATCCACCTATCTTGGTATCATCTGCAAACTTAACCAGCTTGTTACTTATATTCCTATCTAAATCATTTATATATATTAAAAATAGCAGCGGCCCTAGCACTGACCCCTGTGGAACACCACTCTTAACATCGCCAGTTCTGATGAGGTTCCTCGCACCATCACCCTCTGCTTCCTGTGTCTGAGCCAATTCTGCACCCATCTAAAAACATCACCCTGAATTCCCACTTCTTTTAACTTGATGCCCAACCTCTCATGTGGCACCTTATCAAATGCTTTCTGAAAGTCCAGATAAATAATATCATAAGCTCCACTTTGATCGTATCCTTTTGTTGCCTCCTCATAGAATTCCAACATGTTAGTAAAACACGACCTCCCCCTTCTGAACCCATGCTGACTGTTCAGAATAACTCCTGTCCTTGTCATGTGTTGCTCAATCTTATCCTTAATAATTCCTTCCATTAATTTTCCTGTGATGCTTGTTAAGCTTACTGGCCTATAGTTGCTTGGATCTGCCCTGTCACCCTTTTTATATAATGGGATGATATTTGCCATTTTCCAGTCCTTTGGAATCTCTCCAGTGCACAGTGACTTCCTAAAAATATGTGTCAAGGGTTTATATATGTACTCACTAGCCTCCTTAAGAACACGAGGATAAATATTATCTGGGCCTGGTGATTTGTTTGATTTCATCTTATTTAATCTGAGCAGCACTTCTCCCTCTACAATTTCCAAATCCCTCAGTACCTCCTTAGTAGTTGTTTACCTCTGGCAGGTTATCCACTTGCTCACTTGTAAACACCTCAGAAAAATGTAAGTTTAGGGCATCTGCTATTTCATTGTCTGTATCTTTTAATTCCCTTTACTATTCCTGATGAACTTGACCTCCTCCTTAACTGTTCTTTTACTACTAAAATACTGAAAGAATCTCTTGGGGTCTTCTTTCCCTTATCTGCTATATTCCTCTCCAACTGTCTTTTAGCCTCTCTGATATCCTTCTTAATGGTTGCCCTCATGTTCTCATCGCGCTACGGTTCTCTTTGCAGTCATTAGTCTTATATGCCTTATACAGCAGTTTTTTCCTTTGCAACTTCTTTTTTAAATCTTTATTAATCCATCGTGGAGATTTTTTAGTTTCCTATTACTTCCAAATTTAGGTATGTATCTGTCCTGCATTACATGTAAAACATTTTAAACCTGTTCCACTGCTCCTCGACTGTCTCCACATTTAAAAGCTTATCCCAGTCTATCCTACTTAGACTTTGTCGCATCTGCTCAAAATTAGCCCTACTAAAGTTCAACTTAACAATTTTAGTCTTTGCATCTGTACTCTTACAAAATACTGAGAATTGTATTACATTATGGTCACTTGACCCTAGTGGTTCAATCACCTCTACACCCTCAATTCTATCCTGATTATTACAGAATACTAAATCCAGATAGGCTTCACCCCTTGTTGGTGCTTTAACATGCTGTGTTAAAAACAGTCGCTGATTACTTCTAAAACTCCTGCTCTTGTGCTCCTCCATCTGTAAGGTTATCCCAGTTAATATTTGGATAATTAAAGTCCCCATGACTATAATATCCCCTGTAAACTTGCCTTTTGATATTACTAAAAGATGTGTGTTGAAATTACTGTCTGAATTGGGTGGTCTATAACACACTCCTAAAATGAGACCTTTTCCCTAATATTTTCCAGGCGAAGCCACATGTCCTCACTAAGATGGGGCTCATCATCCAACTGAAGATGACTTACATTTAATTCCTGTTTGGCATAAACAGCAACCCCACCTCCTTTTCTGTTCTGTCTATCCTTCCTAAAAATGTGTATCCCTCTATGTTACACTCATCCCCATCTTTGTTATTTAGCCAGGTTTCCGTTATTGCTATAATATCATAATTGTGCTCTGCTACATACAACTCCAACTCACTTACCTTATTTTTGATACTTCTAGCATTAAGGCAAGCTATTTTTAATGTGTTAATCCTTCTATCTTTACGTGTTTGCTTAAAATTTACATTACTATGCATTTTTATTTCTACACCATTGTTTGTTCTTCCATGTATAGATCTAAATCTGGCCTGTCCTAAACTCCCTGCCCCCCCCTAGTTTAAACAATCCTCGACTAGCCTACACATACGCCTCCCCAATACATTGGTGCCCCTCCGGTTCAGATGTAACCCGTCACGCGAACAGGTCCCATCTGTTCCAAAAGGAGTCCCAATGCCCCATAAACCTATACCCTTCTACCCTGCACCAAGATTTGAGCCACGCGTTAAGCCTTCTAATCTCCTCAATCTTACCTGGACTGGCGCGTGGCACAGGCAGAACTTCGGAGAAGACTACCTTGTCAGTTCTGCTCCTCAGCTTGGTACCTAACTCTTTGAATTTGGATCGCAGAACTGACAGACTACCCTTATGTATGTCATTTGTTCCAACGTGGACAATGACAACTGGATCCACCCCAACTCTGGCCAAGAGCCTATCCACCCTTCCAGGAGGTCTCCCACCTGAGCTCCTGGAAGGCAACACACCGTGTGAGACTCTCTCTCTCTGGAGCACACCTGCGCTTCAATCCCCCTAATGATTGAGTCCCCAACTATCACTACCTCTCTCTTTTTGGGAACTGGTTTTGAGGTGGCCCGTTGGGGCTCCTCAACCCTGCCTACCACCTCAGAATTATCAGAGTCACCGTCCAGCTCCGCCAGGACATGATAACGGTTAGACACTTCTAATTCTGGGGTTGATGCCCCCGGACAGTGTGCACCCTTTACCTTACGCCTTGCGACCGTGACCCACCTATTCCTACCTGTCTGGTCTGGAATCTTCTCCAGCGCCACCTTAGGGGTGCACATTATATCTCTAAAGGACACCTGCGCCAAGTCCGCCAATTCTCTATTACAACGCAGGTCAGCCAACTCCTCCTCCAGTTCAGCGACCCTGAGCTCGAGGTGCTGGATCAGCTGGCATCTCTTGCAGATGTAGCCCTCATAGACAACTGGCTCTTCCAAACCATCATCTAAAAGTCCAACATCCAACAGGACTTGCATTGCACTGGCCTCATTATTAAAATTTGATTTGGGATTACTAAGCTGCCTTAACTATATATTTTTTTTTTCTTAAAATTAAATTTCTTCTTCTTTCAGCTGCTCCTTAACTTAAATGGTAACACTAAGATCTGCTACAGATATTTTACACCTTTTCCCCTTAAGCTCCTGTACTGTTCTCCCTCTCAGCTGCCTGCTGTTTGCCTTTCTATGAGGTTAACTTTACTTTTCTCTGTCTCTTCTAGCTTTGCGCTCTTCTTACTTATAAGCTCTTCACTCGCACTGTTTGTATTCCCCCGTATTAATGAACCAATACGCTGTCGCCCACTTAACTGTTCTGCCTCTGGACGGCTAAGGACTGTTTAATCTAAAATAAACAAATAAATAAAACTTTACTACCTTATTTGCTCCTACTGCTCCTTGTGCCTGATCGGTGTCTTAACGCAGGCCGCTTACCTGCGCACTACTGAGTTTCCACCTTTTACTGCTTTGAAGTCAGCCGCGGCCTTTTTTTCTTTTCCTTTAAACTAAGGAATCGCTGTTACGACGACGCGGTTATTTATTTACAAATGCCGATATCAGTTACTGCTGCTTTCCACCCTGCCGCCTCGATGCTAATTCAAATACAGATAACAAGAAAAAGAACAAGTACAAATAACTTTTCCAAGCGCACTTCCAAACACCCAGCTACTTTTGCTCTTGTGCGGGCGAAAAAAGCAAAAACCCTTCTAAAGGGAAAAAAGCTTTAAAATTCCCACACGGTTCCTTAGAGGCAACCAAAACCCAAGTTTTTAAGAGCAAAATGTATTTTTTTAATGTAAATCTCACACCACAGAACAAACCAACACTCTCAACAGACTCTAGCGTTTGCAAAGCACACGTCAGCACAAAGCACACGTGACTCTCCATATATAATAAATAGATAGCTAGATAGATATGAAAGGCACTATATAATAGATATGAAAGCACTATATAATTAATAGATAGATATGAAAGACAGTATATAATTAATAGATGGATAGCTAGATAGATATGAAAGGCACAATATAATAGATATGAAAGCACTATATAATTGATATGAAAGGCACTATATAATATATAGATAGATATGAAAGGCACAATATAATACATATGAAAGCACTATTTAATAGATAGATATGAAAGGGAAAATAGCTAGATATGAGGCACTATATAATAGATAGATCATAATAGATAGATATGAAAGGTACTAATTAATTGGTAGATTGATATGAAAGGCACTATATAACAGAGACAGACAGATAAGGAGCCATCACAAACAGTAAAGACTGAGGCCCTTATCTGTTATCTATATTCGCTTTGTTCCGATTCAGATGACGTTTCTTTCCTTTGTTTCAACTCCCTGCGAGTTCCGTTGCGTTTCGCGCTGTCAACTTGCACGTGCACTAAACATCTAGAACATTCTGTGGGCGTGTCGTGAACTTTTTTCTGTGTCTGCGCGTGCGTTTTCCCCGCTGATGACCCGAGAGACCCCCCGATACGCTGCGCTCGCTGACGGGCGCGTTTCAGAGCCGGGTGTCCAACAGAAGACGAGCTCAGCTGATTTGCTTCACTGTTAAGACAGAGACTTGTCGCGTATTATTTTTTATGTACCTGTTTACTCTTCAGAAGTCATGATATGAACGTAACATCCTTTTGGCTGATCCTTTTTGGCTATTCACGACGTCCATCCATCCATTATCCAACCCGCTATATCCTAACTACAGGGTCACGGGGGTCTGCTTGAGCCAATCCCAGCCAACACAGGGCTCAAGGCAGGAAACAAACCAACCCACCACAGTGTACACACACCAATGCACCTAACCTGCATGTCTTTAGGCTGTGGGAGGAAACCACGCAGACACGGGGAGAACATGCAAACTCCATGCAGGGAGGACCCAGGAAGCGAACCTAGGTCTCCTTACTGCGAGTCAGCAGCGCTACCCACTGCGTCACCGTGCCGACCCCGCCATTCGCGATGTCCACCTCAGAAATACAAGACGACAACTACAAGGCGCAAAGCAACAAAAGACGACACCCCTCACTAAATACAGAATACAAACAACAACATCTGTCCATCTGCTAATTGGAGACCACCGGCCACACTGTAGAAAATGAGTTGGCAAGCCAGTCAGAGTCCCGGAGACCCCGGCGTCTCGTAGTTCAAAGGAAATTTCAAACATCAGCCACACAGCCCAATAAAAACAAAACAAAAATAGGAAAGCGTTAAATCTTTATGGGACCCTCAACCCCGGCATGTCATCTTATTTATTTATTTATTTTTACGCCTGTTTGGGCTTCCCGTCTTCAGCGCTTGCAACCGCCGCCTTAGATATTCACCTTCGGCACGGGATATCAGCCACAGTGTAGCCACTCCAATCAATCAATCAATTGATCGATCGATCGATCAGCCACATCATCAGGTTCATTAGCTTTTTCTCCAGGGTGTCCACCGCAAGTCTCACGCGCGCACAGCGCCTCTCCAGAGTGTTCTTGACACGCAGGACAGGCGGACGGACGGAATGCGGGCTGTCAGAACGTGAAGCGGGTGATAACGAAATCGAGCTGTATGTCGTGTTAGGCCCAGTTCTCCGGACGTGGCCCGTGACAGCTTTAAACGGGAGGTTCCATTTCTAGCGGCACTGAAGCTGACGAAGGTGTTGAAGTCACTTCTGGATGTGCGCAGGCGCACCACTTCGTTCCCTTAACTGAAACTTGGAATCAACACACGTGAGTGAGACGGAGCGAAAGACGGAGGGCAACACCGAACCGTGACTGGCGGAGGAATGTTGGGAAATGTGGAGCAGCGTCAGGTGGTTAGGCGGATCCTGATTTTGAAGCGGAAATGGAGATTGGGGGAGAAACTAGCACAGTGGAAAAGGAATGGAGAGAGGCTGAAACTAGGAAAAGGAACAAGAAACATGAATGCGGGTGCAGTTTTGAGTGATGGTGGAGAAGGACAAGATGTGCTTTACTTATTTTGTGGTTGTGTCGGAGTCGTGTAGGGCAGGGTGACGCTTACAGACTTGCTGAGTGTGCTGCACATCCACGATGATTTTTACGGTGCAGCAAATGATGTTAAGGGAGGAATGTGCAGCTTATCTTGCCAACTACGGTCGGGGGGTCCAGCTAAAGTTAGAAAATGGGACGAACCTTCACAAAAGCTATTCATGCCATTCATTTCTCAATGGGGCCTCTACCCTTCTCGATGCACTTGCGTCGCCTGCCAGGCAGTGCCCAGATTCCAGCAGAACAAAAGGTTTTGTCTCGTCCTCTCAAACCATTCGTGCACCGCTTTCTTCACGTCGTCATCTCTCTTGAATTGACGACCACCCAGATGTCTTTTTATTTTAGTGGTCCCGCAACATTTGGCGAATAAGGAGAATATGGCAATACCTCAAACTTCAGTTTCTCCAGACAAGCCGTGGTGTTCTTAGCTTGCGTGCCCCCCATTGTCTTGTCATTGAGACAGCAGTGGCCGCCGCTTGGATCGAATAATAATAATAATAATAATAGATTTTATTTATATCGCGCTTTATATTTAACAATCTCAAAGTGCTACAAAATAAGAATAAAATTAACAAACAAAAAAATCTATAGAAATAATTTAACAGGCTTAGCAGGCTTCACGTTGGGCTCAAGGAAGTCACCAGTGATTGGAGTATACAGGCACGGGTAGTTTGATCACTGGTCTGTCCAGTCCGCTCATAAGTCGAACTGCTTACGGTTGTCTTGGAGATGGTCCACCTGTGTTACGTCACAATCATCGGGGTATCCACTCCATAGATATATAGAGAGAGACGCCGCATTCACGGTGTCGCCCAGTCGACACGATACGTCAGCACATCCGCCATTTAAACTAAAAAGTAGACGTGGAAACCGGGTTTTCTGATGAAAAACCAATAACGTTTAAACAGTATCGTTTACATACAACATATTTTGACGAATCGTTTACATGCAATTATTTATGTCTATGTATACACTAATAATGGCAATTAATACTAATAAATAATAATAATAATAATAATATTATAATAATAATAAAATGAATTATTCATATTATTCTTATTAAATAATTCCTCCCATATAAGTAACATTTCTCGGACTGCCTTCTTCCATCTCCGAACCATTTCTAGACTTCGTCCTGTTCTTACACAGCTAAGTACTGAAGTATCGGTTAATGCCCGAGTCACCTCACATATAGATTACTGTAATGCTGTTCTATCTGACATCCCACAAAAACGTATCCATCGCTTACAACTTCTTCAAAATTCTGCTGCCAGGATAATAACCTGCTTTTCTAAATCCACTGAACACATCACACCGATTCTCTCTCAACTTCACTGGCTCCCTGTTCACTACTGAATACGACACACAATCCCGCTCTCAACATTTAAAGCTCTCCACACCTCACTGATCTCCTCCAGGCTGGCACTCCTCTCCTCACTCAGATCCTCCTCTGCAGCTCGACTTTCTGTCCCACACGTCAGACTCAGTGCTATGGGAGCTCGAGCGTCAGTCCTGGTGCTCCTCAACTCGGGAATTCTCTTCCCTCTCATTTCTGTCAGCTCGGTCCAATG
This sequence comes from Polypterus senegalus, assembly GCF_016835505.1. NCBI lineage: Eukaryota > Metazoa > Chordata > Cladistia > Polypteriformes > Polypteridae > Polypterus > Polypterus senegalus. The sequence goes on along the minus strand of NC_053162.1, from coordinate 182,498,362 downwards.
ACACATTTTAAAACTGCCTTCAAAACATATCTTTTCAAACTGGCATATCAATTGTGAATTTTGCACTGTTTCTGCCAGCTATCCTTGTTTGCTAATTATTGCTTTTTGATGAGTTTTAATTTTACTAATGTTATTTAATTTTATTGTAAGGTGACCTTGAGTGCTAAGATTATAAAACGGGATTTTCTAATGGCCAAATATAACCAAAACAATTGTTCAGCCTTACCTATGAAATGTAATCTCCTAGGATTTGGTCTGGAGCGCAGAGCGGTTTGTAATCCCAAGCAGCACATTATTCGTTACTTTACTCCACAGCAGTGCCACTCGCAATATGGCGGTGACTTTGACGTACGACGCTGCTGGGCATGCGGCGTCTAGTAATTCTATGTCTATGATCCACTCAAGCCACTCCGGCTTCCGTGCGGAGTTTGGTGCCTCCTCAGACTTCCGAGTAGAGATGTCATGTCGATCATGCACCGGGACAGGTTCCCTTTAAGGTATTAAGCTCCTTTATCTTAGTTTATACGGTCACACAAGGAGCGCTAGTAATTCTCATGTGCAACTCCGATCAGAGACAAAGATTAAAAGTACCTGTCGAGTCTTTTCAGGTTGCCGTTGTTTTCCTCCGTCGCGGATCGACGTCAGGCTTAAAACACTCCGGTTTCTTTCCTTTTAATCTTAGACTAGTTTGCGGTATGTAGTGTTTGACAATAACTCGGGTGCTCGAGAGGTCGCAAGGACAGGACAAAACCTTTTATTCTGCTGGAATCCCGGCACTTCCAGGCAGAAATGACATTACCAGTTTTTTTAAGGTCCGTTCAATTTTCTAATAAATGCATCAGTTTTGTTTAAGGTTCGTTTTGTTACATGGGCACAGACGTGCTGGGACACGGAACGAATCCTAAACCAGTTCTTATACTGGTCGCCACCCCACCCCTTTAGCATTACCTGCCCCGTCTCACTTCATCGCGATAATACTACAGTGAGACGTGCCAGGTTAACTGGTAAAGGGGTGAGGTGGAGACCAGTATAAGAACTGGTTTAGGATGTCGTGAATGTCGATGAGAATCACTTGTTAGAGAACTGTTTGATATTGAACGACTGGCGAGACCCCGTCTGATATAAATAAATAATTCACTTTGTGGTGGGGATTTCAACGCAATTAAGTAGCTCACTGTGGGGCGGTGGTAGGCCGAATTAAAATGGATTGGTGTTTGAAGATTTCTTACAGTATGTGTCACATGGTGTGTCTTAATAATGGAACAGGAAGAAAATATAATATCCAGAACCAAACTGAGAATGTCCTCGACTACAGAAGCTCAGAACCGCAAATTGAGAAAAAAAAAAGATGGGATAGCCCTTATCTCGTATAGTCCGTGAAAATATCTCGTGAAAAACGTGACGATAAAATTGGCCGCAACACGACGTAGCTCTCCGCGGTGTCCTTTTAAATATTGAAGTTCGTTTTGCACAGTGCAGCTGATGTGCCAGTTTGGCCGTGGATTTATATGGGATATTCAAATTTTCCTTTTTTAATAAGAATAATACATTTCTGGTCTGAAAACGGTGGGAACTGAAGTGACCCGGTTTGGATTGAACTCTTTTATTACACTGTAAAAAATACTGCGTTAAAATTACTTAAAAAAAAAAAAATAAGGCAACAAATTACAAGCAATATTTTTGAGTAGATTTAATATACTGCACTATTGAGTAAACTTAATTTATTAATTAACTCAAATTTACCTAAAATAAATGAGTTTGATTAAATATAAGTAGTCGCAAAAATGGTTTCATTTTAGTCTGATTTTCATTTAAATTAAAGTACTCAAAAAAAGTGAGTATGCAACGCTGGACAGTAACGACTTAACAAATACATGCTAAAAATCCATATATCTGTATTTATTTGAACATACAGAGATAGTCACAACAACGGAGTTATATTTTCAAAGGAAAATTAAATCAAATGTCTGAGGATAATTTTTACTGAATTACTAACATTCAAATGTCAATGAAAATTGTCTTTTCTTTTTTTAAACTTTCTTCAAAAAGTATATCTAAATCAAATAATGTCCCAGGAATGAGTGGGAAACGGGAAGGAAACAAAGAGTGAAAGCGTGAAATCCTGCAGCAGGCACCGACCGCTCTTCAAACACGTCCTGCATTTACGCTAACATGTCCTCTTAAATGAATGGCCGCCTTTTCACTACTTTTCAGTATGCGATAGCGAAAATCCTGAAATAAAATAGGAAATGAAACATCGCTAAATAAATCACAGTATTAAAAATTAACCAGAAAACACATGGCCTCTGTAGAACACTCATTAAATAAGAGGTCAAATAATACCGTGACGGTTAGGCCAACGTCTTTACATGTTGTTTACTATGGAGGAATATTTCGGACAAAATGAAATAAATAAATAAATGCGTAAATAAATAAAAGTACTGTGAAATGTGAGCATAAATAAATAAATGTGTCATGAAATGACAGCCTTAATAAATAAATATGTCATGAAATGAGAGCATAAATAAATAAATGTGTCACGAAATATGTTTTTCGTTGCTTATTTATTTATTTCATTTTGTCCGTAACATCCCTGCAAACCGTCATGAAATACGGCTTGAAATAAAAGTGTCACTTTCACTCGTCAAAGTTGAGAGGGTGGGCTCTAACACGCCCTCTAGTTACTGATTGGTGAATCGATAGCACAAGAATTAATTAGAAAAATGCTTACTACTGCCGATGAAATGAATTCTGCTGAAGATATTACGTATTTCAGAGAGAGAACTGAAGATTTATCGGAAGAAATTACAATGTTGGCGGCCCTTTTAGACTCCGATATAGATGAAACTGTTTTTGAAATGATCGAAGAACAGGTGGAACAGACTCTACTACACTGCAGTTCAGGTGACGCAGTTCGCTGCTCTGGATGTCCATCCTTTGACATTCCAGCTGAGTCAATAGAACACCTTCTGTTATGCGGTTTAAAAGTACAACAGATTGCAGATCTATATGGTGTATCGGAGAAGACGATCACAAGACGAATGAGCCAGTTTGATATACGGTAAGCTGCAACGGCTGTATTAGTTTAGGTACTTTGACATGGAATGCCCAAAGCAGCTCCACCTAATATTTTGAACTGAACAACTTTACCACTGATCAGAGCTGTACAGTTGTTTGAAAAGTAGCTGCGAATATGCAACTGACTTTCTACTCGTAAAACAAGGGTCAAATACTCAGTTCTAAAAGGGCCGCCAACATTGTAATTTCTTCCGATAAATCTTCAATTCTCTCTCTGAAATACGTAATATCTTCAGCAGAATCCATTTCATCGGCAGTAGTAAGCATTTTTCTAATTAATTCTTGTGCTATCGATTCACCAATCAGTAACTAGAGGGCGTGTTAGAGCCCACCCTCTCAACTTTGACGAGTGAAAGTGACAGTTTTATTTCAAGCCGTATTTCATGACGGCTTGCAGGAATGTTACGGACAAAATGAAATAAATAAATAAGCAACGAAAAACATATTTCGTGACACATTTATTTATTTATGCTCTCATTTCACAGTACTTTTATTTATTTACGCATTTATTTATTTATTTCATTTTGTCCGAAATATTCCTCCATAGTTTACAGGTCGTAGTTTAGGACAAACGCCATATCGTTCTCAAACTTATCTCAAATTGTCATTTTCTTTTTCTGTGTAAAATAAAAGTTTTAAACGATAAAAAAAACAAACATATGAACATAGGTAACTATCCGAGAAATGTGCTTGCTTTTTAAAGCAAACCAACGAGGTAAGTTGTTAGAAAGACGCTACCTTGCTCGCCATGTTTCCCACATGAAGGGAAAGGTTTCGTGAGAACAACAACTGCTTACATCTGTAACTATATGAGATGAAATACTATTATTCATTATGGAATTAATATGCTTTATACTTACACATTCAGAGTAAAATAGCTCTTATTATGGATAAGCCTTACAGCTGAATGCGTTGTTGTAAAGACCAAGAAATCGATGTGAGAGGAAGTGCCCTGTCATTAAATTTAACTTAACTTAACTGTGTTCAATTCACAGTATATTTTTTTTTACATAGAATAAGTTATAAAAATTGTTTACATTTTAAGAAGAATAAAAAGTTAACACTGCGGTGGGTTGGCACCCTGCCCAGGATTGGTTCCTGCCTTGTGCCCTGTGTTGGCTGGGATTGGCTCCAGCAGACCCCCGTGACCCTATTCGGATTCAGCGGGTTAGACAATGGATGGATGGATGGAAAAAGTTAACATTATTCTTAATTTTTTTTATTGAATTAGAATTAAAATAATCAAGAAAAAGGGTAAAACCCATTTTTATTAATTAAGGTAATGATTATTTTGCGTATAGTTAGCTATTTTTTATTATTATTTTTCACACATGCAAGATTTATTTTTTACAGTGTAAGTCCCACCGGTCATTTGTGTAGAGATAAGCGGTCGAGTGGTTTACCAGAGAATTAAAATTAGTGAACCTGCGTTGGACTGCAGGATAAACTTCACATGCAATCAATACGGGGAATATGAATTCCTTTCGTAACTTGTGCGAATAAGAAGCTGAGGCCTGGTAAGCAGTCGGCTAACTAAAGTCATTTCCTTTTACTATAAATTAGTGCGGTGGTCGGCGCTGCTGCTTCACGGATTGAACGATCTGGGCTTGAATGCAAAGCCTGCTTTTATAAACTTGTCATATCCATTTCTGTGGAATGTAACCGTGTGAGGAAAACCTCAAACTGTTTAGTGACACTTCCTGTCCCCAGAAAGTGATGTGCATTGGCGTGCGATGGTGCTTGGTGCTCCGCGAAGTGTGTGCGGCGCACGCGCAGTATTAGCTGGCGCGACCTTAAAGTACCCGGTGCGCAGGCTATGGTGCGTGGTGGGCACGAGATAGTAAATTGTGCGCACGAAATTGTCTCCAAGGAAGAAAGAAATAACAGCACATTCCATCCTTTTCAATCGGGTCAAAGCCCCATAGCAATGAAACTACTTAATGTAGGCGATGACTTGCTTATAACCGCAGGTATTCTAGTTCTCCTTTGTGGTGTTCCTGCTGTGTGCAGTAGAGGGCAGTAGGCATGGAGGAAAGGAGGAGAAGGGTGGAGAGGATCGTGCAGTTGGGTTGGAGTTCAAAGAGGATTGTGGTAAAGAAGACAACGTCCTGTTTGTACAGTCTGAATATACAACATATTGGCGACGAGGATGTGTTTACTATCCCTGCAGCAGCCGGTGTTCTGACGAAACATCCTACCCATCGAAATGATCTACTCACTGATACTACGCATGCGCAGACCAACATTTTTACACTTTTCTGCATAGGTATTTACTGTCAACATTTTATAAGTTGTATATTTTGCATGTGTGACTTTTAATCTTGTACAGGCCATTGTATCCATGCACGGCTGTGTCTCTTTCGAGGATTAAATGATGCATATAGAATAAATTGAGAAATGTTAGCATTTCCATAAATTTGATAGACGACTTCTAAATACAACATGTTAAATGATGATAGGGTATAACGTTATAAGTTTAATGTTACGACTTACAGCAAACGGATGGGTGTAACATATGTGGTGTATATACCGTATCTGTCATTTAAATAAACTACGGTAGGATACTTCGACAAAGTAGGACAAATCGTCCCGGGTGAGCCTACAGTTACTTTCACTGCTTGGCTACGCATTTTTGAGAATTACATGCTTGCCACTAATCAGGTCGATCCACCCGACGCGAGAAAACGTGCTTTGCTTATTCGTTGTCCCGGAGCAGAAGGACAACGTATTTTTTACACATTGCCAGCTGAAGACGATACATACAACACTGCGGTAACGGTTCTAAAAACGTTTTTTGTGCCGAAAGTTAATGTTGTCGTTGAACGTTACAAGTTCCACCAGCACAGCCAAAGGGCTGGCGAGTCGATCGAGCAATACGGTGCAGCTTTACGAGAACTGGTCGTCACTTGTGGATTTGGAGAACTGACTGATGAAATGATACAGGATCAGGTTGTGGAAAAGACTACTTGTTCTCGTCTCGGAGAGAGGCTACTTCTGGAGGCGGATTTAACTTTGTCGAAAGCAATTGCAAGTCAGATTGAATACGCCATGGCTGAGGCCAAAACACTTAGCCAAGGGGCTGCTGCTAGTGTGCACGCTGTTCTTACAACGCAAAAATTGGACAAAACGCCTCTGCACAAAAGCAGTACAGTAAGACATAGCGCGCCGGCACAACTAACAAGACAGTCAACTGATATGCAGAAAAAGACGTGTTTTAGGTGTGGATCAGCGCAACACACAGCGAATCATGCGGGGTGTCCTGCTAAAGATGCAGAGTGCCGTAAATGTAAAAAGCACGGTCATTTTGCGAAAGTTTGCCGCAGTGCAGGATATACAGATGTTCATGAAGTAACTACTGTACTCCTGAAGTTGCGGTGTTGCATGTAGAAAACAATAATATTAATACCTCGGACAAGATCCTGTGCACTGTCTCCATCACTACTGTATCAAATAGAGAAGTGATTCCAATGATACCGGTTCAGCTGTTTCGATTTTACCTGAAGCGGTTATGCTACTTATTTCGCAATGGAATCACTTAGAGCTCCTAAACTGCGACTGGTTAGATACCTAAAAGAACAAATTCCTGTTCTGGGATGCCTGCCTGCATATGACTCTTAACATATCAGTCCAACAATGTGGATGCGGAGTTTTCTATAGTACAGGAAGGAACATCTATAAGTGGAACCTCGGTTTACGAGAAACTTGGTTTACGAGTGTTTTGCAAGACGAGCAAAAATTTGTAATAAATTTTGACTTGATAAGCGAGCGATGTCTTGCAATACGAGTAGTATGGATACACTTTGTCTGCTGAGCGTCATGTGATCACAACTGAGCTGATGGTTCTTCTCTCTCTCTCTCTCCTTATCTCGCTCGCTCGCTCGCCCAGCGCGTCTCTCTCTCTCTTCTCTCTCTCTCTCCTTATCTCGCTCGCTCGCCCAGCGCGTCTCTCTCTCTCCTTATCTCGCTCGCCCAGCACATCTCTCTCTCTCTCTCTCCTTATCTCACTCGCTTGCTCGCCCAGCGCGTCTCTCTCTTTCTCTTTCCTTATCTCGCTCGCTCGCTTACCCAGCGCGTCTTTCTCTCTCTCTCTCTTTCCTTATCTCGCTTGCTCGCTCACCCAGCTAGTCTCTCTCTCTCTCTCTCTCTCTCTCTCCTTATCTTGCTCTTTTGCTCGCCCAGCGCGTCTCTCTCTCTCTCTCTCTCCTTATCTTGCTCGCTTGCCAAGCACGTCTCTCTCTCTCTCTCTTTCCTTATCTCGCTCGCTCGCTTGCCCAGCTAGTCTCTCTCTCTCTCTCTCTTGCTTGCTCGCCCAGCGCGTCTCTCTCTTTCTCTTTCCTTATCTCGCCGCCCCAGCGCTCTCTCTCTCTCTCTCTTTCCTTATCTCTCTCTCTCTCTCGTTCTCGCCTCTCTCTCTTTCTCTTTCAGCTCGCTTCTCCAGCGCGCTCTTTCTCTCTCTCTCTCTCTCTCTTTCCTTATCTCGCTCGCTCGCTTGCCCAGCTAGTCTCTCTCTCTCTCTCTCTCTCCTTATCTCGCTCGCTCGCTCACCCAGCGCGTCTTTCTCTCTCTCTCTCTTTCTCTTATCTTATCCGCTCGCTCTCTCTCCAGCTAGTCTCTCTCTCTCCTTATCTCGCTCGCTCGCCCAGCACGTCTCTCTCTCTCTCCTTATCTCGCTCGCTCGCTCACCCGTCTCTCTCTCTCTCTCTCTCTCGCAATCGTCTCCTATTCTCCGTCTGAGTCTGTGTGCCACACTCATATAGTCAACATCTGTTTACTACAGCATTGTGACTGTGTGTGTGCTCTGTGAAGTGCGAGTCCCCATCTTGCTCCCCAAAACACGAAGCTGAGTCTCAGTACTTTAACAACACCAGCTTTATTCAGCTTGAAACAGCAACAGCGCTGTTATTTATTGTAGCGGGATCTTTATAATGTTCCTTGTATGACCCATTGACGACAGGCGCTTACAGCATGTCTGTGATCTTTTTGGATGCGCTTATACGGCGAACTGCTACAGCGCTGGGAGACTGCGATTGCTTTGGGACGCTCGTCCGCGTGTCGTCCCGTTGGGTGGAATCCCACATGAGTTTAGAAACTCACACCAGCCATGATTCTTTTTAAAGGTAAAGTGCAGGTTAATTTGTATTATGTACAGTAACAAAGTTATCCATTGCCAATTATGGAAGAAGTATTTGCAGAACTAAGAGATGCACGGGCATTTTCAACACTGGACCTTCAAAGTGCCTATCATCAAGTAGTACTTCACGAGGACAGCCGAGATATTATCACCCATGACGGTTTATTCCGCTTCAGACGTGTTCCTTATGGACTTGAATATGCACCTGGCGGTTTTCAGAGGATGATGCCGGCGTCAATTTTAAGAAGTCAGCAAGGCGTACAGTGTTATTTGGATGATATTATTGTGTATGGCTCAACTCCTGACCTTCATGAACAACACTGTAAAGCTGTCTTGCACCACATTAATGCAGCAGGATTACACCTGAACTTTTCAAAATGTCAGTTTAGACAGAACAAAGTGTCATTCTTAGGTCGTATCATTTCTCAAGAAGGCTTAAAGCCAGATCACACGTGAACACATTAAAGCAGTTACACAAGCCCCAGCACCCTGTGACCAGCAGGCATTACGTTCTTTTTTGGGGTCTCACTTCTTGGTATGCTAAATTTATACCTAATTACGCATCAGTGGTTGAACCATTGAGAGCTTTACTGCGTGGAACTTCAGTGCTTACGTGGTCTGATGCAGCTCAACACAGTTTTGATATCGTCAAGCAATTCATTGTAAATAGCTCAGTACAGTACTAACTCTGTTTGACCCGACATTACCTACTGTGGTCACTACAGATGCTTCAGACTGAGGCTTAGGTGCCGTCCTTTCACAGCTTAACTCAGATAATGAGGAGACAGCTGTATCATTTGCATCCAGAACACTCCGCGAAGCAGAACGAAAATACTCAACAGTAGAGGAAGAGGCTCTGGCATGCGTATGGGCTACAGAAAAGTGGAGAACGTATCTGTGGGGACGTCACTTTACTTTACAGACAGATCATAGCCCACTGACAAGTAAAGGACTGGGAAGAGTGGGAATGCGCATAGCTAGGTGGTCAGCCTGACTTCTACATTTCAATTACACCATTCAGTATTACAGCCGATTGCTTGTTGCGACTACCATTACCTGGCACAGATAAAATACCTGATGAGGACGTTGAGGTGGTTGCACTTATAAAGGAAAATGCCTGTCTTAAATGTCCAGTACATATTAAGCTGAAAGAGCTTTTACAAAAGAAATGGCCAAAATCTGAAAAAAACCTTTGAGCGTATTACAGAGTGAGGCATGAATTGTCTTTAATGGATGGCTATAAATCATTCGCGGATCTCCCTGCTTGCTGGTTACCTGTGTCATTCAGGATTGACTTTAACATTCTGCTGATGGTTTATAAAGCCTTAAATAATCTCACCCCATCTTATATATCGCAGTGTCTGACACGTTATATTCCAAATCGTAACCTCAGATCCTCAAATGAGTGTCTCCTTAGAATTCCAAGAACAAAACTTAAAGAAGTGGTGAGGCGGGCAGGCGGCCTTCTGCTGTTTTGCACCTCAAATCTGGAATTCACCAGGCTGATACAGTAGAGCAGTTTAAAACACGGCTGAAAACACATTACTGTAACATGGCCTTCTCCTAACTTCACTTTAACTTAATCCTGATACTCTGTATGTTCAATTCATCATAATTACTATTCATGGTGGCTCTAAAATCTGTACTGACCCCAACTCTCTCTTCTGTTTCTTTTTCCGGTTTCTTTGTGGTGACCACCACCTACTCAAAGCTTCATGATGCACCAACATTGATGGACTGAAAGCCAGAAGTCTACGTGACCATCATCATCATCAAGTCCTTCAGTGAGAACCCTAAATCCAAAGAGGACTGTTTCATTTATGTGAGGTAGAATGTTCAGAGGGGACCGGGTGGTCTCATGGTCTGGAATCCCTGCAGATTTTATTTTTTTCTCCAGCCGTCTGGAGTTTTTTTTTTTTTCTGTCCTCCCTGGCCATCGGACCTTACTCTTATTCTATGTTAATTAATGTTGACTTATTTTTGTGTCTTTTATTTTTCTATTCTTTATTATGAGCTACTGTTTGTATGAAAATGTGCTATAGAAATAAATGTTGTTGGGGCCTCTGGACTTACAGGATAAACTGGTACATATTGCACATGAGAGTCATCAAGGTATCTCAAGGTATCGTCAGAACCAAACAAACACTGCGAGATCTACTTTGGTGGCCTGGAATGGATGCCCTGGTGGAAGCAGCAATTCGTTCAAGTGTAGCACGTCAACTCCATGACAAAACAGCTATTGTCCACACTCCTCCACTTCAGCCGGTACCTTATCCTAACTTTACATGGGTGAAACTTGCAATAGATATTGTACGGCCATTTGCAGATGGACCACTGGACTGCCGTTTTGCAATTCCTCTGATAGATTATTACAGCAAATGGCCAGAAGAGGCTTTTGCTTCTCAAGTAGCCTCTGCTACTGTCATTGCGTTCCTCACATCAGTTGTCAGCAGAGAAGGATATCCAAAGGAACTGATTTCAGATAATGGGCCTCAGTTTGTCTCTGCGGAATTTGAGACCTTCCTGAGAGAGAGGAATATAACCCACAGGAAATCATCATTATACTATCCCCAGGCAAATGGCGAAATTGAGAGATTCAACAGACATCTCAAAGAAACGATACTAACCACAAGCCTTAAGGGAAAACTTTGGAAAGCATTTGTTTCTGAGTAATTACTTAACTATCGAGCAACTCGCCATGCAACAACCAAGATGTCTCCTTCAGAGCTACTTCATGGTAGACAGACGCATACAGAGTTACATAGCGGGAGACACAGAAGAAAGCTGTTATGGATGCAGTAAGACAAAAACAGGACAAAAGTAAAATTTACACAGATCTAAAGCGAGGGGCCTGGGAAGTTGACTTTCAGCCTGGATCATTTGTGCGTGTAAAAAAAAAAAACGACTACAGAAGAAAGGAAGATCAAAGTTTACTAAAGCACTTCAAGTACTGAGAAAGAAAGGACGGTATACCTAGGAGTTGTCGGATGGAGGTATGTGGAATGCGTTTCGTCGTGCCGATGTTCATTCAGACCTCGGAGAGGAAAATGATGAAAGGCATCTATCTGTTTCTGTTATGCCACACAGACTTACTTAGTCTGAACCTGTTAGACGGAGTGAAAGAGTTAGAACACCACCTGTATGGGCAAATGATTACCAGATGTAAAGGACAAGAACAGTTGGTTTGAGAGGAATGCAGAATGTATTTTCATGTGTTCTCTCAACGTACAAATCTCGTGTGCTGATGGGGATGATTCAGTTCAAGTTCTGTTAGTTTACAAAATGTCGTTTGTTACAAGCTTTACTTACTAAAGAGGGGACATGTGGTGTTCCTGCTGTGTGCAGTAGAGGGCAGTAGGCATGGAGGAGGAGGGTGGAGAGGATCGTGGAGTTGGGTTGGAGTTGAGGATTAAAGAGGATTGTGGTAAAGTAGACTGTGTGCTGTTTGTACCGTCTGATTATACAACATCCTTGACTTTTAATACAGTTAACCAGCACATTTTACTGTCCCGACTCTCAGCTATTGGTATCTCTGGTTCTGCTCTTTCTTGGTTCACATCACACCTCCGTGATCGCCAGTGTCAGGTCTTCATTAGGGAACACAAATCTGCCGCTGCTTCACTCGCACAAGGTGTCCGTCAAGGGTCAGTTCTCGGTCCAAATCTCTTAATATCTCGATGCCTCCATTAGGTGAGATTACCTGTTGGTTTGGTCTAAGCTTCCACTTGCTATGTCGATGGCACACAACTTTATGGGGTGGTCCAGATCTAATTATGCAATTTTCATTATGTTATAACTTAAGTTTATTACATGGAAGATCACCCAAAGAATCGAGATGTGTGCGCACTGACGACACGAAGAATCGCCTTTGTGCCGAACTGGAATCGTCCCCGCATAAATTCCGCCTTTACCAAGGCTACGGCGCTTCAGTTTGACATCACTTCCGTCGCTTGTGCAGCGATTTAAAAAGCAGAGGGGTGGGCTTTTATTAATTAAAGGAGTGTGGGAATGGGTTGCCAGATTAGAAAATTTAGAAATACGGGACACTTATAAAATCCATCCATTATCCAACCCGCTATATCCTAACTACAGGGTCACGGGGGTCTGCCGGAGTTAATCCCAGCCAACACAGGACGCAAGGCAGGAAAAAAACCCCGGGCAGGGTGCCAGCCCACCACAGGGCACACACACCAGGGACAGTTTCGAATCGCAAATGCGCCTAACCTGCATGTCTTTGGACTGTGGGAGGAAACCCACACAGACACGGGGAGAACATGCAAACTCCACACAGGGAGGACCCGGGAAGCGAAGGCCGAGTCTACTAACTGCGAGGGAAAAGTGATACCCACTGTGCCACCGTGCCGCCCATCTCATTATTTTTTGACTGCTAATTAAGGAAAAAGAAACGAGAGGTCTGAGTTTTGAAGAGCAAGTCAATTAAAATGAACTAGCCAACCCGCGGCGTAGCATACGGCGCATAATTATCAACGTGAACAGTCAACATGGCTCACAGCTGCATTTGGACTGTAGCACAAAGCGAGTGAGGATGTGGGGGCAGGCACGTGAGCAAGCAGTGCGCATACCTGGAGAGCGAGGGTGGACGCGGGAGGAGGGCGAGAGTTGGCGGGCAGGGCACTGTCGTGCGTACCCCATGGTCGGGCGACTTGGTCGATTATATATACAGTGGAACTTCGGTTAACGACCATAATTCATTCCAAAGCTCTGGTTGTAACCCGATTTTGTCATGAACCGAAGTAATTTCCCCCATAAGATTGTATGTAAATACAATTAATCCGTTCCAGACCATATGAACTGCATGTAAATATATATATTTTTAAGTTTTTAGGCACAAATATAGTTAATTATACCACAGAATGCACAGCATAATAGTAAACTAAATGTAAACACATTGAATAAGACTAAGAAAACCTTGAACAACAGAGAAAACTAACACTGCAAGAGTTCACGCTATAGCCTTACGACCCGCTCGCTAAAAACACTTTTTTTAAGTTTTAAGCACAGGGAAAAAAATGAACATTTGAAAAATCCGTAATTTAATAAACAACCAAGAAAAGTAACATTGCAATAATGCACGCGCGCTCCTGTGTGTGTGTGTGTGTGTGTGTGTGTGTGTCTCTCTCTCGCGAGCGCGCCTGTGTGTGTGTCTCTCATGTGGACTGTAGCACAGACGAAAGCGACTGAGGCTGTGTTTGGTGAGTTGTTGCGTGCAGGCACATGAGCAGGCAGTGCACATGCCTTGAGAGCGGCGGTGGACGCAGGAGGAGGGTTAGAGTTGGTGGGCGGGGCTCTGTCGAGCATATCCCATGACGCACGAGGAGGGTTAGAGTTGGTGGGCGGGGCTCTGTCGAGCGTATCCCATGACGCAGGAGGAGGGTTAGAGTTGGTGGGCGGGGCTCTGTCGTGTGTATCCCATGACGCACGAGGAGGGTTAGAGTTGGCGGGCGGGGCTCTGTCGAGCGTATCCCATGACGCAGGAGGAGGGTTAGAGTTGGCGGGCGGGGCTCTGTCGAGCGTATCCCATGGTCTTACAGTTGGCAGGTGGGGCTCTGTGAGTTGGCAGGCGTGGCTCTCTGTCTTGTGTGCCCTCAGTGAATTATATATATAGATTCAAAAGAAGTTAATTAGCAGCAGAAACAGATGTCACTAATTAAGAACAGGGTCAGAATGAAAACCTGCAGCAACTGCGGCCCCCCTCCAGGACCGTAGTTGGGGGACGCATGCTCTAGATCAGTGTTTCCCAAACTCGGTCCTGGGGACTCCCTGTGGCTGCAGGTTTTTGTTCCCACCAGCTTCTGTTTTTAATTGAACTCCTGGGCTAATTAACTGAACTGATATTTCCCAAGTTCTGTGTTTAGGGAACAATATAGAAATTAGAAAACTAAGTTTGTTAAAAAAAATATTAAAATGTACGAAGCAGTTATATAGGAATAACGTATTTTTTCTTTGTAACAGTATTTTCATCTTGATTTTCATTCTACTTTTCAAGGTGTTCTAATTGTTTAATTAATCCATTATTTACTAATTAGTGGGTCTGACGCTAAAGCAGTTGCAGCCTTTGATTATTCAGTGTTGTTTGCCAGCGTGTCTGCTCTGCTTCTTTTAAATTGTCATTATTAAGATACAATGAAGGGGGAAAAACTGCACAGAGAAAGGGCAAAGTATAATGGAATCAACAAAAGAGAGTTGAGCATTTAAATCGATAGCAAAAGCAGAAATATTTCTAAATGTCTTATAAATGTACAAATCCTGCTGCTGTACTTTACTGAATGTCGAATAAAAGAAAAAAAAAAAGCCCCTGCTAATTAAATGAGCTCAGTGTTATCAGGTGTTGTCCCAGAAGCTATTTAAATAAATAAAACACATAAATAAATAAATATATATACACTGGCACTATGGTCTGAACACACATCAGAATGACTAAAAAGGAAGACATTTTTTAAAAAGGAAAAAAAAAAAGTTCTTACTTGGCAGTCCCAGTGCGGCGCCCCTATGCAGACATCTCGCTGTTGGTATGAAGGACCCCCAGTCACGTTTCTTGACCCCACAGTTTGCTGAACGAATGCCAGGATGAACTGCAGAGGTCTTGAAAAAGAAGGGCCCACTCTTTGCATAAACTTCATGTCACTGTCAATAAAATGCTTCTGAACGGCTCGTAATTCTACTTTAGTGTACCACAGAAACATCTGACAGAAAGATCTAACAACACCGAAGCAGCAGACTTTATGAAAACCAGCACTTGGGGTCATTCTCCAAACCTCTGGCCACCACTGTACGATGGTGTGGTTTCATAAACCTTCTCCTAATATGTAAACCTTTGTTTTTCTCTATGCCATAATTGTGAATTAATGACAGAGTTGATCCAATCGGCGTTATCCCGCTTTATCCCACTGGGGGGGCGAGTCACAGTAGCCAATGGCACGGGGCAGCACCCCACCCGCCGCAGGTGATATTTGACATGACTACATAAAGCACCGGTTCATAGATATTGTACATCAAATATTACATTTTAATTTAAAACAATATGCATTCACACACAAAGATACAACAGAAGTGAGTGTACAGTATACGGTATATGCCCACAACACACAGATGCACGCAGACCCTCTGCCTGCCTGTAACCTGCGAGGCGGGGGTCCGGATGCCTGATCAGACATGTCGGGTGGTGGTGGTGGTGGTGGTGGGGGGTCGCGGTCATCCCTTATTTCGTTAGGCCCGTTCACTGGGTGTTGTTTTTCACCTAAACCGTTGCTTTGATCGATTGGTCGTTGCTCAATAAAGTGCCTTTGAATGAAGCTGCTGGCACTGGGATTGGTTTGGGGGGGTATGGGTGGAAACACTTTAGGTTGGGGGGGGCCAGTCTATGTCCCAGAACGCTGCATACACCCCTCTACTCTCACACACACACACACACACACACGCACTTAAGGTAGGCAGGCCAGTCGCTCGCCGCCCTGCTCGCCTCTTCTGCCCGCTGCTAGCTCCTTGCCATCCATCTAACACTGTCGACAAGCTTTGTGCGGCACAAAGACTTCTTTGATTCTCTCCGACTTGTTTTTTTTTTGTTTTTTGTTTGTGTTTTGTTTTTTTTCCCCAAAACCCAACATGGGCTAAAACAACATCGTTTGGTTACGTAGATCAACATAACAAAACAATACCGAGTCAATTTGGGCACGAAACTCCGTTTAAGGTCTCTGAGTCGAACTCGCAGATCATTATTAAAAAGAAAAAAATCAAATAAATAAATAATAAAAAAAAAAAACAAGTTAGCGCAGGGAGACATTCACATCTTCTTAAGTCCTGCAGTTGTCCGACTCATGGCAGGTTCACCTTTAGTAAAATCAGGAACATCGACAAGTTGAACTAGTCCATTAAAAAAAACAAAAGTGCAGTGCATCCCGGCCGGGAGTTCCGAGTCACCGCTTTCTTCCTCTTCTTTTTTTTTTATGTCTCTTGCTCTCTGTTTCTCCAGCGGGTACGTGTTTGGCACTTCATCCCCAAATCATTGTGTTGGGTTTATTCAAAGGTCATAAGGTTGGCAGGTATCTGAGGGAGAGAACGAGAAAAGTGAAAGGTCATCAAAGCAAGGCGATGAGCTCCATTCCCAGCGCCAGCCGAGCTTCGGGACTCACCGTCGTGCTGGCCGCCCCGATGCTGCATTCACATGCTATCGGACGGACGGGAGATTCCAGTTTCCGAGTCGGAAATTGCACGTGAACGCCATACAAACTCAGAGCTACAAGTCAGACAGTTTGGAGAAAACAAAGCTACCAGAATTCCAATAGGGTCCAGCTGCAGACCTCCGTTGAAAAGTCAATTAAATTGCACTCATTCTCTGACTTTAGCGTTACGCGATATGCCCGGTTATCTGTGTCTGTCTCAGCTCACCCATTTTAACACAGGTGCTCTCTGGTTAGGATTAGGGCTGTGGGAGGAGCCCCCTGTCAAGGGGTGTGTCTTACAGTGGGTGTGTCATGTAGTGTGACTGCTCACCTTAGTCGGCTGTATACAGTAGTCTCTCTGTAACTGTGGGCGATGAGACCTGCCCAAAACCGGGTAGAACAGCAAACCCGACACAGAATTTAATTTTCATTCACATACTGTACATGATAAACTTTATCATAGAAACTTTTAAGTGCTAAAAGACACACAGTACGTCATTAGCAACATTAAATAATAACAAAATAAACTGTACATTATTATACTTGTATGCTCTATCTGTTCCTCTCTCCCTCTCTCGAATGAACGCGTCAGCACAGCAAAAATGACGTCCGACACAGAGGCACGGCACACGTGTGTACAGAATGCGGCGATGCGGACATGGCGGCGTGTATCCAAAATGGTGAAAACATTTGCTCAGAATGGCGAGCAATTTGAAACTCACCTGTGGCCTGGAGCTCCTGCACGCATCTTCCAGATGTTTGTGCCAAAGTATTGCGTGAAAGCGGGAGGCCGTCTGGAACTTGTAAACGTTGCCTGGGAAGAGAAAAACAAAAGACAACTTAGAATAAAATAAAATAACACAACGTATAGGCCTGTGCCAATAAGACAATAAAACAAGGGCTCAGAGTGCCCACTGCCGGCCAGGACACACAGCTGGTCTGCAAGAGTCTCAGTGCCAGTTTAGACATTTAGACTCCCCTCACACATTAAACTGGGGGCCGTCTAGATGGGCTTTAATTTCACACTGGCCAGCATTTATTGATTTAAAGTTTAGAATGCCCGCTGTGTACCTTTGTCTGGGTCGTTCAACTGGAAGATGTCCGGATGTTCAGGGTCATCTGGCAAAACGGGCATCCACCCCAAAATAGAGACCTTCTTACTGGGTGTGGACTTATACTGCAAGAGGAGAAATGGAAGAAAAATGTCAGAACCTCCGACAGGACCCACACTGGTGGTCAGCGGGCAACTGGGGAGTGAGACAGCATATACATGGGCACCTGGAAATTACAAAGGAGGAAGATTTGGAAGAAAATCCTTGGTGTGTTCACTAGTCAACCATTAGATGGCACTGGTGCTGTCTGGGATTTCAGGATCAGAGCTTTGAAGGATGTTGGGGCTGTGGCAATGGTGGGGGTACCTTGTGCTCACTGTTGGCAGGGTGGAAAATGAATAATGAAATGAAATTATAAAAGATGGTATAAGAAAGGCACTAATAATTGATAGAGAGAAAGCAATGACGCTACATGATAGGCGGATAACGTACACAGAAAGGAGAATGTGAAAAGCACTAAATATTAGGTCAATGTGAGACTCACAACATGGGTAACTGGTATACATGATAGACAGGAAAGGCACTATATAATAGATAGATGTGAAAGGCACTATATAATTAATAGATAGATAGATGTGAAAAGCACTACAGTATATAATTATTAGATATGAAAGACACTATATAATAGATATATTGATATATAGATAGGAAACACACTATATCATAAATATGTGAAAGGCACTATATAATAAATATATAGGAAATGCACTATAGATAAATGTGAAAGGCACTATATAATAGATTCATTCATTCCTCCACCCTGCTTTTCCTTACATTGCTCCCATTAGTGTTATTCCTACTAGTGTTGATGATCCTGTTAAATGTGTTGAAATTATTTCTGTGTTTGTGGTTTATTTAAATTCACATTCTAATCCTTGTTACTGATGGGCTTCTCCAGTATGTTTGGAGTTGTTGTTATTTAAGAGTTGCCATTCCACATCCCATGGACCACATTTTTTCTTCTTTCTTTATATTTTTTTTTAACTCTAAACTCTGACACCTTTGACAGGCCCATTCCATGGAGTTCTGCTCTTCTACTGCAGGTGGCACCAGTGGCTGAAATTGTGCCGTTTTCTGGGGTTTGCCAGTTTTCAGAGGGCTGAAGTCTTTCTTTTCAGTACCTAGGAGTGTGACAGTGCTGACCCCCTACCACCCCCCCTAATTACAAGTTAATGTTTCTTCTTATTGTGCTTGCATCTTATGAGCCCTGTTTACACGCCAGTCATGTGACAAGGCACTCTCTTAGCTGCAAGTGACATCTGTGTTTACTGGCACTAATAAGCCTAACACAATAGCTGGAACTACAGGTGATAAGGGGCACTGGCACAGCAGCTGGCAGCATTGGTGCCACACGGTGCTGACAGTGCAGTTCACTTCCTGGCCAGGATGTGTCAACACTGTAAGACTCTGAGCAGAGCACAGCAAAAGCAGAACATGGATAAATGAACAAAATGGCATCAACTTAGAGCTGCTGGTGTGTAAAAGGGCAGAGCCCACACTACAAGGGTTCTGTGCCTCCATCATCTCCTCCTCCTCCTCCTTGTCCCCTTCACACTGAGCTAACTGTGAGCCATTTTGGCCGGGACAGAGTCTCATATGGTGTCTTACGTGCTTTCTCTCAGTTGCCCTCAGTGCTTTTGCTCCATAATAGATGAGCGTTGTGCCGGACAGCGTGATCCAGTAGCGGGTCCAGGACGGGAGCTGAAAGGAGAAGAAGAACAGACGTTGAGATGTGCTGGTCATAGCGTCTCAGGGTGGTCCAGATCTAATTATGCAAATTTCATTACGCTATAACTTACTAAGTTTATTACATAGATAATCACCCAAAAAATCCCTGACCATCGAGAAGTGTGCGAAGTGACGACATGAAGAATCGTCTTTACACCGAACTGGAATCGTCCACACATAAATCAAAGTCATCCAGATGATCTGGATCTGCATAATTAGATCTGGACCACCCTGTACAGTATCTCCTGCCCCATTATGACTCATCCTAGCTGTGCGGTTCAATAACATACGGTGTTTGCCTCATGCAAGGCGCCATATTCAGTAAATGCATTGTACTTTTGGCAGAAAGCTCATTGGTTGCCAGCTGTCATGTGCACAAGACCCACCCCAGGGTTATGACTCGAGATAAGACAAGTCAAACCTGTTGGATTTTATTGAAGCAAGCAGATGTGCGACTACACAACTACAACTGACTCATTAAGGTCATGTAAAAGAATGGGAAAGGCACTATATGCTCTACATTGCAAAAGTATTGGGGACCCCCTTCCAAATTATTGAATTCAGGCGTTCCAATCACTTCCATGGCCACAGGTGTATAAACTCAAGCACCTCGGCATGCAGACGGCTTCTACAAACATTTGTGAAAGAATGGGTCGCTCTCTGTCAGGCGCTCAGTGAATTCAAGCGTGGTACAGTGATAGGATGCCACCTGTGCCATTCGTGAAATGTGCTCGCTACTAAATATTCCACGGTCGACTGTTAGTGGTATTATGACAAAGTGGAAACAATTGGGAACAACAGTAACTCAGCCACCAAGTGGTAGGCCACGTCAAATCACAGAGCGGGGACAGCGTATGCTGAGGTGGGCAGAAGTCGCCAACTTTCTGCAGAGTCCATAGCTACAGACCTACAAAAGCTCAGAACAGTGCATAGGGAGCTTCATGGAATGGGGTCTCCATGGTCGAGCAGCTGCAGCCAAGCCTGACATCACCAAGTGCAATGCACCCCGTCCGATGCAGTGGTGTGAAGCCCACCAGATGCCACTGGACTCTGGAGCAGTGCAGACGTGTCCTCTGGAGTGACGAATCACGCAATCCGATGGACAAGTCTGGCCAGGAGAACGGGACTCGCCCGACTGCATTGTGCCAAGTCTAAAGTGTGGTGGAGGGGGGATTATTGTGTGGGGTTGGGCTGGGCCGCCTTTAGCGCCAGTGAAAGGAACTCTTAATGCTTCAGTATACAAAGCCATTTTGGGCAACTTCAAGTTTGGGGATGGCAACGCGACTGCACTGCACCAGTGGGCACAGCAAGGTGTATAAAGAAATGGAGGAGCAGGTTTGGGGTGGATAAACTGCACTGAGCCCCTTTGGGATGAATTCGAGCAGAGGCCGAGAGCGAGCCAGGCCTTCTCGTCTGACCTCAGTGCCTGACCTCACAAATGCTCTTCTGGTCACAAATCCCATAAACACACTCCGACACACCAGAAGAGTTAAAGCTGTTAGAACTACAAAGGGTGGGCCAACTCCATATTAAAGCCTCTGGATTAAGAATGAGATGTCATTAAAGTTCATGTGTGTGTAAAGGCAGGCGTCCCGATACTTTTGTAAATAAAAACCATTATTATTATAATTAAATGAAGGCTATGATCGAAAATCACAGGGAAAGTCGTGTAATGTGACATGGCCTTAACATGCCTGTGCCAGTCCTAACCTCATGCAAGCATTTGCAGTTAGTTGTACTTGCTGTTGTCTTCTTGTCGGGGGGCTGCCTTTGTGTCGGTACAGTAATAATCGTCACTTAGGTGTTAGTGTTGTTAATTATTTGGCTTTGCCTGAAGGAGGACCAGGAGTACCAAGTAAGAATAATGACGTCCTTATGAAGAAGCTGTCGTGGATGGGCGGTTTGGGGTGGCACTGCCTACTCTGCCCTACCAAATGTCACTCGTCTTCTAGCCCCGGGTCTCTTAAGTTTTGGCAAAATGGCACCTCTAGTGTTTGGGGAGGTTACGTCTTTTTTGCCTTGTAGTCCCTTATTTGTATTTAGTCAAAAATATACAGTACTTGTTCTTTAGGATGTATCTATTTTCTAGATATTATGTTTTATATAATATTCTGAATTAGTTCATGGAGTCTCCTTTCTAATTGGGTTTTGGTGAAATTATATTTGTTCTCTTTGGAACTCACTGAATTTTTCCATTTAATGAATAAAGTCTTCAAAAGTTAAGTTCCTTTTTTGGTTCCTTTGACGTTTACTGTGAAATGACACTACAGTATACAGTCATATGAAAAAGTTTGGGAACCCCTCTCAGCCTGCATAATAATTTACTCTCCTTTCAAAAAAAAAAAAAAGATAACAGTGGTATGTCTTCCATTTTCTAGGAACATCGGAGTACCGGGGTGTAGTATTTAGTTGTATGAAATGTGAAAAACTGGCTGTGCACAAATGTGGGTCCCCTTGTCATTGTGCTGATCTGAATGCCTGTCACTGCTCAATGCTGATTACTTGGTTGGATGAACTCGTCAAGCCTTGAACTTCATAGACAGGAGTGTCCAGTCATGAGTGGTCAAAGGTATTTAAGGCGGTCAATTGCAAGTTGTGCTTCCTTCCCTTTGACTCTCCTCTGAAGAGTGACAGACAGCATGGGATCCTCAAAGCAACTCTCAAAAGGTCTGAAAACAAAGATTGTTGAGTCTCCTGGTTTAGGTGAAGGCTACAAAAAGCCATCTCAGAGGTTTAAACTGTCAGTTTCAACTGTAAGGAGTGGAATCAGGACATGGAAGGCCACAGGCACAGTTGCTGCTAAACCAACCCAGCAGGTCTGGCAGGCCAAGAAAAATACAGGAGCGGCATATGAGCAGGATTGTGAGAATGGTTACAGACAACCACAGGTCACCTCCAAAGACCTACAAGAACATCTCACTGCTGATGGTGTATCTGGACATCGTTCTACAATTCAGCCCATCTGTATGGCAGGGTGATGAGAAAGAAGCCCTTCCTGCACTCACACCACAAACAGAGTCGCTTGTTGTATGTAAATGTTCACTTAGACAAGCCAGACTCATGTGCTTTGGACTGATGAGACAGAAATTGAGTTATTTGGTCAGAATAAAAAGCAATTTGCATGGCAGAAGAAGAACACCGCATTCCAAGAAAAACACATGCTGCCTACTGTCACATTTGGTGGAGGTGCCATCATGCTGTGGGGCTGTGTGGCCAGTTCAGGGACTGGGGCCTTTGTTAAAGTCGAGGGTCAGATGAATTCAACCCAATATCAACAAATTCTTCAGGATAATGTTCACGCATCAGTCAGAAAGTTGAAGTTATGCAGGGGTTGGATATTCCAACAAGACAATGACCCAAAACACAGTTCGAAATCTACAAAGGCATTCATGCAGAGGGAGAAGTCCAATGTTCTGGAATGGCCGTCACAGTCACCAGACTTGAATATCATCGACAATCTTTGTGATGATTTGAAGCAGACTGTCCATCAAATTGAACTGAACTGGAGAGATTTGGTATGAAGAATGGTCAGAAATACCTCCATCAGAGTCCAGACACTCATCACAGGCTATAGGAGGACAGCGTCGAGAGGCTCAAAGGAGCAAAAGGAGGCTCAGCTAAGTATTGATGTCATATCTCTGTTGGGGGGCACACATTTATGCACCTGTCTAATTTTGTTATGATGCATACAGTGATCCCCCCTCGATCACGGGGGTTGTGTTCCAGAACCCCCCGCGAAAGGTGAAAATCCGCAAAGTAAAAACCATACGTTTATATTGTTACGCTTGGGTCACAGATTTGCACAGAAACACAGGAGGTTGCAGAGACAGGGACTTTAAAACACTGCAAACAAACATTTGTCTCTGTTTCAAAAGTTTAAACTGTGCTCCATGACAAGACAGAGATGACGGTTCCATCTCACAATTAAAGGAATGCAAACATATCTTCCTCTTCAAAGGAGTGTGCGTCAGGAGCAGAGAATGTCAGAGAGGCAGAGAGAGAAAAGCAAACAATCAAAAATCAATAGGTGCCGTTTGGGCTTTTAAGTATGCAACGCATATCGTATATCATTGGGGAGTTTTAATTGATGTGTGATACGTGCGCTGATTGGGTAGCTTCTCAGCCATCCGCCAATAGCGTCCCTTGTATGAAATCAACTGGGCAAACCAACTGAGGAAGCATGTACCATAAATTAAACGACCCATTGTCCGCAGAAATCCGCGAACCAGTGAAAAATCCGTGATATATATTTAGATAGGCTTGAGGGATCACTGTATTGCATATTTTGTGTTAATCCAATAAACTTCATGTCACTGCTGAAATACGATTATTTCCACTCGGCATGCCAGATATTAACAGGAAGTTGGTACTTTGAAAGCGCAGCCAATGAGAAACAAAAATCCAAAGAATTAAGAGGGGTTCCTAAACTTTTTCATATGACTGTATACTATTAATATCAAGGCTGACCCACATATTAGGGGGCTGGAGTGGGGGACCCCTTGTTAACACTCAATAGAAATGGTCCCAGTGGGTACACCCAAAAACGCCCCCACTTTGGCCCACCAGCTACTTACTGTTGGCTTGCGCCCCTCCTTCAGCAGGGTCTTCCGTCTTAGTGGGCCCTCAATGGTGATGACTCCCTGTGTGCTTCCTGCCAAGCAGCTGGGGCAGGTGCCCATGGGGCTGTGGTTTGGGGATGAGAGACAAAGTGAGAAGGAACGTTTCGAGTCAAAGTTGGCGGCGGGGGAGGCGCGAGAGAAACATATAAGCAACCAGTGCCCCATTGCCCCCGACCACCACCATACACTTGTGATCCAGGAGAGCCCACCCACCCCCACCAAAGAAGTTTCAAAGTCACTTTCCTAAAAGAAGAAATCAGTTGAGAAACAGCGCCCCTCCATGGCACACTTGGATATGGCATGGACAGACAACACAGAGAGGAGGCATGGATTAGAGCAGCCACAAAGACAGATGAGGAGCCCGTGAAGTTCTGTAGGTCAGCAGGACGAGTCCCGTGTAGGCTGTTAGGTCACTCCGGGGAAGAAGAATCTGCCTGTTTTGGGAGGAGAAGCTGTGACGGGATGGGCGAGCACAGCGAGGCTGGCAGACAGGATGCTCTTAAGTAAGAGGCGCTGATTGGCCTTTGAAGCAGAAACAGATTTTCCTTTAACCTCATTGGCTGAAAAGGGCTGCTTTTTGTAATCCCAAGGCACCGAGTTCAGGCAGAATGAGCAGCTGGTTGGGGATTGGGGGCAGTGCCCTGAGGAAATTGCTCAGCCACAGCAATTGGTGCCATGACGTGGAAATGTTCGAGAGTGGGATGAGTGAAGTGTCCGGCCCCAATAACTGTCCCATACGTTTACGGAAAAGTTGCCCCCAACAACTGGCCTCCCACATTTCACAACTTGTTGATAGAGTATTGATTGAGATTGAGATTGAGTAGGTTACAGAAATGTAAATAATGCACCTAATGTTTTTATAGCTTCTAATTTATTTTGGTTGAATAAATGTTAAAACTGCCAAAAAAATTAAACACACCTTTTGCAGGTGGAACATTTTTCACCAACCGCAGATTCCATCTACCGTTCTCTTTGAAAACACGTAAATGTGCTTGTCTTCATCCACCAATTTTCTTTTAATACAGAAATTCTGTAATTAAAAATCTTTTTTTTTTTTTATTGGTCTTGTGTAATATTCTACATTTCTGAGATACTGAATTTTGAGTTTTCATTACCTGCAGGCCATAATCAGCAAAACGAAAAGAAACAAACCCTTGAAATGAATCCCTCTGTGTGTAATGAGTCTATATAATATAGGAGTTTCATTGTTTGAATGGAATTACTGAAATAAAATCACTTTTCAATGATACTGTAATTTATTGAGATGCACCTGCAAATTGTGTCACAGATGTCTGGGGTTCTTACCTGGCCAGGTTGCCAGGAAGGACTGGAAGGGGACATGTATAGATTCCGGGCAACGAGGGGGCAACCGCCCTGGACTAAGAGAGGATCACGGGAGAAGAGGGAAAAGATTTTAACCCGTTGGGACCCATGGCCACCGCCAGGGGGCGCCTTAAGCCTCGTTGGACCCGGAGAACTGTTACTTCCGCCACACCAGGCAAGATGGCGGATGAACCTGCCAGGGATGCCTAGAGTGCTTCCGGTGCAAAGGGCAGCAGTTTCCGACACACCAGGAAGTGCTGCCGGAAGGCCGTCATCAGCCACTTGGAGTACATCCGATGCCGGAATAAAAGGGGCTGCCCTCTTACAGTCGAGGAGCTTGGGTTGGGAGTGGAAGCAGGACAAAGCTCCCAGGAGGAGAGTAGAGGCGGCTAAGGACTGAGAGATAAAGAAGTTCATTGTGGGGATTATTGCCGAGTGCTTTGTGTGGTGTTTGGGACTGTAAACCTGAGGGTATTGATGACAAATAAACGTGTGAGTTTTATAAAGATGTGGTTTCCGACTGGTGGTGTCCAGGCAAG
Source organism: Polypterus senegalus (assembly GCF_016835505.1). Lineage (NCBI taxonomy): Eukaryota > Metazoa > Chordata > Cladistia > Polypteriformes > Polypteridae > Polypterus > Polypterus senegalus. Next base: position 182,472,652 of record NC_053162.1, on the reverse strand, counting down.
TCTCACAATTGATATAGCACTGTCTGCGAGACGCTGCTTGTTCTTCAGCAAACGCACGCTGTGTAAGGCTGGATACATTAAATGGAGTAACAGTGCTGACCAAAAAACTGTGCAAAATCCACTAACACTAGTTCTATGGAAGGTTATTTTGATATTTAAAATAAGGGGCGAGTCAAAATTATGTTAACATTTGAATGGCGGGAACAATTTATTCGCTTTTTGCTGCTCTCGTGGTACATTAGCAGACATTTCTGAAATTGTTGATTTTCTCTTTTCTAAGAATTCTGGTCAAATGTTTTGGGGTCCTGAGCAGATCAACATCGTTCTTTATTTTCAGATACTGTATGATGGACATCGGTTGTTTTGGCTCATTTTGTATCTCATTGTCCATCCATCCGTTTTCCAACCCGCTGAATCCCTGGTCTCCTAACTGCGAGGCAGCAGCGCTACCACTGTGCCACCATGCCGCCCTGTATCTCATTGTTTGGCTGCTAATTAAGGAAAAACAAAGCAATTAAGGGGTCTGAATTTAAGAGCAAGTCAATTAGAATTAGTTTAAAAGAAGTTAATTAGCAGCAAAAATAGGTCACTCATTATGAAAACGGTTAGAATGAAAACCTGCAGCCACGGTGGTCGCCCAGGACCGGAGTTGGCGTCCCCTGATTTACAGGAACGTCTCAACCTGTTTGCCATCATGTTCAACACAGGTGGCACTTAAATTGTACATAAGTATAGACATAGCAGCACCATAAGTGTTCACAGAATTTGGAGTCACCCTGTAAAATCAAAATAAAAAAAAAAAAAACAATAAAATACAGGTAATAATAATAATAATACAAAAAAAAACTTTAAATGACTGAAGGTAGGTGATAGGAAAAATATCTGAGGTGAAGTGTGAGGAGTGAAATGTGGGGGGGATGAAATTGTATCGGGGCAAAATGTGGGGGGCAACTTTTCCGGATCCCAGTATCCTCACAGTTAGAAGCCGCTCCCTAAGCCTAAGCCTTGCTGGAGTCGTGTACATTTGTGGGATGGCAGGTGGAAGTCATTGAAGATTTAACTGTAGATCTCCTTACGGTTTCGGCAAAAAAAGTTTCAAGCCCAACCACAAGTAGCAAAACCGATACTTCTAGTGGGGCTGGTAGATGTTTGGACTGCACAGAGGAACAAGTTCCACCAATGATTAGAACACTGAATCAGTGCTTTCCTGATGCTGCCTTCCATGTGTCCCCGATTCCAGCAATGAATAATTCTCAATAACCAAACGCAAAATTTGTTGGGGATTTTAATATCAAAGTAATTACTGGAGTTTTGGCTTCATCTCATCTGAGACTTCAGAGAGACAAAGACAATCCGTGTTGCTTGATCCAAGAGTCTGCAAACCTCCTCATCAATTACTGGATTACTAAGGTGTAGAATATTAGACTGCCCTGCCAACAACCACAAACCCGAAACTTAAAGTCAGTGGAGGGAGGGCTTAGTCACTTTTTAGGTCCCTAATGTTAATATCCCATCTTCTTGCCTAATCTTAAATAGTATTAATTTAAACCCTCATCTTAAGATTTTATAACCCTAATTTACACTACGGTGGCACGGTGGGTAGCGCTGCTGCCTTGCAGTTAGGAGACCCTTAAGGGTTCACTTCCCTAGTCCTTGCTCCGTGGAGTTTGCATGTTCTCTCCGTGTCTGCGTGGGTTTCCTCCCACAGTCCAAAGAGGTTAGGTGGATTGGCGATTCTAAATTGTGCTCGGTGTGTGGGTGTGGGTGTGTGTGTCCTGCGGTGGGTTGGCACCCTGCCCAGGATTGGTTCCTGCCTTGTGCCCTTTGTTGGCTGGGATTGGCTCCAGCAGACCCCCGTGACCCTGTGTTTGGATTCAGCGGGTTGGAAAATGAATGGATGGATGGAATTTACACTACTAAAAAAAACCCTAACATTTTATCTTGAATTTTGGAAGTTTTTAATACTCTATTATTCTTAGATGCCCTTGATAGCTTTTAACCCTTAAACCGCCACATACTTGGGGGGTTAATGCACCCCTGGATGCCAAATACTTTTTTGCTGCACTTTTTAAAGAAACGTCACAATTCACAAAGAAAATGTGAAATTTTAATGGAACCCATATTTTTTTTTTTTCATGCAAAGAGCATCACAATTACTGCAACACTGATTATTTTACACAATGCCAATGAACTGTAAAAACTATTAAAAAAACTACTGCAACAATCTATTATTATATGTACAAGGCGCCACTGATGCTATTGATGAAATTCAGTAAATCACCGACTGTGCCAACTGTGCTTGTACTGGGCACACGCAAGCACACAGAAGTAAGCGTCTAGTGCAGCGGTTGAGTCCCAGGGACGGTGATGCTGCACTGCTGCCGGGGCTGGCAGTGGTAATGAGCAAGCGGGCTGCTCAACGAATACATGGCACTGACTTATCAGCTCTGGTGTGCTGGCCAAATGCATTGGGAACCAACTATAGCTGGTTCTGGCAGTTTAAGGGTTAAAACCTAATAGTTGTTTATTTAGAAATTTGTTTTTAACGGTCTTAATTTTGCATTTTTTTCATTTATTAGGCAAATTTTGTACAGTTTTTCAAAATTAATATGAATGCACATAATTAATTTGGTTATTAAACTTCATAGAGTAGCACTATAGAGTTGTTAATCTTCTCAATCCTTGTGGTAAATGTTGGTTTGTGGATAGTAGACAGGATGCTGTCTACACAGTTGGTGTGTGCCAGTGCCCTGTTTGTCCTCTAGGGGCCATTCATCTCTACAAACCCTAAGCCTAACCCTTGGATTCATTCATCTTTGACTGTAGTGGGCAGACCACCAGGGCCTGGAGACACACCAGTTGGTAGACACTTTTCTAACTTGGTGCAGCACTTACAAATAAAGACTGCAGCCCAATTGGGTTCAGATCCGAAAGGACACGCTTCTCAGGTGGCCATTGACTGTCCAAGGGGGTGGGAATATCTGGAGCGGTCGGCTGGAACAGCGGCCTCAGGAGTGCCATGGTTTTGGGCACAGACACAGCACTTAGACAGCACTGTGGATGTACCTTCCAGGCTGCTGACCCCCCAAACACTTTTGAGTCAGGGGGGAGTATGGTAAACAAGTTGCCTGTGCTGCTGGGGGAACAGAGTGAGATGGAGTAGGAAGAAAGGGACAAAGCAGCTTTTGTCACCGCTAAAGACCTGACTGGAGTTCTGATAGCAACTGCAGTTGACGCCAACAAGTCCCTTTAGGGCCACATACCACCAGTTTGACATCCATCCATCCATCCATTTTCTAACCCGCTGAATCCGAATAGGGTCACGGGGGTCTGCTGGAGCCAATCCCAGCCAACACAGGGCACAAGGCAGGAACCAATCCTGGGCAGGGTGCCAACCCACCGCAGGACACACACAAACACACCCACACACCAAGCACACACTTAGGGCCAATTTAGAATCACCAATCCACCTAACCTGCATGTCTTTGGATCGTGGGAGGAAACCGGAGTGCCCGGAGGAAACCCACGCAGAGAACATGCAAACTTCACGCAGGGAGGACCCGGGAAGTGAACCCAGGTCTCCTAACTGCGAGGCAGCAGCGCTACCACTGCGCCACCGTGCCGCCCCCCAGTTTGACATAGAGGGTAATTCCATTCCTCCATCTTTCGCACCCCCAGATCATTAAAAAATGAATTACACCTTTGGGCTGACGGCTGATAGATAAAGAACAGCCAGCCAGGGCTTCATCTGGATACCCCAGTCGCCTAACGTTCAAGGTTGGAGAAGGTGTCCTAAATGGCTAACTAGCCATTTCTCTTCTCTCTTTATCCTATAACAGCTATCCCAATTGGTGAATCAATGCATCCAGAATGTGCCAAGCATGCCTCACCCACCCAGACATTCTCATTTCCTTCCCAGTATTAGCACAGTGTGATGGTGGCAGATCTGTCCAAGAAGTATCACCCAGGCTGGCCAAACCCAAATCCTAAAGTATTTAGGAGCAGACAGCCAACTTGTGACATTGTGCCCACTCAGCTCCAAATCTTTAACCCAGTAAAAGAAAAACAAATGACAGAGAATTCAAAAGGTATGCAACAGTGACATCTAGTGGAAACACCGGAAAGTGCCTCCTCGACATTTTAATTTAATAACTAGAGTGAAACAACAGCAGCAGTCTTCTCCTGCCCACTCGGAATGAAGAAAAAAGAAAAACATAAATAAATAAAGGCAGCCAGAAATAAAGAAACAGAAAGGCACAAAGAATATGGCGACTTAAAACCCCCTCCCTTTAGGACACAGCGGACAGCCATTGAGTAGCTGAAAAGAACCATAGGTGAACTTCAGGGCAGGCATCTAGTGAGAAAGAAGAGACACCAGCATCGATGAGGCCATGCAAGTGACGCATGAGAGTTGATGGCAGACACAGATGGACACACCCACCACCAGGAGGTACCTGTAAACACAGCTCCTGCTCCGCGGGGAGTTCCGCACGGGGACCCGCCAGTTGGGTCCCAGAGTGGCATACAAGCGGCCCCTGTTTGCAGAGTGTAATATCATTAATTCCCAAGCAAAGTGCTCTGTGTGAAAGGCACTATATAGACATACAATCCCAGCAGAGTTACTGTATACCCTCCGATGCTTTCAAAAAGCACTCGGGAGTCACTTATTTTAAAAAGACATCACTGAAAGGCACTATATACGTACGGTATAAAAAGATTAGGTGTTATCTGAAGCATGCATTGTACCTCTTCTTTAGAGTAAGGCCCATTATGAAACAATTCATTGTGCCTACAGTTTATTAAATTAAGAAAGCAAACTCCACCGAAAAAGTGAAGAAAAAAAATAAATAACAAAGTAGGCATGTAAAGATACACAAGAAATACAAATACATCGTAACTTCCCCCAAATGTAAATCTGACACTAATCCTCTTCTAAGTGCAAAATAAAAAGAGAAAACAATGAAATCAATTAAAGGTAACAACGACTGACCGACTGAGAAACTGGTTGGAATGAAAACCTGCAGCCACACGACTGAAGCTGAGAGCCACTCTGTTTTAGAAGACGGTGCTGTTTAAAGGGGGTCTTGGGGGTGAATTTCATTTCACCAGTGTGCGATCCAGTCAGGGAGTGCGAGTGAAAGCAGCCCACAAGCTTTCGAAACCATCACGTTGTGAGAGTGACATCTAGTGGCCAGATGGTGTTCCCCCAATAACACCTACAGGACGAAGAAGGCGTTCGTGATGACCCTGTAGAGACGATTGGGTGGAGAAACCTCTGCAGAGAACGGAGTACCACAGGCACTGCTCTCCAATATTCAATTAAAAAATGAAGTGCTGATCTCAATATTTTCTTGTGTCTGTAATTTACCTTCTAAAACCTTGGACTGCGAGTAACTTGGTCTGCAAGACGAGTTGGGAAACGAGAGAGGTCTTGCAATACGAGTAGTACGTCTATGCCAGGTTCCCAACCTTTTTTGGCCATGGCCCACCTAGGCCTCTCTAAAATCATGATGTCCCCCACTGTAACATATCCCTTATTTTTATTATTACCTATTCAGCAAGTGAACTCCTACTCACGTGGAGGAAGCCCATAATGTCATTAATTTGATCTAAACAAGCTTCCAAAGAACATGGAAACAAAAGAGGGAAAGGAGAGTTGAAGTACTGACAAAGAAATCACTAAGAAATTGATAAAAAAAAAATATATAATATGAAGTAATATGGAAATACAGCAAATACAGCTTTGAAAACATATAATAAGAGATGTGACTTTATCTTCTCTATCTTTCTACCTTTTTCTAAGACATGGATTTTTACACGCCGAGGTTTGTCTATTCAGGTAGTCAACTTCTAGCGCTGAGAACAAAGGCCCGTGCCGGGGTGGTTCCCTATTTACTTGACGAGTTAAGAAGGCGGTATTGTGGCAGCAGAGCCGGCGCTAAGCTAAAGGCTAAGCGGCTAGCGAGGAAGTGGCGATACAAGCCTTCGGTGCCTTCTGTGATCCTGGGAAGTGTGAACTTGTGAATTTCCCCTTGGGGATTAATAACATATCTATCTATCTGTCTATCTATCTATCCATTATATAGCGCCTTTCATATCTATCTATCTATCTATCTGTATATCTATCTATTATATAGTGCCTTTCATATCTATCTATCTATCTATCTATCATATAGTGCCTTTCACATCTATCTATCTATCTATCTATCTATTATATAGCGCCTTTCATATCTATCTATCTATCTATCTATGTCTATCTATCGATTTCTAAGTAGAAAAACCCAAGCCAGTTGTAAAATCATAAATTAAAGGGTTCTTCACCATCCCTTGAATGTTTATATAAATACTGTATATAAATGTCTCTGTAAAATATAAAAATTGTTTTTTTTCTATTATTTTTAACAGTGAATTTATGTTTTTTCATCTTATAAACTGTTTATCGTACCTGAATTCTCGAACTGCCCCCCTAACAAATCAAATTGGCCCACGCTGGGAATCACCGGTCTACGCTTTGTCTGCTGACAAAGTGAAAGGCGCTATAAAGACCCAGAAGGAGACAGAGCCGAGTGCCCCTATACTGTCAGAGTCCATTCCCAGGGCGTCGTCAACCAAATAATAATCTTGACTAATGAGAATGGACCGTATATGTTTTGTATTGATATGGTGATTTATACAATAAAGATTTATACTTAAAACGTAACTGGCACCTTCAACCCCAGCAATTCTTACCAAGCAACTTGGGTTTAGGGTTACCTCATAAGGGGATACAAATGAAAGGCGCTATGTAACGAAGTGCATCTTCCACTTATGATATAAAGAGTGCATCATTTATTATGAACTCATATAACAACTCTGAGCAGGGATTTGTGCGAAAAGGCACTACTGCATATAGCAGCGGATAACCCGGGCTTGATTTTACCGTATAATTTTGGGTATTTTATAATATTGGTGTGACGATGTGGGTTCGCTGCATGCTCCCATCTCGCTTCCAGGAGCCCTGAACCCGACACCATCGGTAATGTTACCGATGAGCAGTGAGGCACAACAAATAGAGCAAGGGGATGGCGCAAAACTGCAAAGTGCTTTTATTTAAAACCAACAACAAAAAGAAACAGTGTTCAAATAAATAGTACAGGGTTTCAAAAACAGCCTTCATTAAATAAATAATCCATAAAAACAGAAGTGAAGTGGAGGTTAAAATCCAATAGAAAAAAAAAACAATCCTTTAAAACGAGGGTAAAACAATGCTGGAAGCAGTCCTTTAAAATAAAGCTGGTGTCTTATCTGGCAACTCCCCTGCTTCTCTCATCAGGCTTCTCAACAGGGGAGTCGCCCGTCCTGCAGCTGACCTTACTACTGTCCGATTGCCTTTCGTTCTCTGGCTCCGTATGGCTACCTTACCAGACCGAGACTTGGGTTCCTCAACAGCCAGATCGCTCATGCTGAGGCTAACCTTCCCAAAACTCCACGACTCCTGCTGCCATCTCGGCCTTACGTGGCAAGTCACTCCAGCTCCTTGTTCACTCAGCTAAAGTGACCGTTTCCTTCTGCCCCACCGAGTGTCGGCCAAACACCACTCACTGTTCAGCTGCCTGCAAGCACATGCTTGCACAAACCGGTTCCCTCGCCATACTACTTCCAGCTCTCCTGCAACATCCGCCTCTTTTTCTTTATACTCCTTAGCCGCCTCGCACTTCTATTTATGAAGAGGACGTGGCAGCTGTGGCAAATCAGAAGCCCCGAGAACAACCACGGATGTGGATGATTTCTCACCTGTGCACTTAGGTGAGTAACGCCCACATCACGAATCATCTCGTGAAACTGATTCAGCCACACAACCAGCACACCACCTCGCTAAGCCGCGAGTGCGGTGATTATTTAAAACTGGCCTCTTGAAGTGAGCTGTGGACCTGCAACACCACAGACGGTCGTATAAGTTGAATGTGGAAAACTCACGCTATTGGTCCAAGGGATTATGACATGCTAACGCCCACCTGACAGAGTTTCTTTTTTCAATATATTGTGCCTACGTGACCACACGGTGATACCCAGACTATTCCGAAGTGACGTTTGCACTGCTTTGTGTATCTCACACTCTCGTACACCTTCATCGTAAGAGCATCCCTTATCGACGATGGAGCGTTCGATCAGAAGAAAATATGGAGCTGGTTTTAAATTAAAAGTAATTGAACTGGCGAAAGCAGCAAACTTCGATGTGTCTGAGAAACTGGTACGAGACTGGAGGAGGCAAGAAGATGTAAAAAAAAAAAATGAAGTGTCGTATTTTTGAAAGGGCGTATAAGTCTGGGTCTGATTTTATGATCGATTTTTGGGTTTCAAGACCAGACTTATACACAAGTATATACGGTAAACATAACTGGCAACTTCGATCCCAACAATTTTTATGAAGGAACTTGGGTTTAGGGTTACCTCATAAGGGGATACAAATGAAAGACGCTATATAACGAAGTGCAACTTCCAAAATATGATATAAAGAGTGCATCATTTATTATAAACTCTTTTGACAACTCTGAGCTCGGATTTGTGCGAAAAGGCACTATATTACATGAACCTTGCACAGTTGCACCCAGTAAACTCTTAGGCACCACATAAAGAATTCCGCTTTTCTCATAGACTACAATGGAAGTTCATCATTGAGAACTGCCTTAGAATTAAACAGTTAAGCAGGATGTCAATCAAGCTCTGTTGGTATCAGCAGTCACACTAGCATCACGCAGGGGTGGCACTAAACGCAATGCTACCCCAATCCCCAATATCAACACCGCCCCCCACCACCACCACCCCAAACCGCCTCCATCTACACTGCATTAGCAAGATGACTGAGTCGGGATACTCACCTCTCTACCCCGGAGGACAGGTCTTCACTAAATGAGCTCTCGCTGCTACCTGTGGAGAAAAGAAAAGAGCAGTGAGCATCTGACAGAGTGACATGTGACAGACTGGTGGGTGGAGCTAGTGAAACAAATGAAAAATCAAGTGAGAGCCAATGGGACTTTTGTATCTCCTTAATGAGCTAAAAAAAAAAAAAACACACAGCATAGCACAGGTGCAAAACGAGCCAATAGAAAGAGATGAGAACATCCTGTGGGTGGGACTTCCTCTTACTGCTGCCACTGAAAGGGAGTTGGTGCATCTGTGATGTCAAAGGGCATACAAATGAAACGACACAAGTCCAGCCTCAGCAGCTTTGTTACAGTTTCAGGTTGTTGTTAATATTTTTGGGTCAGTTCATCACCTTTATGAGTGTTGGCTCAGATAGGTCACAAGGCAAATGACCCCGAAGCTGTGCATTTACACTTCCGGGGTCAAACGTATAAAGTTTGCCTCTATGGGTTCCCTTACTTATCCGAGTTTGACGATAATCTAAAACAGGGGTGGCAAACTCCAGGCCTCGAGTGCTGCAGTGGCTGCAGGTTTTCATTCTTACCATCTTCTTAATTAGTGACCAGTTTTTGCTGCTGATTACTTCTTTTAATTAACTTGACTCAGGCCCCATAGTTCTTACTTTTTCTTTAAGTAGCAGCCAAACAGTAATAAGACACAAAACGAGCCACCACGTGACCTGCCCCCCTGTGCCCATCACACAGTATCTGAAATTAAAGAGAGGTGGTGGTCTCGGTAAGGCTGATCTCTCAGGTCACCAAAACATCTTGACGGTGCTCTTAGAAAGAACAGACAGATTTCAAAATGTGTGCTGTGGCAGAATGAGAGCAGCAACAAGCCGGGGAATTAAAGAACGGCTTTAATTAACTGTAAGAATCGGCTTCTCGTTAAGAAAGGGATTGGAGAGAAATTGGTTGGAGTTTGAAGCCCCAGTTTAGCTGCTCATCTGCCGACTTGTTTCACATCTCATTTCTGCTTGGCTGTCATTTAATGAAGAAAGGAAACAATTCTGAGGGCTGAACTCTTCTAACAGGGCTATAAAGTGAATTAGCAGTGAAAACTGGGCACTGATTAGGAAAAGGGTCAGAATGAAAACCTGCAGGCACTGCGGCCCTCCAGGTCTGGAGTTCACCATCCTTGATCTAAAAGGATTCATGTGATTTTTTTGTTATTTTGTTTCTAGGTTGTTACAGACTTGTTTGATTCCTGATTAGCGTTTTGGTACTTCTGAAAGACAGCACGGACTTTCAGTTTGTGATCTTTGTGTATTTTCTGCCATTCCTTTTTTGTTTTTGCAGTTAATCTCTCAAATAAACTATAAAACATTTGTGGGCGATGACAGGCCTCAAGGTAAACCAACGATTTTCTTAAGGATAAGCAGGGACATCCAAGGGGGATGTCGGTTTGCCAAATAAAAGCAAATGTCTTTAAAGAAATGAGGCAGAACTTAACCCTGAAACCGACACATACTTGGGGGTTTTTGGGGGTTAATGCACACCCTGAATGCCGAATCCTTTTTTGCGGCACTTTTTAAGGAAACATCACAGTTCACCAAAAAAAAAGGTGACATTTTAATGGATCCCATATTTTTATCATGCAAAGAGCATCACCATTACTGCAGCACTGATCATTTTACATACAGCCAATAAACTGTAAAAAGTATTAAAAAACTACTTCAATAATCTATAATTACATGTGCAACTGATGCCACTGATGAAATTCAGTCAATCACCGAGTCAACTGCGAGTGAACTGGCTGCACACAGAGGCCAATGCTGATGTCTAGTGCGGTGGCTGCAGTGATGCTGCAGTGCTGCAGGGGGCGCCAGTGGTCACAAGCTGGTGTGGACTGATCAGCTCCAGCGGTTCCGGTAGTTTTAGGGTTAACAAATGGTTTTTGGGGTCAGGTGTGAAACCCACTGTGTCGCAGCAGAATTGTATTGGTTTAAAGTTGCCTGTGTGGTTTTAAATCAGAAGCCCTATTGGCTGTAGTGTTTGGACAGAGAGTCTATAAACGTGCTTGCTTTACCCCTCCATCCCTCACACCATCATCACGAAGGACCATCTCACACACCATGGACTGGAAAGAAGCACAACTCGGCAGCCATATTGCATGCGGCCTGTTCTTAAGGAGGCTAGAAGATGAGGCCTTAGCTAGAGACATCTTAACCTTTAAACTGCCACATACTGTACTTGGGGGAGTTAATGCACCTCCGGACGCCAAATACTTTTTTGAGGCATTTTTTAAGGAAACGTCACAATTCGCCAAGAAAAAGTGAAATTTTAAAGGAACACATACAAGTATTTCTTTCATGCAAAGAGCATCACAATTACTGCAGCACTGATCGTTTTACACACTGCCAATGAACTGTAAAAACTATTAAAAAAACTACTGCAACAATCTATTATTATATGTACAAGGTGCCAACGACGCCATTGATGAAATTCAGCAAATCACCGAGCCAACACAGAGGCCAACGCTGATGTCTAGTGTGGCGGCTGCGCAGTGCTGCAGGGGGCGCCAGTGGTCACAAGCTGGCTGCTCAACGAATGTACGCCGCGGACTGATCAGCTCCAGCATGCTGGCAAATTGCACTGGGATCTGACTAGAGCCGGTTGTGGCAGTTTAAGGGTTAAGGATGCATTCTGAGTAGATGAGCCACACGTGTTACTGGTAGAGCTCTCTCCATCATGTGTGAGGTGACCAGTGGAGACACTGAGATAACCAGACAGCCGCTGCAAGGTTCAAAAACCCTGAGAGTCCGCCATTTGTTTTTCCAGTTGAGGTACTGCATGTGTGTCAATGGGAATTTGAGATGCTGCGGGACGGGAGTTGGTTCGATAAGATGTCCTCGTGGGCTGCATTTAGGCACTATGTGGAAGTGCACTACTCCATGGATGGATGGATGGAACTCACTAGCGAAATGCCCATGGAACATAAATGCAGATGAAGGACAGACAGCCAGGGACGGTGGCAGTGGGGAACAGAATCCCTCAGGCCAGTTACACCAGCACTGCCACCCACAACTTGGGGGTCGCCATGTAACAAAGGTAGAGGTTTACTGCTGGCTAATAACCCACCTATAGACACCCCGTTTGAGACAATAGGGTTCAGCATGTGGTTCCTTGCAGGGCTGTGCGACTCCAGGAAGCTGTCGTCCAACAGGTGGCGCGGTTTCTCAGTCGGGAAAGTGGCACTCTTGCTTTCCACCACACCCAGCTGGCACATGATACTGCAAGGAGAAGGAGACACAAGGTAAGAAGGGCAAAGGTGGCAAGCACTAGTTTTGGGGTTCAGACGTGAGGCTGGCATTCTGCCATCTACTGACTTGTTGCCCAGGCTGTGGCTCTTCCTGTGCCGGGCCACTGGTGGCGTGGGCAGGTTGGTTGCAACGGAGGCATCTGGGCAGGTCGGTCTTCGGCTGTACCTCACTGAAGCCAGCACTTCTGAGGGGCCTGAAAAAGAAGAATGGTACAACATGATAAGCAGCCACCGTCATCAAGGCAGGTTACGTATGAGACCCCTTAAAGGGACGGCGTTGAGGGGCTGGCAGGAGGCCCGTGGGGTGAAAATGTGGTTCCAGAACTTCTTTTTAAATGTTCAAGACCTTGTCTTGTGTTTAGGTTAACTCACCTCCCCTTCTCAATGGGGACTCCCTGAATGCTGCCAGCGGCACTAGCACCTTGGTGGCCTCCCCAAAAGTGACTGGCACCCTGTGGACGCCCCTTGTCAATGTGCTGCCTGCTTCCTCTTCTGGTTTCTTTAGCATTAAAAGGACACAATTGAAAATGACGGGACAGCACAGGCATCACTGATGTTAGTGACGAGTGCCACGGAAGTCACAAGAGACTGTAGAGACGACATGGAACTGAGGAGAATGAAATGAAAGTGAATGAAAGGCGCTACATGAAACTGATTATACGATACTTGTAATAAACACCACGGACGTCACACTGTAAACCTGAATATGTTGATGATTAAAGAGCAGGGGGACAGCGCTGAAGCTGTATAAAATGATATGGCACTTTATACAGTTCTTATTAATAATGAGCTCCAATACATTCACACCATAACACTGACTGTTTCTATAAGTCAGGAGTGTCCAACACCGGGTGTGGAGGGCCGCAGGTTTTCATTCTAACCCTTTTCCTAATCAGTTTTCACTGCTCGTTAACGTATTTTCCCTTCATTTTAACAGCCCTGTTTTTAAGGATTCAGTCCTCTGAATTGATTAATTTCTTCATTAAATGGCCGCCAAACAGAAATGAGATGTGAAACGAGGCAACAGATGGCCAGCTAAACTGGAACGTCAAACTCTGGCCAATTTCACTCCAACCAGATTGTTAATGAGAAGACGATTCTTGCTGTTCTTTAATTCCATGGCTGCTCGCTGCTCTCATTCTGCCAGAACTGTCGATTTTTTTCTGTTTTTTCACCGTCACCGTTAAAATGCTTTGGTGACCTTAGAAATCAGCCTTACTGAGGCCTTCGCCTTTCTTTATTTGCAGATATTGTGTGATGAGCACAGGTGAGCTGGTCAAAGTCAAAGTGAACTTTATTGTCATCTCAACCATATACAAGTATACAGCTAGACGAAATTGAGAAGCTCAGGGTCCACAGTGAAACAACATCCATCCATCCATTTTCTAACCCGCTGAATCCGAATACAGGGTCACGGGGGTCTGCTGGAGCCAATCCCAGCCAACACAGGGCACAAGGCAGGAACCAATCCTGGGCAGGGTGCCAACCCACCGCAGGACACACACAAACACATCCAGGCCAATTTAGAATCGCCACGCAGACATGGGGAGAACATGCAAACTCCATGCAGGGAGGACCCGGGAAGCGAACCCGGGTCTCCTAACTGCGAGGCAGCAGCGCTACCCACTGCGCCACCGTGAAACAACATGATGTGCAAATAGTAAATTAAAAATAGAATAAAAATTACAAAATTTAAAATTAAAACACAAACAAGACATTGTGCAAAGATAGGACAAAGAAGTAGCAGCAATATTGATGTGTAAGATATGTAATATAATAAATAAATGAATAATAAATAATAGATATAGATAATACAGAGATTATCAGTGTATAATAATAGTTGTTTAAGACGTGTAAACAATGACAGGTCAGAATGTTTCACAGCAGAAGGATATCAAGAGTGTCCAAGTCCTTAAATGTCGGTATGAGATTTTCAGTTCTTTTCTACCTGCACACTCATCTCTGCAGGACTGCGGTTTTCATGTATTAAAGTTCTGTTTTCAGTGGTGGTTGAGGCCGTGTGGAAGATCCCAAGGGGGCAGCCTGGTGTTAAGGAGTCTAACAGCTTGGGGGTAAAAACTCTCCTGCAGCCTGGCAGATCTGGCTCTGATGCTGCAGTATCTTCTCTTGGATGGCAGAAGTGTGAAAAGTCCATGTGAGGGGTGTAAGGGGGTCCTGCTCAATGCTGCACTGCGTTTGTAAAATATGTCCTGTAGTGAAGGGAGAGGCACCCCAATAATGTTCTCTGCTGTCTTCACTATCCTTTGCAGGCGCTTGCGGTCAGATATCTTGCAGTTGCCATACCAGTCAGTGATGCAACTGGTCAGGACGCTCTCCATGGTGCCTCTGTAGAACATGTTGAGGATGGAAGGGGGAAGACTTGCTTGCTTCAGCCGCCTCAGGAAGTGTAGTCTCTGCTGGGCTTTCTTGATTAGTGATGAGGTGTTATGTGTCCACGTAAGTTCCTCAGCTAAGTGCACACTGAGGAACTCGGTACTCCTAACAGTCTCCACATCTAAACCGTTGATTTTCTGAAGTCCACGATTATCTCTTTTGTCTTGTCGACATTGAGAGATAGATTGTTGTCTTCACACCATGCAATCAGCCATTCCACCTCACCTCTGTATGCTCTTTCATCATGGTCATGTGGATTCTTGTTTTGTCTCTCGTTATTGTTTGGCTGCTAATTACGGAAAATGAAACAACAAAGGGGGCGGAGTTAAGTAAATTAAAATTAAGGCAAAAGAAGGTAATTAGCAGCCAAAACTGGTCACTAATGAAGAACATGGTTAGGGCTCGTTTATACTTCACGCTCAGAACGCGTACACGGCCGCATCATGGCCACCACGCGTTTCCAGCGTTCATTTGATGCGTCCTCTGAGCAGGTCCTCAGAAATTACTGCGACGCGTGCGCGAGCAAAAAGTCGGAGGGCGCAGTGTGCTAAAAGTTGAAATGTGACGTCAGAGTCTCTGGTTACTATCTACATGTGACAGAAAGCCGCTTTGCGGAGATTGGTGTGCGCGCTTCGATGGTTGATGAATACAGTGGTGTGAGAAACTATTTGCCCCCTTCCTGATTTCTTATTCTTGTGCATGTTTGTCACACAAAATGTTTCTGATCATCAAACACATTTAACCATTAGTCAAATATAACACAAGTAAACACAAAATGCAGTTTTTAAATGATGGTTTTTATTATTTAGGGAGAAAAAAATCCAAACCTACATGGCCCTGTGTGAAAAAGTAATTGCCCCTGAACCTAATAACTGGTTGGGCCACCCTTAGCAGCAATAACTGCAATCAAGCGTTTGCGATAACTTGCAATGAGTCTTTTACAGCGCTCTGGAGGAATTTTGGCCCACTCATCTTTGCAGAATTGTTGTAATTCAGCTTTATTTGAGGGTTTTCTAGCATGAAGCGCCTTTTTAAGGTCATGCCATAGCATCTCAATTGGATTCAGGTCAGGACTTTGACTAGGCCACTCCAAAGTCTTCATTTTGTTTTCTTCAGCCATTCAGAGGTGGATTTGCTGGTGTGTTTTGGGTCATTGTCCTGTTGCAGCACCCAAGATCGCTTCAGCTTGAGTTGACGAACAGATGGCCGGACATTCTCCTTCAGGATTTTTGGTAGACAGTAGAATTCATGGTTCCATCTATCACAGCAAGCCTTCCAGGTCCTGAAGCAGCAAAACAACCCCAGACCATCACACTACCACCACCATATTTTACTGTTGGTATGATGTTCTTTTCTGAAATGCTGTGTTCCTTTTACGCCAGATGTAGCGGACATTTGCCTTCCAAAAGTTCAACTTTTGTCTCATCAGTCCACAAGGTATTTTCCCAAAAGTCTTGGCAATCATTGAGATGTTTCTTAGCAAAATTGAGACGAGCCCTAATGTTCTTTTGCTTAACAGTGGTTTGTGTCTTGGAAATCTGCCATGCAGGCCGGTTTTGCCCAGTCTCTTTCTTATGGTGGAGTCGTGAACACTGACCTTAATTGAGGCAAGTGAGGCCTGCAGTTCTTTAGACGTTGTCCTGGGGTCTTTTGTGACCTCTCGGATGAGTCGTCTCTGCGCTCTTGGGGTAATTTTGGTCGGCCGGCCACTCCTGGGAAGGTTCACCACTGTTCCATGTTTTTGCCATTTGTGGATAATGGCTCTCACTGTGGTTCGCTGGAGTCCCAAAGCTTTAGAAATGGCTTTATAACCTTTACCAGACTGATAGATCTCAATTACTTCTGTTCTCATTTGTTCCTGAATTTCTTTGGATCTTGGCATGATGTCTAGCTTTTGAGGTGCTTTTGGTCTACTTCTCTGTGTCAGGCAGCTCCTATTGAAGTGATTTCTTGATTGAAACAGGTGTGGCAGTAATCAGGCCTGGGGGTGGCTACGGAAATTGAACTCAGGTGTGATACACCACAGTTAGGGGGCAATTACTTTTTCACACAGGGCCATGTAGGTTTGGATTTTTTTTCTCCCTAAATAATAAAACCATCATTTAAAAACTGCATTTTGTGTTTACTTGTGTTATATTTGACTAATGGTTAAATGTGTTTGATGATCAGAAACATTTTGTGTGACAAACATGCAAAAGAATAAGAAATCAGGAAGGGGGCAAATAGTTTTTCACACCACTGTAGTTCGAAGAGGTGAAGCAAAATGCCGACATATAGATGCATTCGTGGTGCTTTGACATTCAAGCGTTGCATATTCCCGATCGTAATGACACGATACATTTTAAAAGTCTCACATACCATCTTCTGTGCTGTCTTTTTTTCTAGGGCTGACAGCAGCGGCAAACTGTAATAGATCACATTCAATGTATGATATTCCTGTAACTCTCTGCACATTTAGAATCCTTAGATGTATACTTGATATCACTTTCATGATGAAACGCATTGAAGTATGTATGTTGGATTTAACAGATAAATCGTTCATTTCGTTAAAATAATGAATGCTGTTAATAATTACACACAGGTGTCACAGGGGTGACACGGTGGCGGAGCGACAGCGCTGCTGTCTTGCAGGGAGTCACGTCCCTGGTGTTCCCTGCCTGGAGTGTACATGTTTTCCTGCTGGGTTTCCTTCCAAAGATATGCAGATTTGATTACACTAAAATGACGCCAGCGTGTATGAGTGTGCTTGTATTTACCTTGGATGAGCTGAGGCCTCGTCCAGGGATTGTTTCTGCCTCGTGCCTAATGCTAGCTGAAATGGACACATCCCTGGACGGATGCATTTAATCATTAAACATCCTTTTCAGAGATATTGCGGTAAGATGTCATCGGAATTTAATGGGTGTTCTAGGCAATTCACAACACAGCGAAGCCGAAATTTGTTCTTACCGTGATAATATCTCACACTGCCACCTGGTGGATTCCTCCAGATTTATGTAAAGTACGCGCGCAAGTATAAACACTACAACGCTTGCGTAGCAGGAGCGTCCGCTGCAGTATGCGTCGCGTGAAGTATAACCCCGGCCTTAAGAATGAAAACCTGCAGCCACTGCGGCCCTCCAGTACTGGAGTTCAACACCCGTGCAATAAGTAAAGATCTTTGAGATGACATTCAAGTTGAAGAAGTTAAGTAAATGTTTATAATGTTCTGGAAGAAAGGCGCTATATAAAACTGATTGGAAACGCTGATCTCATTAATAATGGACACCGTGGAAGTCACATTATAAAATGGACAGCTTTGATGATTAAAGAGCACAGGGATAGCATTCAAGTTCCAGATACTGTATAAAAGCTTATAGTAGTGGGGATGAAAGTCGCTATATAAAATGCTATGGCACTTGTGCAGTTCTTATTAATAATGAGTACCAATACATTCACACCATAGCACTGACTGCTTGTATAAGTCAGGGACATTGAACTCTGGTCCTGGTGGGCCGCAGTGGCTGCAGGTTTTCATTCTAACCCTTTTCACTGCTAATGGACTTCTTTTCCCTTGACTTTAATAGCCCTGTTTTTAAGGGTTCAGTCCTCTGAATTCTTTTCTTCATTAAATAGCAGCAAAACAGAAACGAGTCATGAAACAAGCTGACAGATGGCCAACAAAATTGGAACGTCAAACTCCAGCCAATCTCTTAATGAGAAGCTGATTCTTCTTGTTAATTACACACGTTCTTTAATTCCATGGCTGCTCGCTGCTCTTATTCTGACAAAACTGTTGATTTGTTTCTGTTTCTTCATCGTCATCTGTCAAAATGTTTTGGTGACCTGAGAGATCAGCCTTACTGAGGCCTTCACCTTTCTTTATTTTCAGATATTGTGTGATAAGCACAGGTGATCTGCTCATGTGTCAGACTGTTTTGTGTCTCGTTATTGTTTGGCTGCAAATTAAAGAAAAAGAAACAGCAAAGGGGGTGGTGGAGTCAAGTTAATTAATACTAAGGCAAAAGAATTTAATTAGCAGCCAAAACCGGTCACTGATGAAGGAGATGGTTAGAATGAAAACCTGCAGCCACTGCCCCCTGCTGTGAAAGTGTTGAAATATTATATATATATATATATATATATATATATATATATATATATATATATATATATATATATGTTTATAATGTTCTGGAGGAAAGGCGCTATATAAAATGGATTGGTAATGCTGATCTCACTAACAATGGACACCATGGAAGTCACAATATAAAATGGACAGCTTTGATCGTTAAAGCGCACAGGCACAAGTTCCAGATGCTGTAGAAAAAGCTGATAGTAGTTGGGATGAAAGTCGCTATATAAAATGGTATAGCACTTTACACAGTTCTCATTCATAACGAACACCATGGAAATCATAATATGAAACTGACTGCTTCTGTAAGTAAGGAAGAACCTTTGGGATGATGTTTGAGTCTCAAATACAATATAAAAAATTTAAGTATATGGGATGAAAGGCACTATATGAAACTGACTGTATAGCACTTGTCTTATTATTAATAATAAGTACCACGGAAGTCACAATACAAAGCGGGCTGCTTTTGTGTAAGTAAAGACCTCGGGGTGTCGTATAAGTTTAAATAAAGGACACACTTATATTGTTAATATTCTCTTCAGCCACTAGAGGTTACTGCTGCCTTTAAAATAAGTGACACGAGGGCGTTGCCTGCACCAGTCTGCCGATGGAAGTTCAGTATTTTGGGGTGTAAAGTTTACTGTCTATACATGTCTTGGAGGTCTAGGTCATCAGTATGGTCGGGGGGTCCTCAGGAGATCATCAGTGGCCTCTTTTCCCAAAGTCTAGTGCTTGAATGTTTTTATTAATTACTAAGTGCAGAAGAAGTCTTCACTCTCATGATGAGATGCAATGGAGAGAAGTTGTCAACCCCCCCAAAACCACTAGACGTCTGGGGGCATACCTTATAAACCTTTGAACTGGGGGGAGGGGAGGTTAAGCACTCTTTCACATCTGAGCCACATGATATTCATCACTTTTTGTCAGCCGCCTGTCAGTCCTAATGCATCTCCAGCTAACAAAGCGCCCCCATCGGGCCGAGGTGTGAAGCTCATTCTGTCACTTTGCTTGAGAGGGAAGATTCATCAACCCGCCTGTGTGATGGCACCCCAGCCAGAGGGGCCACTTCAGGCGTCAGGCTGCGGCATGGCTATCATGTGTCATCGGCCCGCACGTCCTGTCAACAGGTCGGCGGATCGCGGTGGGCGTCCCACATGGGGATGAAGCAAAGTGCACCTTGGGTTTGAATTTATCTATTTGCATTGACGCTGCCAGAATGTATGGGGACAGGATGTTTGGGGGGGGTAGCTGTGGAAGAAAAACTCATCAGCTGTGAGGCAGTGCAGAGGGAAGCCAGATGTGGAGCAGTGAAAGGCAGAGAGAGAGAGAGAGAAAGACAGGTTCTGTCAGAAGGGGTGCAGCCTGAAAGTCAGAGAGAGGAAGAGGTACTGTCAGAAGGGGAGGAGCCTGATATAGAGAGAGATAAAGGTACTGTCAGAAGGGGTGCAGCCTGAAAGACAGAGAGAGGAAAGTACTGTCAGAAGGGGTGGAGCCTGAGAGAGAGAGAGGAAGAGGTACTGTCAGAAGGGGTGGAGCCTGATATACAGAGAGATAAAGGTACTGTCAGAAGGGGTGGAGCCTGAGAGAGAGAGAGGGAGGGAGAGAGAGAGAAAGAGGTAGAAAGAGAGAACGAGGGGGAGACAGAGCGGTACTGACAAAAGGGGTGGCACCTGAAAGAGAGAGAGAGAGAAAGGTACTGTCAGAAGGGGCGGAGCCTGAGAGAGGGCAAGGGAGGTACTGTCAGAAAGGGTGGCACCTAAGAGATAGAGAGGCCATTCCTGAAAGAGTTATACATTATATAGCGCCTTGCACTGTAATACAACAAGAAATACGGCTTGTTAAAGCCTGACTCATTCCAGTCAAAGACATGGTGCACAGAGTAGGGGACCAAGGGGTCCATCATTTACTATGAGACCATGTGAGGCAAAAAACACTATAATGTGTGTTGTGTGTAATTAGTGACAAAGTTCATCACAGAGCCTGGGGACCTTGAAAGGTGTGAGAGGTCGTCTCGTATAAAACGGAGTATTTCTCATTTCTGAAAGTTGAGTTCTCATGGCTATTAAAATAACATTTGGCTGGTGTACGTCAGGAAGCGTGTTACCGGTATTTAAAACAAACGTAACATTTACATACTAAATAAGAATGTCAATGTTGGGGGGCCCAGTGGAACAGTATTTGGTAGATGATGGGCACTATGAAAGGCGCTATACACACACAGGACTCATTTATTGCAAAACAAGATCATTTGTGTGTAAGAATGCTACTTTCTAAAAGGCGCGCTCTTGTATTCATGAAATTAATGTTTAGATGATGTATGGCATGAAAGGCACTATACAAAGCACAGACATACTTTAGAAAACAGGAGTATCTAAGTATAAGAATGGTGGTTTCTTAAACTACTGCTCTTGTAAAGAAAGCTTTGATGGAGTACACCATGAAAGGCACTATATAAAAAAAAAAAAACCATTTGTTTCAGTACAGGAATATTTAAGTCCAAGAGTTCTCCTTTCTGACAGCTGAGCTCTTCCATTCATGTCAATACATTTTGGATGATGTGCACCATGAAAGGCGCTATAAAAAACAAGGCTGTATTTGTGAACACTAAAATATTTATACATAAGAATGTTCACTTCTGAAGGCTGAGCTCTTCCATTCATGTACATAAAGTCTGGATGTTGTGCACTGTGAAAGGCGCTATATAACAAACAAGGAGGTGCTTAAATACAGGAATATTTATTCTGTATAAAAAGAAAGACTGAGGAATAGAATATTGATATATAAAAACTTACACTGTTGAGAGTTGAGCTCTTCCATTCATGTGGATGATACGTGTCATGAAAGGCGCTACATAACAGGGACATTCATTATATACACGAATATCTTTTACTGTATATAAACATCTACACGTGGAAGTGTGTGTCCGTCTGTCCAGCCCGGAAGTAAGAGGTGGAGTCGTGGTAAAGGCTCCGCCTCAGAGGAAACAGAAACTCGCTTAGCCGCTAATACAGAAGCTCGGCGAGCACATCGGCCAGTGAAACCTCGAAGGAGAGAGATGCCCAGAGTAGATCCTTTCAGTTACCTGACATCTCTATATTTCACTTTATTTTCGAACGATTTCAACAGTTTCTAGGACCCCGGACTTTTCACAGCACGGTCCTACACAGCTAGTTTATGTAGAAGAATTCACAATCCTGAAAGTGAATGACCTTTGGGTGGTGTGGAGTACAGTTGTGGCCAGAAGTTTAAATATGAATTTTTATAACGTTTGCTGCCTCAGTTTTTAAGATGACAATTTGTGTCTCCTCCAGAATGTTCTGATGAGTGATCAGATGAACTGCAGTTAATTTCAAAGTCCCTCTTTGCCATGAAAATGACTGCGTGTCAGCCCTGCCACCAAAGGACCTGCTGATGTTACTTCAGTAATCCTCCCGTTAACACAGCTGAGAGTGTCGACAAGGACAAGGCTGGAGGTCACTGTGTCACGATGACCGAGTTACAATAGAGAGGTGAACAAGGCGTCAGGGTGCCCAGAAGAGTCCAGCCAGTCTCCTAAAGTTGATTCAGCCGAGGAAGATGAGAATGAGGTGGAGACTTTTGGAGGATGGCCTGGTGGGTGTCAAGAAGGGCAGCAAAGAAGCCATCAGGGGTAGACTGATATTCTGGGATTGGACTGCTGGGGTCAAGTCATTTTCTCAGATGAACCCCATTTCCGATTGTTTGGGGCATCTGGAATAAAGAAAAGGTGAGTGGCGCTACCATCAGTCCTGTGTCAGGCCAACAGTAAAGCATCCTGAGACCATTCATGTTGGCCAAGGCAGTGCAGAGCTCACTCACAATTTGGCCTAAGAACACAGCCATCAATAAAGAATGGGACCCAAACCTCCTCCGAGAGCAACTTCTCCCTACCATTCAAGAACAGTTTGGTGACCAACATGATGGAGCACCGGGCCAGAAGGCAAAAGTGACAACTAAGCGGCTTGGGGAACAAAACTTGGAAATTTGGGGTCCATTGTCAGGAAACTCCCCAGACCTTTAATCCCATTGAGAACTTGTGGACAAACAAAAACCCACCAATTCTGATTCTGCAAGAATGGTGGGAGGCCATCAGTCACGATTTGGCCCAGGATTGCCAGGGCGAATTGCAGAGGTCTTGAAAAAGACAGAAGGGCCAACACTGCAAACATTGACTCTGAATATAAACTTCATGTCGTTGTCAATAACAGCCTTTGAAACTTCTGAACTGCTTGACATTCTACTTCAGTACACCATAGAAACATCTGACAAAAAGATCTAAAAACACCAAAGCAGCAAACTTTATGAAAATCAACACTTGGGTCACTCTCAGCACATTTGGCCACAACTGTATGAAAGGCGCTATATAACAAACAAGGAACAAGCACCACATGCACGTATAAGAGTTCACCTCTCTGAACGCTGCGCTCTTCTGTTCCCGTTGTTAACTTTCAGAGGTGACCGCCGCTTATATGAAACAAAGGAGGTGTTTAAATACAAGAATCTTCATGTCTAAGAATTTTAACTTCTGGACATTGCACTCTTCCCTTCTTGTCAACTGATGTGCACCACGAAAGGTGCTATATAACACAAGGATTCATTCCCCGAATACATGAATATGGTCATTTAACAATTTTCACGTAAAGCTGAGCTGCTGGGTTCGTGTAAATATCTACTGCACGTCGTGCACCATGAAAGGCGCTATATGAAACGGGGACACGTATTTTGAATATTGTTGATTTCTAAAAGTTGTGCTCTTCTGTTCATGTAAATAACTTTTGGAAGGTGAAAGGCGCTATATAAAAACAGTCCGTCAGCCATCGTCCAACCTGCTATATCCTAACACAGGGTCATGGGGGTCTGCTGGAGCCAATCATAGCCAGCACAGGGCCCAAGGCAGGAACAAATCCCTGGGCAGGGTACCAGCCCACTGCCGGGCACACACACCAACACTCCAATAACACACTAGGGACAATTTAGGATTGCCAACGCACCTAATCTGTGGAAGGAAACCCCACGTAGACATGGGGAGAACTATATAAAACAGACATTCTTTAAATACAAGAATGTTTAAGTGTATTTCCAAAAGTTGCTCTCTTGTGTTCAAATGGTGTGCACCGTGAAAGGCGCTATATAGAACACAAGGCTGCATGAGTGTTTTAACATTCATTCTTGTACTGCGAACATTTAACCCTGAGGGGTGCATTCTGGGAGAGGGTGAAGGCCTGGGCATTGTCTCAAGTGTGCCCGCTTATTACGTCTGTAGCCCAGAAACAGCAGGAAGTGCAGCCTGACTCATGCAGCAGACGGCAGACCACCATTAAATACGCAGGTGGGACTGACTGTGCCGTAAAGCGGCGAGTCCAGTAAACGGCACATGTTGTGTTATTACTGACCGCTCAGTGCTGCCGATAAAACAGACTCGTTGGCCGGTATAAGATGGACCTGTGAAGAAGACTGGCCAGTCGGTGGTCTCTGTCCACACAAATAAAACAAAACATCCTGCGTGACTGGTGGTGATGACCATGACCCACAGCAGGAGGCCGCAGGTGACCTCCTAGACTCACGTCCCAATTCCAGGTCATCAAAGTTCACAGTTCATATAGCGCCTTTCACAGTGCTAACCTCAAGAATTCCAACGGCTCACAGGCAGAGGACGCCGTGTCTGCTTTTCCTTTCTCTCTTTCTGTTTTCCGTTCAGCCATCTGTTGCCACGGCGCCCAAATGGCTCCCTTCCTGAAGCATTAATCACCTGACCTCGGCGGCGCTCTGAAGACGCACCAACCGACCGACCGACAGACTCAGTCCCAGGAAAATGAAAGGCACTTCTGGCGAGCGCAGCGTGAGGCTTCAGGTGCCAAAGGATGACTCAAAGGGAGCCGTGCAAACAGCCGGTTGACTCACCGTGTTCTGTCATGGAAGGAGCAAACAGATGAGGAGGCCGAGGCCTGCAGGAGTGTGTGTGCGTGTGGGGGTCTTTGAGTTGGCTTCCCTCCGCTCCGTGGATCTCAGTGGCTGTTTATTTGGTTTTGGGCTCGTCCTTCTGATAGAC
Organism: Polypterus senegalus; assembly: GCF_016835505.1. Lineage (NCBI taxonomy): Eukaryota > Metazoa > Chordata > Cladistia > Polypteriformes > Polypteridae > Polypterus > Polypterus senegalus. The sequence continues at coordinate 182,447,912 of NC_053162.1, read as the reverse complement.
GAGGACGTTTGGCCGCAGTTACCCTGGAGCTGCTTTCTGGGATTTTTTTTTTTTAGCTGTCATGCAGCCCAGTCCAAAGGGGATGAGATCAGGACCGCCGGGATTAAACGGGAACAAATTAAACAAAAAAAAAGGAATGTGAGGGACCCCGTCCAAGGATAGATGACAGCATACAGCTCTGCTTCCAACTGGAAATGTCACTGCTGCAGGCGCGCTGCCGTGTGGGGGCCACCGTCCAGTGAGGGGGCTTGTTCAGTGTACTATGGGGAGGCCGTTGCCTGGCGTAAACAAGCTAAGTAACCTCTTACAGCCCCCTGGGACACTGGGGGGTGGGAGAGGGGGGTGCCAAAGGCTAGAAATGACACTGCATACTGCCCTGTGGAGGGGATCAGCATTCGGTGGGCCTTGGGGGGCATTTTCTGATGTAAACAACCTAACAGGGCCAGAAATGGCCCCGAGTGTGTCCAAAGAAAGACTCCAGCATAGGGATCTGCTTCAAACTGGAAATGCCAGCACTTGAGGTGTACTGCCCGGTGGTGGTCACCGTCTGGGGGAATGGGATTCAAATTAATTATGGGGAAGTGTTGTCCAATGGCGGGGGGCTGTTTACTGGTATAGGCAAGCTAAGTGACTGCTTAGGCCCCCTGGACTACTAGGGTCTCTAAAAAGGCCGATTCTGTCCTAAGATAGACTGAAGTTTGGGGATCTGCTTCAAACTGGAAATGTCACCCCTTCAGGCATAATGGCCCGAGGCGCCACTGTCCTGGTTTTGTCAAATGGGAGTTTGTTTCCCAGTATAAGCAAGCTAAACAACTGCTTACGACCCCAACAAGGCTACAAATGGCCTCCGGTTCTGTTCAAGGGTGCTGCAGCAATATTGCCCCCTGACACACGTGGAGGTCACTCTCTAGTTTGATGGGAGGGTTAGATTCACTTTGGAAACATGTTGTCCAATTGGGGGGGCTTTTCTGGGTGTAAGCAAGCTAATTGACAGCTGTGGAGGGTCTCAGAAAAGGCCCTGATGCTGCCCAAGTCCTCTGCTTCCATCTGGAAATGCTAAAACTTGAGGTGTACTGCCCTGTGGTGGTCACCGTCCAGGGGAATGGTGTTCAAATTAATTATGGGGAGGTGTTGTCCAATGGCGGGGGGCTGTTTACTGGTATAGCCAAGCTAAGTGACTGCTTAGGCCCCCTGGACTACTAGGGTCTCTAAAGGCTGATAAGTGTGGGGCTCTGCTTCAAACTGGAAATGTCACCACTGCAGGTGCACTGTTCTGGAAGGGTCACTGTCCCCCGGGGTGGGGGGGTTTGATTTATAAGAAGGACATGCTTTCCAACGGCGGTGGGTTGGCGCCATGCCTGGGGTTTGTTTCCTGCCTTGCGCCCAGTGTTGGCTGGGATTGGCTCCAGCAAACCCCCGTGACCCTGTAGTACAGCAGGTTGGATAATGGATGGATGGATGGATGGACATGCTTTCCAATGCGGGGTCTTTTCCTGGTGTATGCAAACTAAGTAACCTCTTAGGGACTCCTGGGCCACTGGGGAGGGAGGGCGCTTCAGAAATGGATAGGAATGGCCCTGACCCTACCTATGAAAAAGAAAGAGCCCACCAGTGGTGGAAAACTGTCCACCTGGGTGACTGTGCCCACTGCTGCCAACCCCCGTGACCCGGCAGAGGGTTCACAGAGTATCTTCACTGTTTATATAGCGCTTTGCAAATGGGGGGCATCATACACTAGTGTCATAGATGGGATTCTGCCTTGTCCAGTAGAAGGGAGGTGACTGCTGCCTGTACACAGCAGATGGGCCAGACAATCCATTTTGGGGTACACTGGCCATAAAGGCACAAGTCACTGTCCAAAAGGGGACTACGGGTGGTCTGTGTCCTCTGGTGGAGGGCTGCTCGTTGTCTTAGGGGCAGCAGAGTGCCTCATAGGAAGGGTTACTAGGTTTAGCCTGGAAGTGGGGTAGGGGCTTGGCACTGCTTATGATGGAGGGATACTGGGAGTCATGGGGGGCTTTATTGGTGGGGTCTTTGAACAGGGGGATTTCACTCAAGTGAACCCGTGGAGGAAGCAACCCCTCTTCTGAGCTCTGGAGGACTCCTCTTGAATGAATTATCCATGGGGTGGCATTCTTCATGGGGGGCACTGTAGATTGTCCTGATGATCTGCCATGTATACATTGGGGGGCAACTTGTTATACACGATGGACAAACAATGATCGTCTACAACATTAAAAATAACTCAAGAATAACAATAACAGTACTGATGATAATCTTCAAAACATCAATGTTTTAAGGGGTGGTCTTGGGGGGATTTCTCATGAATTTATTATATGTGGGGCTGTGTTGTTCATATAGAGAGAAAGCGCCCTCAGACAGTCTGCAGACCCCTTTATGTTGTTATGGTACAGTCTTGTGCTAAAATCATTTCAATTCCTTTTTTTTTTGCCCCACCAAGCAGAGCTCGAGACCCCAGAACGACAAAAGCGGAAACAGGATTTTAGAAAATCGATGCTCCTTAATTAAAAATAAAAAAAAAACGAAACCTCCCCTTGACATGAGCACTCTGGGGTATCGGCGTGCAGATGTTGCAGCAACCCGCACCTGCCCTCGTGTTTGCATCTGTCTGACCAAAATGTTTTCAATTCACAACCGACAACTCGGAGCGAAAAAATGAACTCTAGAAAAGTGCAAAGTGTTTACATCGAGCCGTTAAACCGCGTTTACTTATTAAGACTATTAACTGACTTGTCGAGAAATTGGTCATTTGTTATATCGGTTCATATCCTCTTTTCATGCCATCTTGGATTCTTATGTATCTATTATTTTTATTTTATGTTTGTTTCCTATTGATTGTGCTTACATTTCAATGCCATCTATGTGGTGGGTGGTCCCTTAAGGGGCGGGGCCACCTGCCAATCACCCCCAGCAACTGTCCTTCGCCTACAAACCTGGAGGGTCTCCTGTAGCTCCTGGTGGTTTGTTGTGAATGTGCTTTGGAGTTGGTGTGTGTTTGTGGTGGTGGTGGGGTACTGTATACAGAAGCATATACTGTACGTTACATAAGCATATATACAGTATATTGTAGACCACCAGGGGGGCATACCAGCCACTCTACCCGACACAGACAAACAGACACAAATACTGTCCAGCACGCATGTTTTTATTTAAGTGGGGCAGTGCCAAAAGTACCAGCACACAATGCTCAGTCCCCTCTTTCTCCTTCTTCCTTTCTCCGTTTCTTAATCACCTCCACTTCTCTCCCAGCAAGCTTCGTCTTCCTTCCTCCCGACTCTGCCTCCCCGAATGGAGTGAGGCGGCTCCTTTCGTTCAGTTCCTGGGAGTACCGCAGGTGCCTCATTTAGTACAATACAATACAATATAATTTATTTTTGTATAGCTCAAAATCACACCAGAAATGCCACAGTGTGCTTTAACTGGCCCACTGTATTTCAGGAATCACTCCACCGGTGCGGTGGAAGTTCAGTGTAGGGCTCTGTAGCTCCCCCATGGTGGCCCCTGCAGAACCCAACAGGGCTGTATCAGACTTCAAGTCCCAGCATGCCCTGCAGGAATCGCTGGTGCCACTGCTGCCCAGGAGGGCTGCCCTCTAGTTGTGCCTTAGAGATGCTCTCTCCCCTGGTCCTTCCATCATGCTGGCGTACCGGCCAGGTAATGCCCGCCTGTCACAATATTATATATATTTATACACACACACACACACACAGGGTGTCACTATACACTTCCTTTTTTCTACTTTACGCTTTTTTTTTGTGGGGCAATATCAAAAGCAAGGTGTATGCCACTAAGCCCCGTAACCAGTCACAGCATGAGGAAAGAATCAGCACGGTCTACTGCAAGGTCAGGGAAGAGATGCTGCAAAACACCGGAGAGGCTTGCGTCCGAAGATGGCTGAAAGTTGTCGAAAATGGAGGCGCTCATGTGGAGGTATACAACTAGTCTTTTTCATTTTTATTACTATTTAATTTAATATTGTTTCTTTGTATCAGTATACTGCTGCTGGATTATGTGAATTTCCCCTTGGGATTAATAAAGTATCTATCTATCTAGTCTTCAAGGAATTGGAACGCGATGGCAAGCCTAGCAAGTAAAACTGCAACGACTCCTTTGTTGATGCTAGAAATATTAATAAACTCAGTTTCTTGTGTAGTTTTTAGGAATTTATTGAAAGGGTATAGTGACCTTTGGGTCACCCTGTGTGTATATATATACTGTATATATCCTTATACCGTATATAATTTGATACTCTCCGTATGTATGGTGTTCGCGTCAATACCTCGACTTAATACAAGTTAGAATCATACAATGAGACTCTGCCTCTGTAGTTAGAACATAACGAGCCAAACGCGGATGCAGTACTGCATGATTCGCTAAGAATGTTCGAATGCTTCAGTGACGCCGCTGGATGGCCGAGTATAGTAAGTCGGTGTTGGTTCGAGCAGATAACAGTAAGTTCGGTTGGTTTGGTGGGGCGTACTTTCCAGGACTTGTCAAGTCGACTGACTTAAACCCTTCGGCAGCTCCGGAACCGTAAGTAATTTACAACATATCACCATTTGCTTGGTACATCGAAATCTGTCTTTGGGCAGTTCGGTTTTGTCATCCGTCCTTCTGACATCTATTGGCAAACTGAGTAATGACGGCTGGGTATTAACTTGTTTAAATTTTAGCCGATCTCAGATCTAAAATGACCACGCCAACATAATTATTACTCCGACTCTGATTAGAGTCGTAAAATACGGTTTGTTTTGAAAATTTGAAAATCAAATGAGGTGCGCCGAAGAGCTGAGTTCACGTCTCGCAGCCCCGTTTAAACAAGAAGCTCTTCGTTACATTGGCCGAAAAGGTTTATTTAGAGCACAAATCAGTGCCATGATAACAAAATCATTTCAAGGACTTAAAAAAACAAATAATTCTTTGCAGAGAAAGTATGGATTTCACAAACGTAGAATTTGTAGCCTGATTCAATCGGGCCCCCAGTCGCTAGTACATATACTATATATATATATATATATATATATATATATATATATATATATATATATATATATATATATATATATATATATATATATAAGCAGTCACCCAGGGAGCAGCTGCCGGGCTCAAAAAAGTGCGATGCCACAAAGAAAGCGGGGTTGGAACAAAGCAATAACATCTCTCTCTCTCTCTCTTATTTAACAGAAAAGCAGAAGAATAAAAGGACCTTCTGGAAGACTGTCAACAACAACAGCGTTCTTTCCACCCTACCTGATGACTTCACTTCTGGCTTCGAGTTTTCCCATCATTCCCTCTGTATCTCTTTTCCTGCCAGTCCATTATAAAAATCCACTCAATTCCTGATTTTGTTTTTTTGGTTGTATCAGTCTGGAAAGACCACTCTGGACCTTTCAATATACGGGCAACCACCCCAAACCTTTACAAGTGTGCTGCCTCTATTTGTATTTTCACAAAGCATACTGTATAACAGAAGCAGCAAGTTGATAAATATTCACTTTCAAAAAGCAAATGTAACGTTAGATTAGTTAGAAGATTGATATTATTAGATTATTAGTCGATTCGATTGTCATTGTTTTACTGTACTGATGAGATCAGCGGTGCTTCCATGTTTACCTAACCCACACCCCCCACAGAGATTTATGGCAGGGTGGGACGGCGCGTGTATCAAAGCAGTCTGGCAAGCGGGACTCTTTTTAGACTTTCATGAGTCTATAAGACGACCCCACCCCACAGGAAGGTAACGCAGCTAGGGGTACGAGTCCTACCTGAGCGCTTTCATTGGTAGCTGGCCCAGGAAGGCACAGGTAAAGTAATCCTATTGGTCTGCAGTATGGCTGTTTATGATTGGCTTATGATTTGGGCAAAGAACGGTATAACGTTAGTCACCTTAGCCTTTACCGCTCTCTGTCCCTCCCAGCATCTGGGAGCTTGTGGCTAGTCCTGATCCTCCACTCAAAGGTCATCTGGTAGCAAAGGAAGCAAGACTGAAGAGAAGCTGAGAGCCGCCTGTGGACCTGAGATGTTCAGATACGTAGGCAGTAATGGTGTGGCCTACCAATGTTCACGCTGCACGCTCCTCCCTTTCATTTTGTGCCTCCAAATTAGAATTAAAGAGGGCAAGAGAAATTGAGAACGACTGGTAGGAAAGACGGGGAGAAAAGTGTACTGGTTAAGGTTGTGGACTTCAAACACTGAGGTTGCGGGTTCAAATCCCGCTACAGACGTCTGGGCGAATCCTGAGAAAGTCACCTGACCTGCCTGTACTCCAATTGGACAACCTAAAGAAATGTAACCCATTGTACCACAAATGTAGCAAGTCACCCTGACTAAAGGGGTCAGCCAAATTAAGTCAATGGCAATGTAAATGAAGCAAAGGTCTGATCCAGGAGAACATAAATACCGCGAGACAAGAACGTGGACGGTGGAGTCCAAATATCAAACACGGATGGACAAAATCAAAGCAAAACATGAGTTTTGGAATTCGAGCAGTCAGATAATGAAGTGAACCTAGAATGACCCTTTAACCCCGATGAGACAGGATCACAACCTCTGAAGCCACGCCCCTTACCGGGCAAAACCTGACCGTTTAGCACATCTGATCAATGGCGACGGAAAACGGCCCACGTCAGAAATGAACTTTGAACTGAAGTGCTGAATTGAAAAATATAGGATATCCTCAGATCCTTGCTGTCGAAAAACGATATTCAGCTCAATACGAGAGCCAGAAACTTAAAATGACATGAGGATCCTGATACCTTTTTATTTGATAAACTTTTCATGTATCCTTTTTTGTATCCAGCCAGGGTTTTTTGGATGGGATTTCCCGTCTAGTGTGCATTTTTTGGAAGTGCTTTAGGGACTCCTTTTTCACTGACAGTGTTCAAGATTATTTAGCTTAAGAAATCTTGTCAAGTTGATTTTGCATACCCCATTGGCAGACTTTTTAGTAAATAAAAGCAAAATAGCCCTTCATTTCATGTTTTATCAGTCAGGTCAGGTCAGGTTGGGGGGCATTGCACTGGTACAGCGTGTTGCCGCACCCACCACATGACAACACATCTCGGGATCCTGGTTGGCAAAGGCAGACACACGGTCCAGTCCCACCCACCAGAAATGACCCTCTATCTGCTGCAGCCTGGGGTTACATGGGCGTCCCCTTTGCCTGGTCCAGCCACTCGGATCCTCAACAATGAGGATCGCCCTCGGGTAATCGTTCCACATGGCTGTTGTGCCGTAACTGATGCTCACTCACAATGTAGGTCACGTACCTCATTCGGGACTCCACTAGCGACACAAAGTCACTCCAGTAGTACCCAAGGACCTTCTGAAGAGACACATGAAGGAGTCCAGTCTTCATCTCAGGTCACTGGATAGCGGCCATGTCTCGCAAACAAGAAGCACTAGGCCTCTAAAGACTTGGACCTTCGTCCTTTTGCCGATATCGGAAGCGCCACACACCCCTTTCCAGCGACCTCATGATCCCCCCTATGTTCACTCAGTCCGTCTACTGACTTCATAGGAAGAGTCACCAGAGTCACATCAATGTCACTGCCGTGGTAAGTGAACCTCTCGACGAGGTCGACACTCTCGCCGCAGACAAGACACACTGCTGATGGCCGTGCCCAAGAGGTCATTAAAGGCCTGGCTCTCGGTTTTTATTAGGACCCTCGCAAGCCCAGACACTCAGACTCCTCGCTCAGTCTCTCGAGACCCCCGATCAGAGCCTCCATTGAAGAGCAGAGTCAAAATCAGTGAATCTCTCTTCACCAACAGATGATAACAGTTCATAAGAATTACGGTAGATCTGAACGCTTGGAAATCCCTTCAGTTATTTTTATTGTCTGGCACCTTCTGAGTGTGAGAAATCCCTCACATGTTAAATACCGTTGAACTCGTCTTGATTTTTTTTTTTTATTTTGATTTGATATATTTTTCAAATCCCAGCGGGGGAAAATTGTCTTTTTGCATGACTTTTGGGGGTATCTAGTTATGCAAAATATCAAGCTTTTTAGGGATCCCCCATTTTTGTCCCCCTAGTGCCTTTATTTTCAGGTGACTATTTATCCATATTTTTGTGCAGTAAATTACACCCTGATGATAAAATGGAAGCCAATAAGCGTCTGCAGCAAAAATGATAAATAGGACACGAGGGGTTAAATTCACTCCTTTTCAGAAAAAGTGGAAATCGGTACTATAGGCACGTGGCGAGACATTTCATGCTATTTCCAGGTTGCTGACCACAGATATGATAATATTTGTGATACCCGATTCTTTACAGGTGGTCCGAGCCCTCTAATAGCCACAAACATAAGCATGTCGGGTATCGGTTTAGACTATTTCAAGGTCATTGATATGAATTTGATGTTATTTTTGGTCCTTTACTAGCCCTCTATGGACCTCCATCAGAGGGGACAAAGGACACATTTCTATTATAGTCGAGAACACTTAGACTGGAAAAATTTAGATAAAAACCCACTATTTGACGCAACAGTTTTTGTTTATTATGTACTTCTATCTCATGAAGTTAATCATGAAATTTCTTATGAACACCCCAACTTAAGGGGGCTTGTGCCAATGCATTAGAACATTAGCACATTCTAGACGTGAACAGGCCATTCAGCCCAACAAAGCTCGCTAGTCCTCTCCACTTATTTCTTCCAAAAAAACATCAAGTTGAGTTTTGAAAGTCCCTAACGTCCTACTGTCCACCACACTACTTGGTCACTTCTTCCAGGAGTCTGTGGTTCTTTGTGTGAAGAAAAACTTCCTAATGTTTGTTTCCAACTGTGTCCCCGTGTTCTTGATGAACTCATTTTAAAGTAACCGTCTCGATCCACTGGACTAATTCACCTCATCATTTTAAACACTTCAGTCAGGTCTCCTCTTAATCATGTCAGCTCTTTTACTCTTTCTTCATAACTCGTCCCCTGTACCCCTATAATCAGCCTTGTCGCTCTTCTCTGGACTTTCTCTTGTGCTGCTATGTTCATTTTGTAGCCTGGAAATGAAAACTGCACACAGGACTCCAGATGAGGCCTCACCAGTGTGTTATAAAGCCTGAGCAGAACCTTCATGGACTTGTAATGCACACATCAAGGCACTATATAACCTGACATTCTGTTAGCCATCTTAATGGCTTCTCAACGCCGTCTGGCACTTGACAGTGATGAGTCCACTGTGACTCCTAAATCTGTTATGAACCTACATGACCCAATCATTTGATTTCCTTCATCATCATTTTCAGATGATTGGACTCTTCCTCACCGATTATGGCACATATCTCCTTGTTCAGGCACTGGTTCTCTCTCTCTAGGCTGGACAGATGGTGGGGCTTCCATCAACTGCTATCAGACTCTTCCAACTCCTCCTGCTCGACTGCTGTTCCCTGTTCCTCTCGTGATCCCCTCCTGCTATTCCTCTGCTTCACTGGTTTCCAGTTCACAACTCTTGTCTTGACCTCGGGTTCTCTGAATGGTTCTGCTCCTCAGTATCTCCCGTCTATGGAACCCTCCGTATGTCCCTTCAAAAGGTGTCTAGAAGTCACTCCTAAATCCTTCTCAGAAGGTGGACTCTCGATTTTCAGACCGCCCATTGTGTATTCAAACCTCACATTTTGACTTCCTATGTGTAATTCTGACAATAAATTTCATCGGCCACAAATATGCCCAAGCCTGTCGGCTGTCCACATCCCTCTGTGATGATTCAACGGATTCTCGATTAAATGCTAATCCACCTGTCTTGGTATTATCTGCAAACTATACCACCTTATTCCTTATATTCCTATCATTTCTATATATTAAAAGTAGCTGCGGCCCCAGCACTGCCCCCTGCTGGTCACCACTCTTAACCTCTGCCAATTCCGATGAGGTTCCTCACGCCATCACCCTGTGTCTCACCCAATTCTGCCCCCATCTACACACCCCACCCTGAACTGCCACTTCTTTCAGTTTGATGCCCACCTTCTCACATGGCACCTCATCAAAGACTTTCAGATGTTCTGCATATTATTAAAGGGTGTATTTCACCAATCCCGATGACCGATCCTGAGAAAAAAAGTTCTTCTGTATGCCTAATGGATCCCAGCAAACAAAAGCTCGCAATCCCCCGGTCTTCTATTTCACTGTTTATTGAATCGCTGAATTTATTTTTTCTGCAGCATACAGTGCCAGACGCGGGCGAGCAGAGGGTATTTCCCCACCAGATGAAAGGAGAATAATAATCAATTTTATTTATGTAGTGCTGAAGGACACTTTACAATTCAATAAGCACATTAACAAGACAATAGAAATTACATACAAGAAAACGAATAGGACTCCTTGAAGAGATGTGTCAGTCAGTTATTGTACAACCCGCTACATCCTAACACAGGGTCATGGGGGTCTGCTGGAGCCAATTCCAGCCAACACAGGGTACAAGGCAGAAACAAATCAGGGGCTGGGCGCTAGCCCACCACAGGGCACACACACACCAAGCACGGGACAATTTAGAATTGCCAATGCATCTAACCTGCATGTCTTTGGACTGTGAGAGGAAACCCACGCAGACACGGGGAGAACATGCAAACTGCACGCGGGGAGGACCCGGTAAGCGAACCCATGTCACCTAACTGCGAGGCACTATGCCACCGTGCCGCCCTGAAGAGATGCGTTTCTAACAAAATCAACAAAAGATACAGAGGCGTGACAAGAGCCGAGATCCAGAGGAACCAATGGAGGAGGTTCGGGCATTGAATTACGCACGCCTCCTTGGACGACTCCCTCTGGAGGTTTCCACGGGCACTACCAGCTGGGAGGAGACCCCGGGGAAGACCCCCAGGGCTCGCTGGGAGGATTAGGTCTCCTGGGAACGCCTTGGGATAAACACGGTAGGAGTTGGCAAGGGTGGCTGGGGAGAAGGATGTTTGGGCCTCACTGCTAAGACGGCTGCAACCCACAACCTGGCATTGGACAAAAATGAATGAATGAGTGAAAGAACACGGACCATCCAGGGCATCCATACGTAGGACGGTCATCGATGTTCCCCGTATACATCAATGTAAACTAATGTCATTGTTTCCTAAACCGTGACGTCACTTTAAAATTTCTCAATGGCGACAGTGGATGCCCACCCGTGTGCATTTCATTGAAGAGCACAAGCCTTCTGAATGACTTGAACGTCAATAACTTGACCCGCACAAAACAGCTTCATGGGAACAGTTTTAAGCAAACAGAATTGCTCTCGACATTCGCTCACCATCTGTTCCAGTTGCTTACAGTGGTGGGGAGTGAAAAAAAGACCAGAAATGGGCAAAAAAACACAAAACTGAAGCCCTTTGTATTGCTTCTTTTTTTTTTTTTTCCATGGCAGTTACGGCAAGTTAAAGGCAAACAGTTGGAAATGTTGGCGTGAGCTCGTAATAAGCTAACCTGTGGCACCGTGTCAACTACGTCTGTCTTCATCTGAGAAAGAAAGAATTCCGTTTGCGTCGAGGAGTTCACTTTCCCGGAGATGTAGACGCGTGGCGGCCGCCGTCGTGTTCCGTGCGCAGCTCTTCACGGTTGACTGAGCGTTTGCGCCGTTAACTCCGTTGGTGCGCCTGCCATTGCCGAAGCCGTGGGTCTCCGTGGGGAGACAGCGGGTGGTCTCTAATTTCCAATAATTTACCCTGAAATTCTCCTTAAGGTGATGTCACAATGATTCAGTCACGCGCTGAGCACATTGCCACATATGTAGCTTTTTTATGAGCCGCTCTGAGGTTTTGTTCTGTCGAAGAATGACAAACTCGTGCAAGGAAATGATTAGAGCAACACTCTGAGAGAAAACAAACAAGACGCCGTCAAGCACAACGGTTTGTTTCTTCTCGTTTGCTGAGACGTCACTTGAAAAAGTTTTCTTCTCTCTCAGCGGACGGGCGCCAACATACTTTCCAGCATTGCAGCTTCGGTTCATTTCTCTGGCCGCAGGTAGTGTTAGGGTTACTCTGGTTTAACCTTTAAACTCCTATTGTTTTTTTTACGTCCTTATGTTTAATATTTGTATCATATGTTTTAATTAGTTTTCTTTATTGTTTGCTTTCTACGTGTGAAGGCTGCTTCTGCCATATCCCTCGTGTTTTGTGGGTGGTTCCCCAAGAGTAGGGGCCACCTGTCAATCATTGTCAAGGGACCACCAAGGGATAAACAAAGGCAGGCTGGGAATTGAAGTCCAGGGAGATTCATTCTGGTGGGATTGGTCACTCAGTTGTTTTCTAACCCACTTTAGTCTAAGGCCGGGTTTATACTTCACGCGGACGCTACTGCTACCATAGCGTTGTCCGGTTTATACTTTGCGTAAATCTGGAAGATTCCAGCAGGTGGCAGTGTGAGATATCATCACAGTCTGAGAAAACGTTCGGCTTCCCTGTGTTGTGGATCGCCTGAAACATCCATTAAATTCCAAGGACACCTCGCCACGATATCTCTGAGAAGGATGTGTAATGATTAAATCCATCAATCCGGGGATGTGCCCCTTCCAGCTAGCACTGGGCGTGAAAACGATCCCTGGATGGGGCATCAGCTCATGGCAAGGTGAACACACACCGGCGTCATTTTAGTGTCACCAAATCCCCCAAATTTGCATGTCTTTGGAAGGACCCTGGAGCTCGCTGTGGAGACCCACCAGGAAAACATGCAGGCTCCAGGAAGGGAACACCAGAGACGGGACTCCATACTGTGAGGCAGCAGCACCACCGCCATGCCACCGTGCCACCCCCATATGTGTAATTATTAACAGTATCCATTATTTAAATGAAGTTAATGACTTATCTGTAAAATGTAACGTCCACACTTTAAAGCATTTCATCCTGAAAGTGATCTCAAGTATAAATCTAAGGATTGTAAATGTGCAGAGAGCTGGAGTACCATAAATATAACGTGTTCTGTCTGGTGGTCTATTGCTGCTGTCAGGTTAGGAGGAAGCCCCCGAAGCGCGCAGAGATTAACTCGGTCAGTTTTAAGAGGACGTTTATGACGGTTGAGATTAAAGTGCACACTGAGATTTAAGCTGAAATTTCCTCTTTAATCACCGTGTCCTTCAAATACGCCGGCGTACATTCTGATGCTGTTGTGAAGGTGCAAAAAATAAAAAAAGAGGGCACAGAAGATGGTATGTGAGACTTTGAAAACGTATCGCATCATTACGATGGAGAATATGCAACGCTTAAATACGAAAGCACCACAAATGCATTTGTATGTCGGCATTTTGCTTCACCACATCGAACCATTCATCAAACATCGAAGCAGGCCCATCGATGCCGTGGGTCCCGCACAGCGGCTTTGGGTCACATGTAGATAGTAAACAGAGACCCTGGCGTCACACTGTGCCCCCCGACTTTTTGCTGGTACTGCAACTCGTACACGCGTCACATTCATTTCTGAGGACGTGTCAAATGAACGCTGGGAACTCGTGGCGGCCATGATGTGTGTGTGTGTGTGCAGGCGGTCTGAGCGCGAAGTGTAAACCGGCCCTTAGGCGGCTGGCTTGGTGCTGGAGGCCATCTAGTCGGCAGTGTGGTATAACTACACGGTCTGCATTATAAATGTGAACACCTTTTCTGTAGGCAGGGAGATGTGCCATTTTCTGTTGGTTCACTTGGGGAGCTGCAGACAACACTGCTGACTAGAACATCGCATAAAGGGATCATTTTCCTTCCGATCATCTAATGTGGTCCCCCTGATTCTCTACAAGAAATGTCCTGACACTGCACTCACTCTATGTGGGAGAAACTGGAAAAACACTCCGCCAAAGAATGAATTTCCACAGGTGCCAGCCACATCAAGCATGGCAACAGAGATGTTCCTGTAGTGGCCCACTTTAACAGCCATGGTCGCTGCGAGAGGGACTTTAAAGTCACCGGGCTTATGGGCAACTTCAGAATACGGCAAGAGAGAAAAGAAAGGGACATCAAACTCAGGCTAAATCTGAACACATGACAACGTGGTTTGAATAAAGACAAGAGTTTTATGGCCAGATATTAGGATTGTTTTCATCTCTCGAGCTGACACAGACAATATGACTGCAGACCCACATGGTACTGAAAAACTCATCAGAAACTTCCAAAGAGTTTGCTGGAAAGTTATCGTATCAGAAGATCTTGACCGTACATTGTTCTCCTCTCTTGTTACATGATTCTTAGCCTGAAGAGGTCTATTCATTTTTTACACTTAAGATGTCTCACTTACTGCGGTGGGTTGGCACCCTGCCCAGGATTGGTTCCTGCCTTGTGCCCTGTGTTGGCTGGGATTGGCTCCAGCAGACCCCCGTGACCCTGTGTTCGGATTCAGCGGGTTGGAAAATGGATGGATGGATGGATGTCTCACTTAAAGGTTTTCCAATGTTGTTATCTGTCCTAGTGTGTATATACCCTTCATTTCCAAAATTTTTGAAAAAATAGTGGCTATTCAACTTCATTCTCATTTATCTCAAAATAATCTGTATGGACAGTTCCAGTCTGGGTGTCGTCCCCTCCACAGTACAGAAACGGCACTTGTAAAAATGACTAACGACCTCCTGATGGCTGCTGATTCTGGTTTACTATTCTCATCAGAGTGCGGCCTTTGACACTATTTGTCACGCGACTCTCCTTAATAGATTATCTTTGATTGGCATTACCCACACTCCTATCTTCGATTGGCATTACCCACACTCCACTAGATTGGTGCAGATCCTACCTCTCAGGCCGCACTCAGTTTGTTCAGCTTCAAACTTTCACATCCCAACCCGCCGCTGTCACTTCAGGTGGGCTCTGTCCTGGGACCCCTCCTTTTCATTATTTACCTCCTTCCTGTTTCATAAATCTAACATTAGCTTCCACTGTTATGCTGATGACACCCAGCTCTCTCTCACTAGCAATCCTACTGCTTCCTTTCCACCCTCCTCACTTATTGATTGCATAGCAGAAATCAAATCCTGGTTTTCTTTGAATTTTCTTAAATTAAATAACAAGTGACAAAACTGAGGTTCTCATCATTGGTACAAAATGAACATCATCCAAAACTGATCACTTTGTTATTGATAAGTCCTCTGTCTTCCCTTCCCCACAGGTTAAAGGTCTGGGTGTCATCCTTGTCAGATCTTTATTATTTCAGTAACATCTCCCAGACTCCATATTTCCACCTGCGTAACTTTAATCGTATTCGCCCCCCGTCCCTCACTCCCCACACCACTGCTATCCTCGTTCATCGCCTCGTCACTTCTCATCTGGATTATTGCAATTCCCTTTTCTTTGGTTTTTCTCACAAATCTCTTTATAAGCTGGTCCAGAATTCAGCTGCCCACCCACATCACTACTAGAACCCCCTCATATTCACCACATCACTCCCGTCCTGCAGCAGCTTCATTGGCTT
Organism: Polypterus senegalus; assembly: GCF_016835505.1. NCBI lineage: Eukaryota > Metazoa > Chordata > Cladistia > Polypteriformes > Polypteridae > Polypterus > Polypterus senegalus. Next base: position 182,432,526 of record NC_053162.1, on the reverse strand, counting down.
CCAGTTCAGTTTCTGAATTCAATTCAAAATTCTCCTACTAACTTTTAAGGCTCTCCACAGCCTCGCCCCTCCATATCTGTCTGAGCTCCTCCATGTTGCCATTCCCTCCCACACCCTTAGATCCTCTTCCTCCATCGTCTTGACTGTCCCCTTTGCCCGTTCAGTTGCTCTGCTCCCCAGCTCTGGAACTCACTACCATCTGAGCTTAGAAATATTGAATCATTCTCACTTTTCAAATCTAAACTTAAAACTCATTTGTCTAAGACGGCTTTTTCTCTTTGACTACAATTGCTCTGTCTGACTTTAATTGTTGTATTTTACTTTTGTTTATAATGTGTGTTTTATCTATTGTTCGGTGTCCTTGAGTGTTTAGAAAGGCGCCTATAAATAAATAAAATGTATTATTATAAACACACGGAACTCCAGTTTCTTTATTCCATCTTACCTGAAGAAGGGGCCGGAGTTGCCTCAAAAGCCTGCATATTGTAATCTCTCTAGTGGCGCTTTTCCACTGCATAGTACGGCACGACACGGTTCAGTTCAGCTCACTTTTGGGGGGTTTTCCACTGGGAACAGTACCTGGTCCTTTTTTTAGTACCACCTCAGCCGAGGTTCCAAGCGGCCGAACCGTTACCAAAGCGTGGCGTGTAAACTCTGCTGGTCACTGATTGGCGGAGAAAATCGTCATTACTGCGTCACTGAACTTGCGACACGAGACACAACAGACCCGCTAGATTTTTAGCACAGCCAGCGAAAGTTCGGACGCACCATTTTGTTTTAACCAAAAATGGCTGTTTCGTGGTCTATTGAGGAAGTACAGACGTTCCTCTCGTTGGTAGCCGAGGAGCGGATCCAGCGAGAGCTGGATGGGGCGACGCGGAATAAAAAATGTTTTTCAGGAGGTCGCTAAGCTCTTGGGCGCACACGGCTACCATCGGGCTTACAAACAGTTAAAAACATCCACATGCCGAGAATGAAGAACACCATTCCGTCGATATGCTCCATTGTTGTGTGTTTGTTTGTGGCGCGTTTACGATGATGTCACGGCAGTAGAGGCGGAGCAACTATAACGACACGTGAATAATCCCGCCCACTCTAAAGCGGTACTAAACTGCAGTCGAAACCAAGGTGAGCTGTACTGAACCGTGCTGTGCTGTACTATGCAGTGGAAAAGCGCCATAGTTAGCCAGTCAAAGGGGCCATTCTGCTTGACTTCTCAATAAAGGGTGGTCCAGATCAAATTATGCAATTTTCATTACGTTATAGCTCATTAAGTTTATTACATAGAAAGTCACCCGAAAAATCCTGGACCATCAAGATGTGTGCGAACTGACGGCATGAAGAATCGTCTTTGTGCAGAACTGGTGTCGTCCCCGCATAAATCAAAGTCATCCAGACCATCTGGATCTGCATAATTAGATCTGGACCACCCTGTACTGTCCTGTCAAAAAGAACGACTGGGCCGGGAGATCAAACAGCGCCTGGCAACAAAACCCAACGATGAAACAAAAACGTGGGGCCCAGAAATCAGAACAGGCGTTCAAAATTCTTGAACTTGTCAAGTAGTATCGCAAATAAAATGTATTTATTTTTTGGTTGAATCTGTAAACTTGGATGAGGAAGGGACCCTTAAAGATCATCACTTACATTCCCGTGATCCTTAAAGTCGCACCATTTATTGAGCTAGCATGTTGTCTGTTTGTAACTGCATATAAACCACCGTAAAAAAAAATACTAAAAATCGCATCACCGGACAATACAAAAGTAAATAATGATTTCTTAATTTAAAAAAAAAAAAGAACAACTCTCAGAATTGTACTCACAAAGTAATTCTTTAAAACATACATTCTGACATACCCGGTGAAGACACAGCAAACACAAACTTCCTTTTTCACCACAATCTTGGATGCATAAGCCAGACACACAGAAGCAGTGATTTAAAGCGTCTCATTGGTGACGTCACATCGGGTGACTTTTGGAACGATGGCCTAGTCATCCGGCAAAGCATCGTACCAGTGTTTCTACAAAATGGCAGTGCCAGCAGGAGAAAGAAAATGGCCTCATGGTTAAGTGAAAACACGATAATAAAAAGATTGATAAACTCCCAGACGCTGGGCAGGACTAACGTAATCACACCCACACTTTTGTGCCTTAAAAGACAACCCGTGGATTTTTTTTGTAAAGAACCGTGAGAAAGCTGTGCAAGTTCATTAGCAGCAAAAACAGGTCACTAATTAAGAAAAGGGTTAGAATGAAAACCTGCAGCCACCTGGGCCCTCCAGGACAGGAGTTGGGGACCCCTGCTGTAGATGATAATATTGGCTGAACAAACAGGTATCGCTAGCTAAGCGCTCCAACGCATGGCGGAGGCTGGTGTGTGTGTGAGTGAGGAGGAGGCCCCGCCCGTCTCCCTACTCCTGAGGCCCCGCCCTCCTCCCCTCGGCCCGCTGAGTCTCTCTCGGATTTGTGTAAATAAATCGGTGCCACAAGGGAACTCTGATACTTAGCACGATGACAGAAGTCACAAAATCAACCGGAATGTTCAAACAAATTATTGAGAAAAACCCGATCTAAATCCGTTAAGTAGTTCTCTCGTGAAAAGCGGACAGACGTTGGATTTTATATATAGAGTGATTACATTTTTTCTGAAGATCGGGAGCCATTTGGCTACCAGGAAGGGGTCAGATACTTTTTCACAGCACTGTGTGTATTTATAACCTGTTGGGGTCATGTTGCCCACGTGGCTTTATCGTCACTGGATTGCTGCTCTTTCTTGGAGGTGTCTATACAAGCATACCCAAGCAGCACCCTGGCATTTGTCATCAGCTCTCACAGCCAGAGGCCACTCAAAGGACATTCCCTGTAATAAAGGGTAACAACCAGCTGTCACAAAATTGACACTGACACCAGTGAGGGTGCACATTAGATTAGAGGGACGCCATAACTGAGATAGGAGATTCAAAACTCACAGCAGTGTCAAAAGTGCCTCCACCATGGGCCACAAAAGAGAGTTGGCGTAGTCGGCGGGATTAATGACTTAAGTTGTGACCCAATGAGAAATCTGTGGGCTGTGACACAAGCCGAAGACGGGATGACGTAAGGAGCCTGGAGGAGGAACGTGAGGTCTGATGAGGTGTCCCAGTAGAGCTGTAAAGGTGGAAAGGCACAGAGTCGGGCAGCTTCAGAGGACACCCCCAGATCGAGCCGAGAGGCCGAGTCTGAGCGTTATATCGTTTGCTCATTTGCTCGAATTCAGTCACAGCTGACCGTGGTGACTCATGCGCTGCTCACACGCCATGCCGGCAACACATAACAGATAAGCTGCAATGGGAAGTCTGAAGCTCTACATCTGCCTACACAGGATGGATCTCTTGGCACCCCAGAGGGTACCGGGAACCCAGCCAGATCAGAGTGGGGCCAAGTGGGCGTACGTCTTGACACAACCAGTGGAAGAGGGGATGGGGAAGAGACCCCTCCCCAGCTCCCAGAGGCACTCCCGCGTGTGACATTAGCTGCTTCAAAAACAACTTCTTTCTTATGTTAGGATGAAAACAAACAATAGCAGACACACAAGAGCCAGAAGCCTCTCTTGGACATTCAAAGCAGCCGTCCAGCCTGCGGTGAACACAAAGCATGTGCAGCTGCGCGGCTCACGAGATAAACATGAGCACATAGCTGGGGAATCCAGTCCAGCCCAGTGAGGTCCGCCGAGCCAATTAGGACTCATTGTCCAGTAATGAGAAACAGAAACGCTTCTTCAAACTAGCAGAAAAAAAAAAGTACGAGAAAGAAAGGACAGAATACTCAGTCATGGAAACCGACGGCCGGAAAACAACGAGGAGAGCCTTGAGGGCACACGGAGGACGGCACCCGAGAAGCTGGACATTAGGAGGACCACCCCGCTGGACATCAGTGTCCCCATCAGGGGTGAAACTCGGAAGAGAAGGCTGTGCATGGACCACAAGCCCTAATCTCCAACCTGCCTATGCCCGTGGTGCCCATCACTAACTTAACTGGTCAGCACAATGCCCACCTGGGGTTTATTTCCTGCCTTGCACCCTGTGTTGGCCGGGATTGGCTCCAGCAGACCCTCCGTGACCCTGTAGTTAGGATATAGCGGGTTGGATAATCGATGGATGGATGGACTCAATGAAGTTGAATCCTGCCCTAATTACCCACTTACTGAGTTGCCCGTTGTTAATAAATCCCCAGGGTTGTGGGTAGGGGTAGATTATAAAAGAAGTTTGTTTGGGTTTTAGGTTAGAGAGAGAGTGAGCGTGAGAGGAGAAGGACAGAGCGAGGTATGGAGTGTTAGGGTTGGATGGCCTAGCTGTGGGTTTTTGTTTCTTATCTCTCTATTATAATAAAAATATCCTGGAACGAGGCATGACTTTTTCAGAGAGACACTTTCACATCCCGTGAGACTTTGTGCCAAGAGATTTAACCACGCAGGGGCCGGAAATAAAAGACAAAGAGTAGATGACAAAGTGGAACGTCGTAAAGAACTCAAAAATGTTGGAGTGATACACATGCAAATGGAAGTATGATAAATCGAAAGTCTCAAAAAAATGATAGCAAAGATCGCATTAGCGCAAACAAACGGAAATTATTACTCGGTGCAATAACAGAACAGCAAAAAGTAATTTGAATATCTTGTTTGGATTTAAACTTTAAGTCGGAGACTTGTAGATCGTTTAATTCGTGTTGCCATCTGGGAAAAGTAGCGTTTCTACACAATGAAGAGGCGTATCCGCGAGAATTAAAAGATTTGTTGTTTGGTGAAAGTGAAATCCACATACGTGAGCGGCGGAGACGTAAAGTGGCTGGCGTGTAGAGCAGGCCGGGGGGGGTTGGCGAGCGAAGCCAGCAGGGGACAAAGCCCCCTAGTTGCTTATTAAAGAAATGTAATTGTTATAAGTTAGCCACCTATATGATAGATGTGGATAGGGCGTATCTAGCTGTGTAAACTTTGTGTAGCCAGATAGCTACGTTCGTGTTGTCCTCCTGCCTCGTTTCCGTTTTCTGTAACTTTCTCCATGTTTTGTCGGAGTCTGTGTTTATTTAGCTGCTGTAGTTTTTTGTGTTTTGTCTCCCTCTCTCATACCCCTAGGCCTTTTGGTTGGCCGTAACCCATGGGGCATCGCCACACTAGCTGTGGATGACGCGATGCCATTGGTCAGCAGCGATGTTGGCATAGACCTTGACGTTCAGACGTTATTCAGTAGCTAGCAGGGGGCCTTAATTTGCCCAACACACCATCAATGTGCTGTGGTGGACCCCAAACCAGATGGCTCCATGGGCTTAAGTTCCGATCCTTTCATCAGCCTGAATATGTCCAAACAAATGACTTTTTGCCACCCCTCAAAAGCCCAGTCTTCATGTCCACTGAACAGGAACCCGACAAAGAAGTTGAAAACAAGCCGAGGTCAAACCAAGAGCTCTCAAGAAATTGAAAGAACAACACAAAAAATAAAAAATAAATGCTACGCACTTCATGTCCTCTCCCTATTTAAAGTTTGTTTGGTTTGTGGTTGGCCATCTAAACACACAGTTGTCACCAAATGGCAGAACTCCTCACTCAAAATGTCACAATGATAATAAAATGAAGGTTATGACAAAAAAAAAAAAAAACACAAACAAACATTAAAATAAAGCCAGGGATGTCCTAAAAGCTACCTCATGACCAGTGGATTGGGCTTCATCATTTTTTTTGAGCCCTCGATTCTTTCTGCTTTCCTTCATCCAAGTCTATTGTGGCCTCAACCCAAAGAAGCTCCAGCCGTAAGAAACTCGTAATTTGCTAAGCTGCACACTCCGGGATCAGACCTTTTAAGGCCAACGACACTGGTGCCCGCCATGCCCTTCAGCTGTTTTCCCAGTAAGCGGCCCGCTCTGAGATGACACTCTGCCTGCCGATGTGATATGTCTGCTTGTGTTTGTCCATCTGCTCATATCATCTCCGCCATTTTCCATGGACTCCTCCATTTTTGCCCACAGGGTTTCATATCACTGGTCATTTTTTTTTTTTTTTTGTTTAGTATTTCTGCTCTTCTACTCAGTTAATGATTGAAGGGATTGTGCGGAGAAGCGTTTAAGGCCTCGGACAGATCCGATCACTTCAGACACTATGAGGTCCCCCCCTCTGGAGCCATTCCCCTGCTTCGCTGTTTTCCTGCACTCAAATGTGTATTCAGCATTTATTAAACTTCTACGCTATCGAGTTCTGCATATGAAGCAGTTGCTTTGGTGTCATATATTAAAAACAAATTGAACAAATATCCAGCCATCCATTATCCAACCCGCTATATCCTAACTACAGGGTCACGGGGGTCTGCTAGAGCCAATCCCAGCCAACACAGGGCACAAGGCAGGAAACAAACCCTGGGCAGGGCGCCAGCCCACCGCCGAAAATGAACAAATAATCTTCACATTTTGTATTTTATAGTAATACGCTTTATGTCTGCGTTTGCCTTGTCTCCTTCATGAGACCGCACTTTTTAATATGTCAACGGAGCAGTGGCTCTGTGGCTAAGGATCTACACTGGTAATCAGAAGGCTGACCCCCCCCCATATAAAAATGGGAAATTCTAAGGAAGAAGACGAAGAAGAATAAATGATATGCTGCACTCAGATACGATAAACACTACACATTCTTATAGACTCTGAATCGAATAAATCATATCATTTGTGTAAGCAGTCAAAATATGCAATAGTACATGCCAGACGTTTAGCGGCTCTGTGGTCCTCTCTGTGTCAGATCATTAGTACTTTATTATTATTGGTGTACACAATTTGAATATTTATATTAATGCTATATTAATGGTGGTGGAGTTTATGCTCCAGAGAAATGACGCACTCGCCCTCAGAAGCACGAAGAGATGTAAAGTGGTGGTTTGAGTCACCCAGCTAAGACCATCTCTGTTAGCCGAGTGGCTTTGCGTACCCACTGTTGATGGCTCAAGACCTCCGCAGCAGCAACAAAGAGACGTTTATTACATTAGCATGACAGTTTATCCTGGTGAAGCTTCTTTTTATATTTACCGTATATACTCACATACAAGTCGGGCCTTGAAACCTGAAAAATCGACCATAAAATCAGGCCCCGACTTATACGCCCGTTCAAAAATGTGACAGTTAATTTTTTTTTTTACATCTTCTTGCCTCCTCCAATCTCGCACCAGTTTCTCAGACACATCGAATGTAGTTACCAATTTCTTTCGCCACTTCAACGACTTTTAATTTAAAACTAGCTTCACATTTTCTTCTGATCGAACGCTCCATCGTAGATAAGGGATGCTCTTACGATTACGGTGTAATAGTGTAAACGTCGCTTCGGAATAGTTTGGGTATTACCGTGTGGTCACGTAGGCACAATAGAGAGAGTGAGAGGGGTTAGGAGCACACACTGATACAGCGCATTGCCGCACCCACATAGAAAAAAAGGCCTTGTGCTCCATGGTTACTCTCTCAGGTGGGCGGGCTTTAGCATATTATGATCTCTTGGACCAATAGCGCGAATGTTTCGCTTTCGACTTATACAACTGACATTATAAAATACCAGAAATTATTCGGTATAATCAAGTCCCGATTTATCTGCGTGAGAACTTATCCGCGAGTATATATGGTAATAAATATTTTTTTTTGCACACACGTTCAGTTTACCACCATTACTATAGTAGTACATTCAGCACAAAAGTGTACCGCTAACACGGGGGTGTGGACGTGGAAAGTGGGTGGAGTCAAAAGAGATGCAGCGGACAGGGGCCTCAGAATGTCTCAGGTCGCTGAATCTGTCCGAGGCCAAAAACTGTCCTGACTGCAGCTGGGCTCTGTTGATTCTGGGTGGTCTCGTGGTCTTGGGACCCCCGCTGATTTTGTTTTTTTTTTTCTTCTAGCCCTCAAGCTTTTTTTTTTTTTCTGTCCTCCCTGCCATCGGAACTTACTTTATTCTTTATTATTTAGTATTGCTTAATCTTATTTTTATATTTCTATTTTTTCTTTCCTTATCTTGTAAAGCATTTTAAGCTCCATCATTTGTATGAAAATGTGCTACAGTAATAAATGTTGTCGTTGTGTAACGCCTGCTGTTTGGCTGCCTGCCACCAACCTTCATGCCACATTCAAAGTCACCAAGACCACTTGTGGTTGTCCATCTGCTCATATCATTTTCAACGTTTTCCTATGACTTCTCCATTTTTTGTCCACAGGCTTTCATATCGCTGGTCATTTTTTCGGCTTCTGCTCTACTACTCAGTTTACGATTGAAGCGATTGTGCGTGTAACGCCTGCAAGAACAGCTGTTTGGCTGCCTTGCACCAACCATCATGCCACATTTAAAGTCACTAAGGCCACCTGTCTTGTCCATTCCCGTATCCAGTTGGCCACTAATTTAGGCAACGAAAGGACATTCTGATGCCACTTGCTGTCACATAGCGGAATGGAGGATTTGGGCGAGGATAGAGAGTGCGGGTACCTCATAAACTGGCATCCCAGTTGCTACTTTTCATCTGAATTGTGTCCCTTGGCACTATTTGGGGTTGAGGGGCAGCCCTTATCTTCAAAGATGGAGGAAAGAGCCCTCCCAAATGTACACTTCTCCAAACAAACACAGAATTGTCGTCTTCCTTATGTCAATAATCTTTGCCCAGTAGGGTAGAAAACTGGTATAAAATAGCAAAATACAGAATTAAAATCATTATTTTATATAGTGCCTTTTACATTAAGGAAACACAGTCAAACACGTAGGGTACCATGCAATGTCCCTGCTGCTGGTTGCAGTTATTGAGTCATATAGCGCCTTACCAAGGAACTTGCAACTAACCCATAGCTCGTGCGTTATATTGCTCCTTCCACAATGAGCACCGTGCCAGAGTTCTTCGCAATCTTTCATCTCAGCAGCCAGAATGGCTTAATGGGTCTCAAGAAGGAAGAAGCAATGGGCGGGGGACTGGAGGCGCCTGCTAAATAAACCCAAATTGCAGAAAATTGCAGCAGCTTTAGATTTGTGCCTGAGAAAGGTGCACACGCTTGGAGCCGATCCAGTCAGCCCGACTGCCACCCCACCTAATTACAACAGAAAGCTGGGGTCCGCTGCCAAGAAGCATCAGAACTAAAGGCCACCCTCCCCTCTGCCAAACAAATGTAACTGATTAGGCTGCCCAGGGGGGACGCTATACAGCTGCTGAGATAGCAAAGTTGAAAGAAAGAAAGAAAGAAAGACAGAAAGAAAGAAAGACAGACATGAGTGTGAAATAAGGAATTCTGATAAAACTGACAGGCCGCCGGGTTTGACTCGCCCCTCGCCTCAGCTGTAAATGTTAACGAGACCCTCGACCAGGAGGTGCACTTTAATTGCTGAGCATCTGGCGTGTAAAGTGTGTGCCTGGAGGAATGCAGAGCCAAAGCTCTAATTGAACTGGCCCTCTGTGGCGCGCCACTTGCCAGCTGGCACATTACAGGAGTCAAATGAGGTTCTACTGCTTATACTGCTCTGCCCATGGACCCCCTCAGTACCCCTTTTACTGCTGCACATGCTGCCTGTACCCACATACTGCTCTGTTCCACGCCCCCCCGACTCCTGCTCCGTCTCATTGATGGCCTCACTCAGTGCACATCCCGCGTAGTCTATTGGCCTTGTCACCCCACTTGTCACCCCAGGTGCTGCCCTGCTCAGACCTCAGCGTACAGTTTGACACAAATCCTCTTCTGTTGCCCCGCTTTGTGCTCCATTTATTGCTCTAAACTCTGCCCTATTTATGGGGAGCTCATTGTCACATGCCCATGCCATTCTCTGGTGCCAGAACTGGTGATTGGTTCAAAAGGCACTATATGACAGATTTATAGTGTCCCTACTGTCACGGGTATGGAGCAGAGTCAAATTCTTACTTGCATGAGATAATCAGAATGCAACACAATGTGATTAGTGATTGATAGACATGAAAGGTGCCATACTGCGGTGGGCTGGCACCCTGCCCGGGGTTTGTTTCCTGCCTTGTGCCCAGTGTTGGCTGGGATTCGCTCCAGCTGATCCCCGTGACCCTGTAGTTAGGATATAGTGGGTTGGATAATGGATGGATGGAAAGGTGCCATATATACAGTAGCAGGTTTACAGGGTCTTTATTGCCCACTATACAGAGTGAGATTTGCACTGGCACCACTCTCCAACACTATGATTAGTGATGGACAGATATGAAAGTTTCTATATAATAGACAGATAGATGAATGTTAAATGTCCTACATTATAGACAGAGATAGAAAGGGCTTGCAGGATACACTGATCGATAGATACGTAAGGCACTATATAATAGATTCATAGGATCCTTATTGCCAGGTGTACAAAATGAAATTCTTATTTGCATGGGCTAATCAATATGCAACACATTGGCATTCTCTAGCGTCACAATTGGTGAAAAGGTGCTATATAGTACAGTATGTTGAAAGGGTTTTTATTGTCAGGAGTAGAGTGCAGTCAATTTCTTACTTACTTACATGTGCTGATCAACATGCAACACCATCACCATGGTTAATGACTGATAGATATGAAAGGCACTATATAGAAGACAGCTTGACAGATGGGTGTAATATAAACGGTTTATAGGGTCTTATTGTCTTGAGTATGGACTGGAATTCCTATTTGCACACAATAATCAACATGGAGCCCATCAGCAGGAGTAGTCATTAATAGATATGACGGACAGCGTAGATGACAAGGTGAACGGAAATACTGGAAGGACAGCATGGACAGCTATGATAGTTGGCAATCCTTACCCCAGTCGGGATAAAAAGATAATGGATGGACTAGGCAAACATGGATATTTTCCCCCACACGATAGGAGGCAGCGTCCCTCCAGGCTGGACCCAGTTAAGACTCCCACAGGGCTGCATGGGAATGGGAGTTTAAAAGAGTAGCCCTGTTGGGGTCCTTGGGTGCAGCAAGAAGACCCTGTCAGGTGAAGACTTTCCTGCTGCGACAATGGAAGCATTCCCGGGTCCGGTTTAAAAGGAGCCAGCCGCACCTCCTTGGTTGAGTCAGAGTTGGAAGGCAGCAGGCGACACTCACCTGAAAGTAGGAAAGAAGGAAGAGAAATGCAAGAATCTTGTGTTTTGTACTTGAGTAGCTGGTCTCTGTTCGTTAGAAAACATGTTGGTGACGAATAAAATCTTTTATTTCAACCTCGGACCATGCTGGGTGGTACTGTGTCTATGGTTTGTGGCTCAGTGGCTCCCCCTTGTGGGAACAGGTGTTACAGAACAGGCTTACAGTTTCCTGTTTGCCCGGTGTACTGTACAGAGTGAAGCTCCTTCCTGCGTGTGACACTGCCCTGTTGACCCTGCCCGCTAAGCCACCTGCCACCTCCCGTGTCCACTCCAATTGTTACACCCAAGTTTTGTACCCACTCACCCCACCACCTCTCGGACTCACTGCCTTGCTTGCCACTTCTCTTTATCGTTTTCTTTGTTGCTCTGCTTACTCCTCTACTTTCTCCTCCGGTTTTAAGCCCACCCGAGTACTCCAGTGCCGCTTTGCTTTTACAAACAGCCCCAGAGATTAAAACTGGGACAGCAAGGCTGAAACGGAGAGAGAGAGAGAGAGACAGGCCACCCTGATGAGAGGGGACGCCGACTGGTCACCGTTATTAGAAAGCAGCATAGGAACGGCAGGGGATTAACAGGAATGGACACCCAAACAAACAATTTCCAGTCTTCTTGATTAAGGAGCAGAAGCCTCTTGAAGAAGCCAATCGGTGTGGACGAGGAAGATGAGGTTTGCGTGAGAAAGTCGCTGTAGACGCAAGGCCTGAAAATGACTTCCCGTCAGCGCTGATAAGCAAACACTTTAAAACACAAATAGATTAAAGTGGCCTCAAGCTCAGGGGGTCATTGCTGTTCCATTTAGGAAAACGAAACCTGCAGTGGAGAGCGAAATGTGACCAAGTGGTGGCGGGTGGCACGGAAAGGCTAAACAGTCACCAAGGCCAGCGGTGGCGTGAGGTTTAAAAGGCCAGAGTCAAAGTCACCAACATTCAGAGTCATTGATTTTTGTGACCAAAGCAAGGGGAAAAAAAAATGGCTAACCCTCCTAACTGTCCAGCCGCACAATCTTCTTTAGTCTGGGCAGCTCACAGAGACCAGCTGCTAAAAGCCGGGCAGCTCCAAGTGCCCAGGGGCCTCATGTATAAACGGTACATAGGCACAAAAATGTCGCGTACTCCCGTTTCCACGTTCAAATCGCGATGTATAAAACCTAAACTTGCCGTAAAGCCACGCACATTTCCACGGTGGCTCATACCTTGTCGTACACAAGTTCTCCGCTTGGTTTTACAGACTGGCAGCACCCAGCGTCAAAGCAGTGCTACTGTTCCTGTCCTTTCTTTTTCAGATCCACATCCCAGAAGCGACTTTATAAAAACACTGAAATTAACCGCATATTGTTTAATAGTATAAGGCATCTGATTGTAATTAACCAGTAACAATATAATGGTCCACAGAATGGTCAAACTATTCTAAATACCATAACTGCTTTAGCGTTGTTACTCTCACTGCACCTTGGATCCCACAGCAGATCATCTTTCTTCATGTTACTCTCACTGCACCACTATGGAGTATTTATATCACCTTATCCGAGTCGGGAATCACAGATCTACAGCAGCTGATCAAAAAGAGAATTATCTGTATACATCATCAAGCACATGCTGCCTCAGCCATGCTGTCTATTTGATCTGCTCCCATACGACAAACGCTTCAGAGCCTTTCCTTTTCGGACCTCGCGGCTCACAAACAGTTTCATCCCAAGAACTCTAAATGCACTCCATCAAGTGCTCCCTGTAGAACTGTTGGTACTTATAAGTACAATCGCCTCACTGTAAACTTGCACTACAGTTATAATATTACACAACCTGAGCCACTTTATAAAGCGCATATTTACATATGATGACGATATCATTTTTAAGAGAGATGAAAGGCAGCAAAATATGTTTATTATATTATACAGGTGTCAGAGGTGGCTGGGGTGGCGACCCGGCCGGGACGCCCAGGAGGAGGGCTTGCGCCTTCCCCAGACCATCTGGGGGCGACCGTCCTGGTTCCTTTGGGGGTTCCACCCTGTAGGGGCCCGTGGTCGCCGCCAGGGGGCGCACCCATGCCTTTGGAGCCCTGGACCTCAGCACTTCCGCCACACCAGGAAGTGCTGGGGGGAGAGGAGCAGGGACACCCGGAGTGCTTCCGGGGATGCAGCCGGCACTTCCTCCACACGGGGGTGTGTCCGTGGAAGATTGCCGGAACCCACCTGGAGCACATCATAAAAGGGGCCGCCTCCCTTCATTCAGGGCGAGAGTCGGGAGAGGAGTGGACTGAGCTTGCTGGGGCAGGCAAGGAGGTGGCCTGAAGAGGAAAGTGAAGGCATTGTCTGGCCGGGACTTTGGGGGTTTTGGGGTGCACTTGTGACTTGGTGTTGTAAATAAATGTGTTTGTGGGTGACATGAACGTGTCTGCCTGTCTGTGTCCGGGCCAGCCTCCACAACAGGTAAAACTTTAACTTTAAACTACACTGTGTTGCAGCGCTAGCGAGTAACTTGAGCTTCATTCACGGATTGTTCCTGCCTCGCGTTGTATTCTGATGCAATACTGGAAGGATAGAGGGATAGAATAATTAAACATTATGAAGATATTTCAATGTTCCTTAAAAGTTTTGAAGAATCGGCATTCTAAGCTTAGATGGCTTAACGTCTATTACAGAGCTGATTGTGTGGCGATTGGGTATTTGGAGAAAGAAAAGGAAGGACAGGAATTGGAGGTTAGTACGTTTGAGAGGGACAGTACTTCTACAATAAAGTATTTCATCGAAGGGCGCACACGGCGCAGCAGGCATCTTGTGTGAGGCAGGAACAATCACTGCGCCACCGTGCTCCCATGTTTAATAACCTGCTTTATTTAATTCCTATCATCATGAAAATGACATCACGTATACATCTCAGTATTTTAATTATTCAGAGAGCTGTGATATCACGAATGTAATGGATTCTGTGTCCTGTCGGAGAAAGAGAAACAACGGAAGCACGTTGTGATTCACACACATAGGGCTCAAATACAAAACAAAGTGTTTCACATGCTACTTTAGTTACGATGGGATTTGAGAAACTAGTAAATTAAATGATTTTAAGATAAAGTTTATGATGTTCTACTTTATTGACAAAATAAACTACGTGATTAAAGTGGAAATTTCATGATTTTTCCCCCACTGTGTCCCTGTTTTTTTTTTTTTCTGTACCCTAATAAGCTTTCATATGACACTCAGACGGTGGGCTACGACTCCCCTTTTCAAGACGACTTTGATATCTGACAACTTCTTTATTATTTCGGGCACCGTGCGACTTTGTGAACGTGAGCTTTCAAGTTTTTCCGACACGCCATGTCACTCGATCAACTTCCTTTTCTTGTTTATACCACTTTTTAATCCAACAAATAGTACGGTTTCCTTTGCCTCCACTTGGTATTCGCTGAAATTCTTCCATTTTCCCTCGTGCTTTTGCCATTGTCTTTTCACAGAAGGCTGAGCCGAGGGGCTATTTATATTGATTTGCATATTCAAAGAGGCATAATTCTGGGAGGAGTTGGGGCGGGACAGCAGGTGCGTGCACATGTGTTAATTTTCATGCTGACCGGGATTTATGTAGCGGCAGAACGTGGAAGTTAGCGAACGCACAGATTTATGCATCTGGATTTTTTTGTGCGTACGCACATTTCTGCTTTTGTGCTTACATCATGTTATAGTGCGAATTCTACGCATGCCGTTATACCTGAGGCCCCACGGTCATGAAAACGGAGCGGTTCACATTGACTTCTCATTTCTGAAATCTGGGCACGCATGAGTGGCCTCTTGCCCGTCTGAAGTGGGCAGCTGATAACGACCACTTACTTTTGAAAGCCGAGCAGCTCAAAGCCACCAATTTTTAGAAGGTGGGCAGCTACCAGTGACCAACTGAACCAGAAAACCAGATAGCTGACATCGACCACTCATCACTGCTCAGAGGCGTTCACCTCCTTCAATTTATTTGGGACACTGTGATACTTTTTGTCACACTACTCTCCTTAGTAGATTATCTTCGATTGGCATCACCCACACTCCACTAGATTGGTGCAGATCCTACCTCTCAGGCCGCACTCAGTTTGTTCAGCTTCAAACTTTCACATCCCAACCCACCGCTGTTACTTCAGGTGGGCTCTGTCCTGGGATCCCTCCTTTTCATTATTTACCTCCTTCCCCTTTAATAAATCTAACAATAGCTTCCACTGTTATGATGATGACACTCAGCTCACTAGCAATCCTACTGCTTCCTTTCCACCCTCCTCGCTTATTGATTGCATAGCAGAAATCAAATCCTGGTTTTCTTCAAACTTTCTTAAATTAAATAACAAGTGACAAAACTGAGGTTCTCCTCATTGGTACAAAATCAACATTATCCAAAATTTTTCCTTTGTTATTGATAAGTCCTCTGTCTCCCCTTCCCCACAGGTTAAAGGTCTGGGTGTCATCCTTGTCAGTTCTTTATTATTTCAGTAACATCGCCCAGACTCCATATTTCCACCTGTGTAACTTTAATCGTATTCGCCCCCCGTCCCTCACTCCCCACACCACTGCTATCCTCGTTCATAGCCTCGTCACTTCTCGTCTGGATTATTGCAATTCCCTTCTCTGTGGTCTTTCTCGCAAATCTCTTTATAAGCTTCAACTGGTCCAGAATTCAGCTGCTCACCCGCATCACTACTAGAGCCCCCTCATATTCACCATATCACTCCCGTCCTGCAGCAGCTTCATTGGCTTCCAGTTCAGTTACGCATTCAATTCAAAATTCTTCTGTTAACTTTTAAGGCTCTCCACAGCCTCGCCCCTCCATATCTGTCTGATCTCCTCCATGTTGCCATTCCCTCCCACACCATTAGATCCTCTTCCTCCATCCTCTTGACTGTCCCCTTTGACCGTCTTACCACCATTCAGTTGCTCTGCTCCCCAGCTCTGGAACTCACTACCATCTGAGCTTAGAAATATTGAATCATTTTCACTTTTCAAGTCCAAACTTAAAACTTATTTGTTTAAGACGACTTTTTCTCTTTGACTATAATTGCTCTGTCTGATTTTGCACTTTTAGTTATGTTTATAATCTATTGTTCGGTGTCCTTGAGTGTTTAGAAAGGTGCCTACAAATAAATAAAATGTATTATTATAATTAAGAGACTTGGCCTCCATTTTTGGGCCTATGCAGGCACAAAGCCTGTCTTTTGAGTGAAGGTCTAGGCTTGGAGAAATATTCTTTGTTCATAAATCTTTACTTATAAAAAGGGAACCTTGTCTTGTGGTTTGGGGGCCATGGGTTTTACTTTTATTTCATTTCTCTAATTTCTGAGTTTTTAATATTTAAAGTTTGTTCATTTTTGCTGGGTATGGGTGGGCTGAAGGCCGACTTCTGGAGTTTAGGGGAAGGCTGCGGAGCAACTGAGGCCAACGTCTGGAGGCAAAGCCTGCACTCTTGAGTTCTGAGAGGTACTTTGGAATTATCATCCACGCAGGGACAGGGACACATTGGGGGGCAAAATAGAAAAGAAGACCCGGAGGGGGATTTTAGGAGCTTTGAGTGCACGAAAGATGCTGCAGAACTAAAAAAAAATGTATTACTACTCCGTCTCCTGACCAGTGACACTCTTTGGAAATTCAGCAGATCTGAACCTCACAGACGCAGGGCTGGGACTTGAACCCGGGACTCTGGAAGTGTGAGGCCGTGACGCCTGAACTGCCACATCACCACCCTGGGACGGTCCGTGTTTGTTTCTTTAGCTTCCATACAGGAAAATCCCCACAAACCCCCAGATTCATAAATGCACCCAATGACCCTGAGCTGGGGCTCCTGGGCACTTCAGGGGGTCCCACTTGTCATGATTTTCAGGGTCAGTGCTGGTCAAACTGACCAAGACAAGTGTGCTCAGAAGGGATATAAAACTTCATCCTCCAAATCACTCAACTGAGCTGTAAAAAGCAGATGGGATGTGTGTGTGTGTGGGGATAGCGACTTCACTGAAAAGGAGGTCGGACTAACATTCACGTGATGACCCAAAGAAAGCCCACCCTGATACAGGAGGGACACACGGCCTCCTCTGTGTCTGTCTGGGGTTGAGTTTATTTGTTTTGGGATTTTCAGTGTAGCCTCCAGTCATTGATGAAGTGTGCAGAAGAAATTCTTTGGAACTAAAGCTTCCATGGGGGACCACCGTGTCCTAAACACTGGCTACAATATCCATCCATCCATCCATCCATTTTCCAACCCGTTGAATCCAAACACAGGGTCACGGGGGTCTACTGGAGCCAATCCCAACCAACACAGGGCACAAGGCAGGAACCAATCCCCGGCAGGGTGCCAACCCACCGCAGGGCTACAATATACAGTTCTGTGAAAAAGAAAGTCTCATTTTAACATATGTGGACGTATCAAGATGTGATCTTCACTTAAACAGCATCTACAGATGAAGGTTATGTGATTAAACAAACATCGGGTTACATTTACATCGTGTACTCCAGGGTGTCATTTAAATACGAGACATCCATCCATCCATCCATTATCCAACCTGCTATATCCTAACTTCAGGGTCACGGGGGTCTGCTGGAGCCAATCCCAGCCAACACAGGGGGCAAGGCAGGAAATAAACCCCGGGCAGGGCGCACACACACACACACACACCAAGCACACACTAGGGAACATTTAGGAATCGCCAATGCACCTGACCTGCATGTCTTTGGACTGTGGGAGGAAACCCACGCAGACACGGGGAGAACATGCAAACTCCAGGCAGGGAGGACCCAGGAAGAGAACCCGGGTCTCCTTACTGCGATGAATGCAAATTTTGCACTCCCTTTATCACCACCTCGAGTACTTCAAATTAGGATCAGTGATCACAACATGAGAGAGGATCTCACTGGACTCCACCTGATTTAAACCTCAGACATTAACACGCCGAGATCCAAAGAGCTCCCTGAGGCCTTCAGAAAGAAAGTTCTAGAGGCCTACGAATCCAGAAAGACCTCCAAACAACTGGAAATTAACCGTTTCACTGCCCAACCAACTGTCAGATTGTCCAGGCCTGGCCACCCCACCAGCTTCATCCCAAGAGCAGAACACAAGGGGCTGAAAGAAGTCTTTAAGAAGCACAGAACTTCATTATGGGACCTTCAGGTATCTCTTGATGTCAAAGTTCTTGAGTCTACACTATACTGCCAAAAGTATTGGGACACCCCCCGACCCCCACAAATCATTGAATTCAGGTGTTCCAGTCACTTCCGTGGCCACAAATGTATAAACTCTTAGCACCTCGGCATGCAGACGGCTTCTACAAACATTAGTGAAAGAATAGGTCGCTCGCAGGAGTTCAAGCGTGGTACTGTGATAGGAGGCCACCTGAGCAGCAAGTCCATTTCGTGAAATGTTCTCGCTACTAAGTATTCCACAGTCGACTGTTAGGGGTATTACGACAAAGTGGAAGCAACTGGAAACAACAGCAACTCAGCCACCAAGTGGTAGGCCACGTCAAATCACAGAGTGGGGACAGCGCATGCCGAGGTCTGCAGGAGTCGCCAACTTTCTGCAGAGTTAATAGCTGCAGACCTCCAAAAACTCAAGAACAGTGCAGCATAGAGAGAGAGAGAGACAGCTTCATGGAATGGGGTCTCCATGGCCGAGCAGCTGCAGCCAAGCCTGACATTACCAAGTGCAATGCAAAGCATCAGATGCAGTAGTGTGAAGCCCACCAGACATCACCGGACTCGACAGCAGTGGAGACATGTCTTCTGGAGTGACGAATCACGCAATCCGATGGACAAGTCTGGGTTTGGCGGGACTCGTCTGACTGCATTGTGCCAAGTGTAAAGTTTGGTGGAGGGGGATTATGGTGTGGGGTTGGGCTTGGCCCCTTAGTTCCAGTGAAAGGAACTCTTAATGCTTCAGCATACAAAGCCATTTTGGACATTTCCATGCTTCCAACTTTGTGGGGACAGTTTGGGGATGGGAACATGACTGCATACGCACCAGTGCACAAAGTAAGGTGTATAAAGACATGGAGGAGCGAGTTTGGTGTGGAGGATCTACACAGAGTCCTGACCGCGCATACTGCGAGCGACATCAGTGTCTGACCTCACAAATGCTCTCCTGGTCACAAATTCCCATCAACGCTCTCCTACACACCAGAAGATCTGAAGCTATTAGAGCTGCAAAGGGTGGGCCGACTTCATATTAAGAATGGGATGTCATTAAAGTTCATGTTTGTGTAAAAACAGGCGTCCTGATACTTTTGGCAATGTAGAGTAAATAAAAACTGGTGGTGGCTCCGAGGCTAGGGATCTGCGCTGGCAATCGGAAGGTTGCCGGTTCGAATCCCGTAAATGTCAAAAGGGACTCTGCTCTGTTGGGCCCTTGAGCAAGGCCCTTAACCTGCAATTGTTGAGTAGTGAGAAAAGCGCTATATAAATGCAAAGAATTATTATTATTAAATGAAGGCTATGACTGAAAATGGCAGGAAAAGTCGTGTCATGTGACATGGCCTTAAACATGCCTGTGCCAGTCCTAACCTCATGCAAGCATTTGCAGTTTTCATACTTGCTGTTTTCTTGTCAGGGGGCTGCCTTTGTGCCTGTATAGTAATAATCGTCACTTAGGTGTTAGTGTTGTTAATTATTTGGTTGTAATGAATCTCGACGTTTTAGACCTCCCCGAGTCTGAAAATGCCTCTTTTGGAATTATGTCTGTCTGGGTGTGTGTGTAAACACGATAACCTGAGTACAATTTCAGTTAGGTCAACCAAACTTTTTATTGTTATTAACTTTAACTGTAGATGTTGTTTAAATGAAGATGAAACCTTGATCTGTCTATAAATGTTGAAAAAGAAAATAATTCATTCATTGGGTGTGCTTAATGTTTCACATCACTGTAGATAATCATCATCATCCTCAAAATGGCGTAGCACAAGAGACACAGATACAGCAAACTAATGTAAGGGAAGGCAGGTGTGAACTAGTGTCCCGAGCGGGATTCCTTACCTGGATGGGAGTGCAGTCCACCAAAATCGGTAGGGTGGTCCCTGTTAGAGCCAGGAGATGGACAGAAATCAATACGCTGGATATCCCAGAAGGGCTTGGTAAACCGCCAATACAATGGAGGGACGGGGGGACACAAGTGACTTGGGTTAATTATTCCCCCAAAACGCCGGATGGCAGCGTCCCTGGGTTACATTACCTCTACAAATACCCGCAAGGCAAGTTGGGAACTATAGTCCTGTAAGGCAGCCCTGTTGGCCTCCGTGGGTACTGCCAAGGGGAGCTGCAGGGGTTAACGGTCCCTTCTTTATGGGAGTTCTGCCTAACGCAGAAGTTCTTCTGAGGGATGGTGTTGTGGCACCTGGATAAAGGAAGCAGCTCTGCTTCAGCCGAGAGATTCAGAATTGGGAGAAGAGCTGGACGACACTCACCGGCGAGACATGGAGAAGAGAGAAGATAAAGTTTGGTATTGTGTTGTGTTATACATGGAGTGAGAGAGAACCCCGTCAAAGGCAATTTCTAAAATAAATGTTCATATTTAAAGCCAGGACTGCAGTTGTGAGATTGCTTGGGGTCTCGGCTGCTATTACACCCCCTACTGGTCACACTAAACGTGGCAATCGAATTGCAACTCTCTTTGACTGATTTGCTCTTCAAAGTATAAGCATCTCTCATTAAAATGGCCATTAAAACTCCACTAATCTCTTCCACCGACGTTCACCACCATCTGTGACTTGGTCAACTAAACAAAATTCTCCATGATCTGAGTTTCAGTGTAAAGACTCTGCCGCTGTGCACTGATTGGATGGTGAGACGGCATTCTTTAAAAATGTTGGCAAACAGGAATCATGGGTAAGTGTTTAAAGATAATATTTCATTGAACTTTCGGGTAACACAAGGCTAGCCAGTTTACTTTAAGAAACTCCATTTACACAGTGCTTTGTCACGGTCAGCTTCCGGGGTGACCCTATTGTCCCCTTTAACTCTTTCTCATTCAGATCGTAACAGAATGCCCAATCTCCCACACTCTCAGCATTGACTGCTATTCTATTTAAACATGTCCCCCTTCTTTTAACATCTGTAACCCCAGACCAGTGCTAGTTGAAGGAATCCTTGGCAGTGGGAGGAAATCGGGGGTTCCCCTCGGTGTTCAGACTGTGTGCCTTGTGAGTTACCAAAACAGCATCCTGGGGCAGAAAGATCTGGAGTGAGCGCCACTTGAGTTACTTAAATGGCACACTTGGGATGACAGTGCCCTTAACGGCTGCCTGTGTCACCTAATGGGCTGACTGGCTCTGCCACAGGCAATTAGATGGGGCACCAGAATGGGTAGGAGATGTTCATTCATGTATTATAGATATGCCCAAAATATAAAGAAGCCAAGTAGAACACGTGTTGGTAAAAGAAACCACATCTGAATAAAAGACTACCAGGTGGCTCTCTGTCTTTGCATGTTGACTGACCTCTTGTCCGGCTAAAAGGAGCAGCTGAGAGACGAAGAGCGACTGAGGAAGAGTCTGCATCATGCAGGCCTCCACTTATTGCAGAGTTGTAGCCCCTGACACACCTCCTAGACCCAAGGGGGGGTACAGATCAGGCAGATTCATTCCCCACTCCAATTCAGCTGCCATCCCATGCATGGTCTTTCATTTCAGTCACCTGTCTACCCTCAGGCCAGTGGGCCAGAAGTTGCTTTCCTAAAATCTTATCTATTATAGTTCTGACCTGCAATAAGTATAACTAGTTTTCTAAAGTATTTGTTCTAAGCTCATATTTTTTATCATAACATTACTACGCCATCCTCATGTCACATGGTATATACGACTGTATGTTACAATTACGATTGTGTCGTCACCATCACTGTAAGGTACCTTTTGGACTGGAGGTTTAAATGGACGTTTGGTTCACTGCTGCATTGTGATTTACTCTGGTCTGGTCGGGTCGGGTCGCGGAGCCTGCACTGGCACAGCATATTGCCTCACCCATCCCCACCACAAACCAGCTCAGGATCCTGGTTGGCAACCCCCAAGGCAGACACACGGTCCAGTCCCACCCTTTGAAAATGACAATCTATCTGGCACAGACAGGTGTTAAGTGGGCATCCCCTTGGCCTGGTCCAGCCACTCGGGGCCTCAACAATAAGTTTTATGTGAGGTGGATCACCCTCGGGGAGTCGCGCCATGTGGCCACCGTGCCATAACCGACGCTCCCTCATAATGCAGTTAATGTGCCTCATTTGGGACTCTGTGAGCACCTGCTCATTTTACACAAACTCAAACCATTTACTGCTTGAACCAAAGCATAATAAATCCTTTTATAGAAATGTTAAATGCATAAAAGAAAGCCTGCCAATGCAGCCCTCCCTGCTAGGCATTTTCTGGAATGTCATGCCTCATGTGCTCTGCAGACCGGCATCTTGATATTCTAAAGTTCTCAGGTTCAAGTTTCTACATGAAGATCTGGCAGGGATGATTCCACTCAGAGCATCCTTGAGCAGTGGCCATCAAGAATTGACAAATCCTCAGACGTCCTGCACTGTTGACAAAGTGACACAATGAGCCCTCTTGCTGTGGGATGCAGGGTGGGGTGCAGACTGATGTGGGCGGGTCAGATGTCAGACCTGTCACCTTACATTCGCTACAGTGCATGGGATGGGGCGTGTCTGCTGGAGAATGAGAGATGGGGCGGGGACTAATGTGAGGATGGGTCAGTTTTCAAGCCACTCCCATATTCAGTCGTTCTCTTGCAGCAGTAAATGGGATGGGGCGGGGTCAGACGTCTGTATTCCCGTATTTAGTAATCCTCCATTCACTCCAGGATTTTACATATAATGAAGGTATGATGTGCAGTTATTTAATCAACTCCTTACTGGAGACTGCATTAATTCAACTGCTTATACATAATTATCACAGCATAAGGTGACTAAAGCAACATACCAACTCGACGCAGCCAGCAACGACTTTTCAATTCATTTCTACCAGAACCACTTTTCTCTAGCAGTGCTCTCTGCTTGTTGCCCTGCTCTGTCCAACTTCAGGACTGCAGAGCTGTAGCCCCCCATTGGGCAGTACTTTTTTATTTCAAAATGAACATTATAGTCAAATTATCAAAAAATGCCAGAAAACAGAGATCATTTTTGCCCGTGTCACATAACCCCTACTCATATATATGTAAAGGCACTATAGTGAGATTGAGGAATTGGCTGCTTTATAACACATTACATTGATGAGTTTGTGATTAGATTCATAATGAAAGGAGCTATATACAATAAAGAAAAATAAAACCACTGGTGAACCAAATTACTGCTGAACAGTTCAGCTTTTTATACAACAACTAGGGGGTTCGCCCACTGCTCGCTTCGCTTACCAACCGCCCCAGCGTGCGCTACGTGACAGCCACTTCATGGCTCTGCCGCTTGCGTTGTGAAGAAGGGGGCTGAACGCACCCCAAGGAGACGCAGTCGCTCCTCCGAGACCCCCTCTTAAACAGTGATACAATGGGAAACAAATAGTATTTTTTACCTCCTCTTTGCTCGATTAGCTGCTGCTGCTGCCGCCGTGCCAGGTGATCTGCATCTCGTGCGGCACTTCAAACAAAAGCCTGTACAGCAGCTGTCCTACTCTTTGTCTTTTATTTCCAGCCCTGGGTGTGGTTAAATCTTTTGGTACAAAGTCTCGTCTCACAGGACATGAGTTCTTGATATATTTTAGTTTATAATTTAAAAATGGAATAAGAATCTGAAAATCTAACAGCATCACATTAAAGTTTGATACAAACAGAATTTTGTAGGTTTTAAAATAAGCCCAATTTAAAGCGTGACAAAAAACGTGACATAAAATCGTTGCACTTTTAGGTTTATGATTTTATATATATTGTGGCGAGTGGCTGGGGGTGCTACCCAGCCAGGACGCCCAGAAGGACCGGAGGAGTACTTACGCCTCCTCCAGACCACGAGGGGGCGACCGCCCTGGTGGCTTTGGGGACCACAGGAGCCGAGCTTGGAAGCTCAACCCTATAGGGGCCCGTGGTCTCCGCCAGGGGAGCGCCCAAATGCCTGAGGAGCCCTGGCCCTCATCACTTCTGCCACATCTGGAAGTGTATAGAAGACCAGGGACACCCGGAGTGCGTCCGTGTGTGCAGCCGGTACTTCCGCCACACTGGGGAGTGCCGGGGGAAGCTAATTGGAAGGCACCTGGAGCACGTCTGGGTGTGGATAAAAGGGGCCTCCTCCCTCCATTCGATGGCTGGAGTCGGGTGGAAGAGAGACAGAGCTTGGAGGAGAGGAGAGGAGCTGGAGGTGGAGGTGGACCTGAAGAGAGAGGCATTGTGACAGGCCTGGACTTTGGGGGAGTATTGGGTTGTGTGCACCTTGTAAACAGTATATATGGTAAATAAAAGTGTGTTGGGTGAATTAAAACCATATCTACCTGTCTGTGTCCGGCCCAGCTTCCACTATATAATATATACATACAGTACATATACATACAGTATATATATATATATATATATATATATATATATATATATATATATATATATATATAGTGGACTTGAACCCGGACACAGACAGAAGGACATCTTATGTTCACCCAACACACGTTTATTATACTAATATTTACAATTTTTCCTTCAGTGCACTTCCCAGTGCCTCCAGCACCGTTCCCCCAAGTGTCCAGGCCTCACAGTCCTTGTGCCTCTCTCTTGGCCGCCTCCCGTCCTCTCTCCAGCTCTGTCCTCTTCCACCCGACTTCCACCATCGACTGAAGGGATGCAGCCCCTTAAATAGGAACCGGGATGGGCTCCAGCTGCTTCCCGGCACTCCTCCGTAGCCACGCCCCAGTGTGGCGGAAGTGCCGGCTGTGCACCCGTCCCCTGTCGTCTTCCCCCAGGAATATTCAGGCACTGGGGTGCCGCCTGACAGTGGCCACGGGTCCCTACAGGGCTGGGCTTCTAAGCCCTTTACCTGTGGGCCCCAACATAACCAGGGCGGACACCCTCGCAGTCTGGAAGAGGTACAAGCCCTCCTCCGGTCCTCCTGGGCGTCCCAGCCGGGCTCCAGCCCCGGCCAGGTGCCACTATATATATATATATATATATATATATATATATATATATATATATATATATATATATAGATATATATACACACACACACACACACTATAATTACAGGGCACCCAATTAAAAGAGCTATATAAAGATCGTTCCATTTGTAAAATTGTATTCAATCAATGTGTCCTTGTGTGCAAAATGAAAGGAGCTATATAAAGACGGATTCTATTGCAATATTATACTCAATGGATACAGTACACCTAATTAAAGGAGCTATATAAAGAGTACTTCTATTATCATTTTGTTTTGAATGTATTGATTTAAATGTGCCTAATGAAAGGCGTTATATAAAAACTATTTCTATTGTAGTGTGATGCATTTAATGACTTTAGTGTGTCCAATAAAAGGAGCTATATGAAGTCTGATTCTATTGCAGTTTTGTAATTACTGGATTTATTATAATGCACCTACTGTAAGGAGCCATATACAGACTAATTGTATTGCATCACTGGATTTATCTTACTGCGTCCAATGTAAGGAGCTATATGAAGCGTCCCTTGGTGTGGCACCTGTTGGTCCGTCTTCTCCGTTCCCCCGCACTATGGCGGCTCACATCTGGATCCCAGCTGTCTCTACACACACAAGCGCGCGCGCTCAAGCGACGCTCACACGTCAATCACAACAGAAGCCCCCGTATAAATCATCCGTGCGCACGGCCCCAGCTCTGTCTCCGGTGTCACCAGTGACGGGGTAACTTTATTTTATTACCGCACAGGAAGGCCTAGCGCGGCTCCCGTTCAGATTTACGGCTTGGCGCTGAGCACGCAGAATGAAGCTGTTAACAAGGAAAACACGGCAAAGGCTGCGGTGCAATGCGCAATTTACTTTGGCAGAGTGGGAGGAAGCGTTGAGTAAGACCCCTGAGCTCGGCCGGCACTTTCGGCCAGACGTGTCTGACACAACATAGCGACTGAGTAGCTCCCGAACGTGGAAGCCCAGCAGAAAATCACGAGCCACCGGGGGGCGCTTTAAGCGGGCGCAACTGCATGTGAACTGCGCGCTTTAGGGAGGTACTCGTCAAGAAAAGGCGCTATATAAGGAGGAAACACCAAGATGTCCGGGAGGAATAAAAACAAAATGGCAAGTGTGTAACTCGATGTGTGCACGAGCGCTTCAGATACTTGCAGTGATCATGAAAGGCACTACATAAAATAAATGATGTAACGTTAATTACGCAAAGCAAAGTATACAAATAAAATACCTGCCCTCTAATTGCACTGGATGAGGATAAACTTCTAGGAGTTTCACGCAACATTACAGAACCCTTAGAGGGAAACAGTAGTGTTTTTCTATCTTTTAATAGTTAGAAATGCTCGTTAAGGTGTGCTTACTGGGGGAAAAAAGGTCTGCTTTCGCACACGTCGCTAGACACGCATTGGCAGAACTCAAAATCCCAAGAATCAACTCGGCGGAGCGAGCCATTAGCTATCATGCAATTCACGCTCAGCAGCCCGCCCCTAGACGCCGCGTTTGCTCTTGGGATATCGAGCTCTCCCATCGCGAGGCTAGACCAATGACGTCACTGTCCACGCTTCTCTGCGATTTACACGAAATAAACTGCATCGCTTCAAAAAATACTTTCCACGATTCCATCCATCCATTATCCAACCCGCTACATCCTAACTACAGGGTCACGGGTATCTGCTGGAGCCAATCCCAGCCAAAACAATGCAAGGCAGGAAACAAACCCTGGGCAGGGCACACACACCCACACAGCAAGCACACAGACTAGGGACACTTTAGAAATGCCAATGCACCTAACCTGCATGTCTTCGGACTGTGGAATGAAACCCACGCAGACACGGGGAGAACATGCAAACTCCACGCTGGGAGGACCTTGGAAACGAACCCGGGTCGTCTAACCACTGCGCCACCGTGCCGCACCCACTTTCCACGATTAATAAATAAAAATGACTGTTCCCCTTTAAGGTGGAGGTCACTAAAAAAAGAATCCATATAAAAGGTTTACGTGAAAAGGATAAAGCAGTGCCCTGCCGTGTAAGTCATGCCAACGCACAGCCAACACTTGAAAGGCACCATATAAACAAATGTTAAACACAAAATATAAAAATTCCCTCTAATTCTCCGACTTTCTTTTTAAATGAGGGACTATTCCTTTGCATATAAAGAGCAATACTATGGATCCTTTTCTGAAAAGATTGTTTTTGCAGGACAGTGCTGTGTGATTTTATTAGAAGTCATCATGTGCAGATTAAGAAAGTTTGGATGACATATACTAGGAAAGGCGCTGTATAAATAATTGAATGCCAAGAAAATAAATCATTCTGTAATTCTAAGAACCGTTACTCTGTTGGACTTTGCCTGTAAAGAGCTTGAAGCTGGAGCCTGCTATGAAAGGCACTATATACAAGATAAACGGTGATGAAGGACTACAAGAAAAATCCTATTGTGCACACAGAACAGAAGTCAGGTTACAGTCAGCATGATTGAATGGCACAGGGGATTGTGGGTGATATAGTGTCTTACAGTACTGTGCGCTTACTGTTCAAGGCAGGATGTAAAATGAAGGTGGACTGACAGATGGAGCTCGTGTGGGATTTTCTGCAGGTGTTCTGGTTTTCCTTCCAAATCCCCCAAAATTTGCAGATTTTTCATCAGCAACTGAAAGTCATCTCAGCTGTGTGCCCAGTGCCAGAGTGGTGCCCAGCTCAGGGTTGGCACACATTCTGCATCCAATGCCACTGGCAGAAAACCTGAGACAGCGAAATGGATATGTGGGTTAAAAAGCGGCTGGACGGCCCTGGTGCCACGCGTCCATAGTGGGGTCCACCGTACTCTTTGGGAGATGAGCGGTGAGGCAAAGGCACAAAGAGCTCAGAGAGACGGCGCTACATCACACGTGAAAAATGTGGCGTTACACGGGTTTTGCCGAGGATGATGGCAGCTCGGGCCGCATTCCAGCCGCCAGCTCCTGATTACAAGAGCCATAAATTTGAGTCTCTTTGAAATTAAATACAGCCGGCCGGGATTACACAGCCAGAGAGACGTTGAGCTCTGCAGCACGATTTACAGCTGCTAGGAGCCTGGGAGATGTTAACATAACATGAGAGCTGGCCTAGGATGGAGAACACGGCGCGGCTTGACAAGGACATCACTCATGAGCAACCACCGCAGACCCTCTGAGCATCAAACGAGGGGAACAAGGACACCTGGAGCAGGCAAAGTGACGCGGGGTGACACCGTACAGACAAAACGGAGGGGCAAAAGGACGACACCATCCTGTGAACGCGTGTGACAAGGGGATAGAGACAGGGTCGAGGATGACTACTAGTGACTGGGAAAGACACAATATGTATATAAAATAGAGACAGGGGTGAAGAAATGTAAGATACGAAAGGCACTATATAATAGGCAGACAGACAGGAAAGACCTCGGCTTCTCACGCTACATCAGAATAAGGAGCTGACCAAGAGATTTCTAGGCTATTTCCACCATCTCCATGTCCCCTTGCTCACAGTGGACCTTCTCCACCACACATCTGGACCCAGAAGTCTGTCCAGCATATCCTCCCCATGCCCCCCTCCACAGGTAAACCCCATCATGCTGACCATCTCTATTAAATGACACTAATGCATCCCCGTGGACCAGAGTTCATCGTCAAGACAGTGAGGCCAGCTGTCCGGAGACCTGAGACATACTGTGGTCAGCTTGGAGTAAATCAGACGACCACCCAAATATGGTACGTCCTGCTACGGCCAAACCAGCAGGCACGGCAGGCGTCCAAGTCTCGAAGTCTGTTTTTGACCTTTACAGCTTAAACTGCCTCCATGCAAAGAGAAAATAAATAATTAAAAACGAGGAAATGTGTTTACGTGTTACCAAGGCGACCGTCTCAAACACACGGTGAACGTCAGGCGCGCTCAGGGCAGCACAGGTTGCCTGTGTACAGAACGTTCTGGGAATCTGGCCACCTCTGACGCTCACCAGGGATCTCACCTGTGACCGGCGTCTCCTTATCTGGGGCTGAGGGCACGAGAAAAAAAAAAAAAAAAAAAAAATAAACCAAACTGCAAACTTCACTTTCATGGCTGAATGTGCAGATGGACAACTGCGGCCAATCGTCGAGTTCAGCAGAGACTGGGCCCACATCATCTGCCTGCCACATCTCACCCTGGTGTCCACAAGGCAGGATCTAAAACAGGGGTCCCCAACTCCGGTCTTGGAGGACCCCCAGTGGCTCAGGTTTTCATTCGAACCCTTTTCTTAATCAGTGACCTGTTTTTGCTGCTAATTAACTTCTTTTGCATTCATTATAATTGACTTGCTCTTGAAGACTCGGACCCCTTAATTGTTTCTATTTCCTTAATTAGCAGCCAAACAATAATGCGATACAAAACACGACCAGCAAACGGTGTCCATTATACAATATCTGAAAATAAAGAAAGGTGAAGGTCTCAGGAATGTTGAAATACTCAGGTCCTCAAAACATTTTAACGGAACTCTTAGAAAAGAGAAAATCAATTTCGGACATGTCTGCGATTACACAATGAGAGCAGCAGCAAGCCATGGAATTAAAAATTAGAACAATCTAGACGAGAACAGGCCATTCAGCCCAACAAAGCTCGCCAGTCCTCTCCACTTGTTTCCTCCAAGAAAACATCAAGTCGAGTTTTGAAAGTCCCTAACGTCTTACTGTCTACCACACTACTTGGTAGCTTATTCCAAGTGTCTATCGTTCTTTGTGTAAAGAAAACCTTCCTAATGTTTGTGCGAAATTTCCCCTTAACAAGTTTCCAACTGTGTCCCCGTGTTCTTGATGAACTCATTTTAAAATACAAGTCTCGATCCACTGCACTAATTCCCTTCATAATTTTAAACACTTCAATCATGTCACCTCTTAATCTTCTTTTGCTTAAACTGTAAAGGCTCAGCTCTTTTAATTTTTCCTCATAATTCAACCCCTGTAGCCCTGAATCAGCCTCGTCGCTCTTCTCTGGACCTTTTCTTGTGCTGCTATGTCCTTTTTGTAGCCTGGAGACCAAAACTGCACACAGTACTCAAGATGAGGCCTCACCAGTGTGTTATAAAGCCTGAGCAGAACCTCCTGTGACTTGTACTCCACACATCAAGGCGCTATATAACCTGACATTCTGTTAGCCTTCTTAATGGCTTCTGAACACTGTTGGAAGTTGATAGCTTAGAGTCCACTATGACTCCTAAATCCTTCTCATAAGGTGGACTCTCAATTTTCCAACCGCCCATTGTGTATTCAAACCTAATATTTTTACTTCCTATGTGTAATTCTTTACATTTACTGACATTAAATTTCATCTGCCACAAATCTGCCCAAGCCTGTATGCTATCCAAGTCCTTCTGTGATGATATAACGGATTCCAAATTATCTGCTAATCCACCTATCTTGGTATCATCTGCAAACTTAACCAGCTTGTTACTTATATTCCTATCTAAATCATTTATATATATTAAAAATAGCAGCGCCCTAGCACTGCCCCTGCTGGTCACCACTCTTAACATCGGTCAATTCTGATGAGGTTCCTCACACCATCACCCTCTGCTTCCTGTGTCTGAGCCAATTCTGCACCCATCTAAAAACATCACCCTGAACTCCCACTTCTTTTAACTTGATGCCCAACCTCTCATGTGGCACCTTATCAAATACTTACTGTAAGTCCAGATAAATAATATCATAAGCTCCACTTTGATCGTATCCTTTTGTTGCCTCTCTTAAAGAACGAGTTTAATTAACGACAAGACTCGGCGCCTGATTAAGCAACTGGTTGGAATGAAATTGGTTGGAGTTTGAGGCCCTGACTGAGTTGGTCTTCTGTTGGCTCCCTCACTTCACATTTCATTTCTGTTTGGCTGCCATTTAAGGAAAGAAATGAAGCAATTCAGAGGAACGATGAAGAAATTCTGGGGAACAAATCTTAAAAAACAAATTCAAATAAAATTCATTCAAAAGAAGTTCATTAGCAGCCAAAACTGCTCATTAATTAAGAAAAGAGTTAGAATGAAAATCTGCAGCCACTGCAACCCTCCAGGACCCCCCGGTCTAAAAGCACACGGCCACAGAATCAAAAATCATTTCTGTCTCCCAGTGTGACCCTTGAGTGAGGCACTTCTAACTGAGGGTACATCCTACTACAAAAAAAAAAAACAGGCCAAATATACACGGCTTTGCTTTAAATCCCTCCCATCTTCTGCCTTAGTTCATTACACCTTGAACAGCACCCCCTAGTGGCTACTCAGCTCAGCCTGAAAGCGCAAGGACAAAAAAGGTTCAAACCCCCATTCTACCTCCCTGAGGTGGGACCCTGAGGAAGTCACTTGTAATTTAGGGGCAACCGAAAAAAGGGGGCATACAATATAAAAGGTTACGCATTGAAATCCCACTTGTGCCTCCCGGGCCCTGACCACCTCCCATGAGTGACCACCAAACCCGGGCTGAAAGCAAAATTTCAAATCTCACTTTGCCACAATATGCACCCCGAGAAGCAATTTTTGGTGTCGAGCCTCTCCTATAAAGGCGCCTATATTTTACAGGACATCTTCCAGAAAGTGAAATGCCACAATACCAGCCGACTGGCCATTTACTTGGAATGGTCCCTTTTCTATATAGTGCCTTACACAGGAGCACAATGGCCTTTGCCGAATGCTGTGAGTAACAAATGTTTGAATGTACTGTAGTGCAAGGCACCTAATGGAACAATCAGGTGAAGTTTCAGTTGGTCATTATTGTATAGCGCCTTTCACAGTGAGACTTACCATCTCATTTAAAAATTAATATTCACTTGGTTGGCCTTTTATTTTATACAAAAGGTGGTGGCCCAGAGATGTGCTCAAGCGGATTGTTGGTGACGTCATGTCTGGAAGACGAAGCATAACACCCTTGGGGGATAGGGATTGTTGCTGATTAGCTGAAAGATAATATCAAAGAAGAAGGGGGGCTGCTGGGTAAAGTGGTC
The DNA here is from genome assembly GCF_016835505.1 of Polypterus senegalus. Lineage (NCBI taxonomy): Eukaryota > Metazoa > Chordata > Cladistia > Polypteriformes > Polypteridae > Polypterus > Polypterus senegalus. The sequence continues at coordinate 182,400,396 of NC_053162.1, read as the reverse complement.
GGACTTCTCGTCTTCTCTCACTTTGGTGCTGGTCCCGGGGTCTCACTCCCAAATATCCTCCCTACTTCTCATTGTCTTTTCCCAAACGCGTCAGCCTAACGAGGGTCTCTTTTTCGCGCCCGCAGCTTCTTCGCCGCAGGTTTTCCTCCCTTTCAGGCTCTAAGGAATGTCAAACAATTGCCAGGAATGAACAAGCAAAAAAAATGTGCCAGGCGGGGGTGGCAATGCGAGGTGAGGAGACAACAAAATGAAACGTGTCGGGACGGAGCCTGCAGCCCTCTGAGTCTTTGGGGTTAACGCGAGGTGCCAGGGATGGTGGGCTGGCGAACGCACGTTGAGAGGACCCAGTTGGCGTCAGCTCAGAACACCATACATTAAAAAAAAAAAAGCTTGCAGGTACACGATTGGGGGGTCCACATGTCCAGCCAAGGTGTCAAGTACTGGGAGCTGAAACTCCACAAGGGGGCACACTTGATAATTGCTAAGACCACCACAATGTCCCTCATTGCTTTTGTCAGCACCTTCCATGTTCACTGAACCACACAGGGCATTTTCTACTGTGGGTGTCAAGTGGGGTCCGAAAGCCACCACTCTTCTCCCCTCTCCCACCTTGTAAAAGGTGGGCTGTATGGGCAGCTCTCACGTAGGATGTCCCAACCTCCGTCACCCCTTCACCCACAACATACACCACACAGTCTTTTTTAAGGTGCCTCTTCCTTAAGGTTAGCCTGGCACTGCCATGTTCTGGGTGGTTTCATGCCCATGTGAAGGTGCCCCTTATTTTTCCCTGTTCAGTTCAGTCCAGCTCCACCTTTTCACACTTGTTTTGGTAACCCCGGTGTGCCCACCTACCTGCAAGGTCTTCCTTGGATGACGCCAGGCGGGGAGAGCTGTTTCCGGGTTCGATCTTCAGGGACAACCTGCAAGAAGAAGCAAACTGTGAGCATTAAAATGAGACAGCAAGGGCATGGGGTCGTCATGGTGGACTGTGGGCACCACGTGTTGGAAATTTCATGGAGGGCACTAAGCACACCTGTGTGGAGAAACCACCCACCAATTATCAGTCTAACTGATCGTCACCATTAGGAGAAGCTGAATTCATGGCAGTCAGGTTAACGAGCAGAGAAGAAAAGAGGAAGACAATAGAGGAAGAGTTTCAAATTTACATAAAGGTGGTGTTTTTCATTTTGGGCCCCATTTTAGATGACTTCAGGCACAGACATTCAGTAAAGTGGACTCTTTGACAAAGCTGTGGTCCTGCTGGCCTTTCAATTATCCACTTTAAGCAATTAACCAATCAGATGTTAAACTCAACTCAAGCTGTGGCCAGCAGCCTTCACCAGTTTAAACATTAAATTAGGTGTCCTATTGGCCACTTACTAATCTTCTTTAATCCAATTAACCAGTCAGGTGTTAAACTGTGTCCTTCCGGCCATTTAATAGCACTTTTCAGTGCAACTGACCAATCAGACATTAAATTTGATTTGTCAATTGATTGGAGCGCCAATTAGCCATTTAGAAATTAAACTGCACTGCTCAGTGAAGCCACCACTGACCACATCATTATTCTCGTTAAGTCAATTAACCAATCACATGTTAACCTGGAATGTTGAACTGAAGACCTGGCCCTGCTGGCCATTTAATTAGTCTTGCAGGTCCAATTAACCAATCAGACATTACATTTATTTTGAGTATCACTGGCCACTAACCGACCCGTGCGCTACCAGCTACTTAACGATGCACTTCAATCCAATTAACCAATCAGATGTTAAACTGGAATGTTGAACTAAGACAGGGGTGGGCAGAGTCATTCCTGGTGGGCCGCAGTGGCTGCAGGTTTTTGTTCCAACCCAATTGCTTAATAAGAAGCACTTATTGCTCTAGAAACACTTCAGCTTCATTTTAGTTATCTCCCTCATTAAGATTTTGAACCCTTATTGCTTATTTAAGTCTTAAACAGCTGCATTCTCAATTTTTAATTGCTCTTTATTAACAATAAGATGTAAATGACAAAAGAAACCAGCAGGTGTCCATTTTGCTTGTTACCCTTTACATCTGTGTGTATTTATCGTGCACCATTTGGTTGAATTAAATACTTGGAAGGAAAGAGAAGAGATTGAGAATTACCCATCTGTTTTACACTTCAAAGTATTTGGATGTTATCCTTAGAATGGAAAAAAAAAATCTAGGATATGAGAATGACTTGACATAGCAGAGTTAAAGACCCAAAACGCCATGAAATGTAATTATTGGCATGGATTGTTTTCTAATTAAGCAACTGGGTGGGAACAAAAACCTGCGGTCGCTGTGGCCCTCCAGGAATGACTTTGCCCACCCCTGAACTAAGACCTGGCCCTGCTGGCCATTTAATTAGTCTTGCAGGTCCAATTAACCAATCAGACACTACGTTCAATTTGAGTACCACTGGCCACTAACCGACGGCGTGCGCTACCAGCTACTTAACGATGCACTTCAATCCAATTAATCGATCAGAAGTTAAACTCAGCTGTTCATCCAAGCCGTGACCTAAAATCCTCTCAATGATCCTCGTCAGTCCTATCAGCCAATCAGACACTGATTTGGGGTTTCCATCAACGTGCGTCCTACTGGCCACTTAAATCTCCTCTTCAGACTAACTCGCCAATCAGATGTAAAGTAGGATTTGTGACCCTCAGTCCAATTAACCAATCAGTCAGTCACACATCACTGGGCCCCGGTCCAGTCCACCTGGCCAGGATGTTGCGTCTCTCTGACTTTCACACACGTATTTAAAATGAAGGCAGGAGCCGATGGTTTCGGTGATGTATGCGTATCACGCTGTGTGGCAGGGAGCTCATCGCCTGGCTTGCCTCAACTTCACAGAACTGCAGCTGTTTCTGTTTGGCGTCCGTTCTTTTTCTCCCGTTTGCTACCGAGTGCTGCAAAAGGAAATTCAAGTTGGAGCGGACCTCTGAGGGATGGTGTGCTTTAAATTAGGGAGCTGCATTAGCAACGGCACATAAACGTAGACGTCTGCCTCGGCAAAACTGCTTGGCTGCCAACCTCCACTGTGAAGGCACGATGCCAGGCGTGGAGACTTCATTTAAGAGACCCCTGACTCATGTTCATTAACCAGCCTTTGATATAGCGCCATCCTGCAGGAACTTCAACAAGTTGAGCACCAGAAGTGGAACTGGAGCACGCGGTGAAGTGACAGCAGGTGACGAACAGTAAGCGCTAGGCCACTCTGCGGGCTTGAGGTGGTCACGCATTGCCACCTTATTATGTTGGTATTTCAGTTCCTTCATAAGATGAGGACATCAAAGTGTCACAACAGGAGGCTGCTGTCACCATATCTTGTGCATTGGGGTCGTGCGTGCGTAGTGTATGGGGACACTGGCACTTCACTTCACTTCACTTCACTCCTCGCTTTTGTGTTTAAATGCAATCACCAGGTGCTGTTCTTGTCCAAAATGTATTTATTAAAGAGGAAGAGCAAATGTTTAGCTGCTCATCTGTCGGCTCGTTTCACGTCTCATTTCTGTTTGGCTGCCACTTAATGAAGAAACAAATCAATTCAGAGCACTGAATCCTTAAAAACAGGGCCAGTAAAAAAAAGGGAAAAGGAGTTCATTAGCAGTGAAAACTGGTCACTGATTAGGAAAAGGGTTAGAATGAAAACCTGCAGCCACTGCGGCCCTCCAGCCCTGGAGTTTGACCCCCTGCTTTACCAGGGTCCCACCAACAGGTGTTGAGTTCTCATTTTTCGGGTTACAGTTCAGTTTTTTGCCACTAGGGGGTGACACTGCTTATTATGATAACATGCTGAAGGAAACAAAGACCTTTGAGCAACACTTTCATCCAACATACAGAGAGATGGGGGGTCCACATGTGTCTAAAGAGATGACCATTAGTTGACAGAGGGGCCATGAAGTGACTTAATGCATGAGATCCACTAATGTATGATTATATTCAACACTTACTTCAACAAAGTGTCAGACACACGTGACTAAGGAGCATAGAAAAGTCCAGGGACTGGCGACCAGGCTCAGTCAGGACCATGGAGAACGATCAACGAGGACACCATCACGATGGCTAAGAGAATATTGGGTTATAAAGCAGCTCCCTGCTAAGTGGAGAACAAGTCAAGGAAGGTTCTAGATCGAACATCCTAGTGAGGCCTCTCCTGGAGTGCCCTGCGCACGTTTGGTCTCCATGTTAGCAAAAAAGAGAAGAGAGCGGTGGAGAAAGCCAAGAGGAGAGCAACTGGGCTGACTCAGGACCACGAAAAGCAACTGGGGAAGTAAGACTGTAAGAACGAGGGAAAAGGCTGTCATATTATATTACCTCCTCATTATGTTCTTTATGTTTAAAATTTTACTTCTGTGGTAGTGGGTGACATGTTGATGATGTCACAAACATCACAAAAGTCACCGTGTGTTGCGCATCGTGACCATTCATGTGGTGAGTTACAAAACAGAGACTATCAGGAAGGGGGCAAATACTTTTTCACAGTAGAGTGTGCACTAGTAATGCCAAACCTGCAGCTCTGATCTAAATATTACAAAAATGACAAAGCAACACCAGAGGAAGTCCAGAGGCAGGCGACTAGGCGCAGTCAGGACCTCAGAGTGTGAAGAGTGAGGACACCAGTAAGATGGCTGACAGCATGTTAGGCCATATAGAGCCCTGCTGAGTGGAGCACAAGTCGAGGGAGGTTATAGTTACACAATATAACATTAACAAGGCCAAGTGTGGAGCTCTGTGGTCAGTTATGATCTTCACGTTACAATAAGGACAAAGAAGAACTACGGAAAGTCCAGAAAAGAGCAACCATGGAGGGCGACAAGCTGAACCAAAAAAGGGGGATTAGATAGATAGATAGATAGATAGATAGATAGATGAGAGGCACTATATAATAGATAGATAGATAGATAGATGAGAGGCACTATATAATAGATAGATAGATAGATGAGAGGCACTATAATAGATAGATAGATAGATAGATAGATAGATACTTTATTAATCCCAAGGGGAAATTCACATTAGTAGATGACAGGACCAAAATGTGGAACATTGTGAAGGCAACGAGTATGGCAGATTCTTCAACAAGTACAGGGGTTTGGGGAACCAATGAAACCTCATTAAGGGCACATTTATCACAAAGTGAGCAAGTGGCGTGGTGGGCAGTAGGACCTTCAAATCTCCATTGATATTATTTAAAAAAAAATCAATGAATAGAATTGGTGAGCTCTGATAGGCTGAATGTTCTCATCACAATTCTTATAATGTTCTTGGTCCTGCATGCCCCCCTGCTGTGGCAGAGTTTAGTGGCACCTCCTCCCAGGTATGTGCAGACTTCTCTTTCTTTATTTGACCAATGAGATTTGTGGCCCACTGGTCTGTGGCAGGCACTGGAAGGCCATCTCTCATTAGTCAAATCCATTTTTTTTTATTCCAAGTACTCTATAGTAGGGGCATATGCCAGGCTAGCATCATTGGGTTCACAGCAGGAGTCAGCCCAGTAAGTGGTGCCAGTGCTTTGCTGGGCACACATGCAGAGCGCAAATCCTTGTCTTAATGTTTCTTGTCATCAATGTTATTCTGACCTATCAAAACATATTGAGCAATAAAATCTAATTTGGAGATTGGCACCTGAATCCAGGCGCATGATCCCAAATGTGACCATTGGCACACGTTTATTAATCTACAGCACCTTTCTAAAGTGGCCAATGACTGGGGGACCTTCAATATTCTGAGCACTGAAGGTTGGCGCACGTAGAGTTTGAAGCCGCACCCTCACTCCTTAGCCCCCCTAAAGATCACAAACAATTGTATTTGACCTGAGGACAGCACACTGAATCCCCCCTAAAACCTCAATTGTGACTGACAAAGACAAGCCCACATGGCTGCACCTCCGCCACAGCCGCGTGGCACCCCTCCTGCCAGGACAACTCGAGGTCAAGGAAGGAGTGTCAGGTCCTTGTAATTAAAGCTGCCTGCCTTGTACGTGGGTCTGCCCCAAAGCACTTAGTGACTGTGACACGCCGTCATTTCCACCGTCGCTCGCATGTTTAATTCCGGGCCCGATGCTCGTGGCCGCCCGCTAATTACTGACACAACACTCAGGCATCCCACTTTAAACATGACTTTCCTCTTCTTATCCAAACGATTTGTGCCCGCTGTCACCAAACGTGAATTACTGCCTGTGCGCGCAGGGCTGGAAAACTCAAATTATATACTGTGCCAGGGCGGAGGGTGTGGGGAGGTCGACGTGGGCCTTCCCTGAAACTCTGAGGATGAAAGCCACAAGTGGCTCTGCCGTGGTTCAGGTACATTGTCACTAGTTTGGAAGTTTCCATTGCTTCTGAATTATTATTGTGCAGGTGTTTTTGCTATTTTTGTATTGAATTCTTACTAATTAACATTTATTAGCCGTTAGGAATGGCGTGTACTGTATGGGAATGGCGCGGTGGCACCGTAGATGGCGCTATCTTACTCTTCTTTATTTATTCATTTGGTTTTGTACAATGCTATATACAGTATACCCTGCCGTTCCTTCTTAAACTCTGTGAAGTGCCTTGAGCATGGGAAAGGCGCTATATAAATAAAATGTATTATTATTATTATTAGTGCTGCCGCCTCACAACAAAGAGAGCAGGTTCAGGTACCAGGTGCTCTTTGCATGTTCTCCCTGTGTCCACAACCCAAAGACATGCAGTGAATGTGTGTGTATCTACACCCTATGACGGATAGGGGGTCCTATCCAGGGATCGTTCCTGCCTTGTGCCCAGTGCTTACTGGGATAGGCTCCAGCTTCCCCGTGACTCTGCTCAAGACAAGCAGGTCAAGAAAATGGATGGATGGATGGAAATGCAATAAAACCTCAATTATCTGTCAGGGGCTGGGATCAAAGTCATGACGGATAGGAGAAAAGACGGATAACAGAACAGCGACTATAAAAATGACATACTGTGGATTAGCGTTTTTTTTTTTTTTTCTTCTGGAATTTGCTCAAACTTTCCCGTTGATTTTGCGACTTCTCTCATCGTGCTAAGAGTCACAGTTCGCTTTCAGGAGCAATATGTTCGTGCTAATCCGAGACAGAGGCCACGGGCTGAGGTGAGTGGGAAGTGGGATGTCAGGAGTGGGGAGCCGGACGGGGCCCTCCTCGCTGTCCTGTTTCACTTCTATGTGGGTGAAGCCGCGGGGGGAGGATAGTTAATTTACATAAAATTGCAATGATCAGTGTAGTAAGCACACACACCTCAGAGGTACTGGAGTGTTCTACGTTTTACTTGGGAGTCTCCATTCTGTAACAAACAGTGCCCTGTCTTATATGACGTTACCACGGTGACAGAGCACACCTCCAAAACAGTAAAAGAAAGCTTTCCCTGCCAATCATGTTTGGTCTTTTTCTATGTCATAGACCCTCCTGCTCAAAACTTCCTTCCTTCCGCCACACCTTCCTTTTCTCTTCACTTCTCCTGTCACTCATCTCCTAGGAGGCGTGTCCACCCCTCACAGAACAGAAGCTCCTCCCCCAGTCCCATTACTTGTACCGTTCATTCCACCCTTTCTGCTCCTGCACATCGCATCACAAGTTGCCTGTACGTCCCAATATATGAACAAAATATAATACGGCAGAATTTAAAAAGAAAATCACAGTGCAGAAGAACATTAACATTAAAACAGAATAACATTACCTTATTCAGGTTGGATGTCACTACACTGGTTACCTGTGCCATTTAGAATTGACTTGACTTGCCCGTCCTGCCTGTCGCCTTACACTCCAAATCATAACCTTAGATCTTCAAAATGAGCGTCTGCTTAGAATTCCAAGAGCTAAACTTAAAAGAAGTGGTGAGGCGGGCAGGTGGCCTTCTGTTGTGATGCACCTCAAATCTGGAATACGAGTTTACCGATAGAAATTTGCCAGGCTGATATGGTGGAGCTCTTTAAAAAACTGCAACTAAAAACTTACTACTTTAACATGGCTTTCTCAGAGCTTCATTTTAGTGCAACCCTGATATTCTGCATATGCATTCAATTATCATGTTGATCATATCTCTGTAATCCGTACTAACCCCCTACTTTCTTTGCTGTTCTTGTTCCAGATTTCTGTGGTGCCAATCTGTGCCACCACCAACTGATCAGGGCACCATGCAGTCCTTACATTGATGGATCGAAGGTAAGAGGTCCATATGATCATCATCATCTAATTCTTCCACGTGAAGCCGGACGTGGAAGAGACCATTGATGTTTAGGGGGGCTGGGTGGGTGGTCTTGTGGCCTCGGGACCCCTGAAGATTTAGTTTTTTTTTTTCTCCAGTCCTCTGGAGTTTTTTTTTTTTTGTTATTTTTGTCTTCCTGGCCATCTGACCTTCCTTTACTCTTTGTCACTTAGTATCACCTAATCTTAATTTTTATATTTTTCTGTCTTCATCTTGTAAAGCACTTTGAGCTCCATCATTTAGATAGATAGATAGATAGATAGATAGATAGATAGATAGATAGATAGATAGATAGATAGATAGATAGATAGATAGATAGATACTTTATTAATCCCAAGGGGAAATTCACATAATCCAGCAGCATCATACGGATACAAAAAACAAAAAAAAACACTATTAAATTAAATAGTAATAAAAATGCATGTAAAAGCAGACAATAACTTTGAATAATGTTAGCATTTACTCCCCCGGGTGGAAGTGAAGAGTCGCATAGTGTGGGGTCTCCTCAGTCTGTCAGTGGAGCAGGACGGTGACAGCAGTCTGTCTCTGAAGCTACTCCTCTGTCTGGAGATGATCCTGTTCAGTGGATTCTCCATGATTGACAGGAGTCTGCTCAGCGCCCGTCGCTCTGCCACGGATGTCAAACTGTCCAGCTCCGTGCCTACAATAGAGCCTGCCTTCCTCACCAGTTTGTCCAGGCGTGAGGTGTCCCTCTTCTTTATGCTGCCTCCTCAGCACACCACCTCATAGAAGAGGACGCTCACCACAACCGTCTGGTAGAACATCTGCAGCATCTTATTGCAGATGTTGAAGGACGCCAGCCTTCTAAGGAAGTATAGTCGGCTCTGACCTCTCCTGCATAGAGCATCAGTATTGGCAGTCCAGTCCAATTTGTCATCCAGCTGCACTAACAGGTATTTATAGGTCTGTTTCATTTGTATGAAAATGCGCAACGGAAAAAAAATGTTACTGTTTTGTCACGCTTTATATCACTCACATTTCTTCTTCCTGCTCCGCAAATTGAAGCAATCCTTGAAGCGCTTTTGTTGTTTCGTAAACGTTTAAGAATTTCATTTTTTTGTGACAATCCCTACACCAGACGCATATGTTTATCGGCCATATCGATGTATGGTAGTTTAATTATAACAAAAGAGAAAAGCTATGAAACGCTATTAAAGCTGAAAGTACTGTATGTAACTGACGCTGGTGGTGCTGCAGAAAAACACCAAGTGCTAGCAAAAGGGAGAGGAGTTCCAATGTGCAGAGTTCACATCGTATCGTGCAGCAGTAGCAATAGATAGACGCTGGCGAGCACAATGTTGTTTTTTATTTTTTTGTCCTGACGGTTGCTGGAGACTGACAGTTAATTGAGTGACGGATAATCAAGGTTTTACTGGACTGTGTGTGTTTCTGCACTGCCCTTGTATTTCAGGAGACGAACCTCACATCACCTGTGAAGTGAGGTGGTGGAAATGTTCTGGTTTGGTGTTGCTTTGCTGCCTCGGGCCCTGAGCAGCTTGTAGTCGTCAGGTCAACTCTGACTTCGGCGTCACATCAAAGTGTGCTGGAGGAGAATGTGAGGACGTCTGTCCCAAGGTTGAAGCTCAATCACAATCTTCTTCTTTCAGTTGCCACAGAGGATCATCTTCTTCCATCTCCTCCTGTCCTCGTCATCTTGATCTGTCACACCCATCACCTGCATGTCCTCTCTCACCACATCCATAAACCTTCTCTTAGGCCTTCCTCTTTTCATCATCCCTGTCAGCTCTATCCTTAGCACCCTTCTCCCAATGTACTCAGCATCTCTCCTCTGCACATGTCCAAACTCTCGCCTCTCTGACTTTGTCTCCCAACCTGAGTTGTCCCTCTAATGTCCTCGCTTCTAATCCTGTTCATCCTCATCACACCCAGATGCAACTTAGCATCTTTAACTGCCACCTCCAGCTCTGTCTCCTGTGCCACCGCCTCCAGCCCACATAACATAGCTGTTCTGTCCTGTAGACCTTCCCTTTCTCTCTTACCGATGCCTGTCTGTCACAAATCACCCCTGACATTCTATAACGATCTGAAGCACACTAGCACATCCACCAAGGAGTAGCTCAAAAAGAAGATATCTTAGTTGTATGTAGCGTCTTTCACAGCATTGGCTGTCACAAGATGAAAAAGAAAACATCTGGATGGACATTACAGAATGGCCCAGTCAAAGCCCTGATTTGAATCCCACTGAAATGCTGTGGTGGGATTTGAAGCAAACATCTTCCAGACTGAAAAAGGAGTGGCAGAAAGTGTCACAAAGTTGATAGCAGAGGGTGGTGGGCATTCATCCAAAATGCTTACAAGAAGGGGGCAATGCCAACTTCAGATGCGAAAGGTGGACTTACGGTACTTGTTCCCCCCATTTTATGTATCGGCATTTTGGTTGAATAAATGATTGAAAGGGCAGATTGTCCTTGCATTTTTATCGAAGTATCTCACCTTCATCCTGCATGAAGATCTGCTGTTTGTCTCCTCAAATATGTTGAGAAAGTCAGTGGTTTCCACAGGGGTGCACTTACTTTTTCACAACACTGTCTATATTCTGGGCTGAGATCCTTCAGAGGATCACTGAGTGTCACAACTTTCCCATTCTATCTGGAGCCTCGATTCCTCGTTTAGGGTCTGCAGTGTCATAACGCTTGTAAGTGCGGCGATCCTAGCTAACAGGCTGTCCCGTTCTCTCCAAAGTTCTCCCATTGTTCTTCATGACATGGACACACTCCCACCCTGAGGTGGTCTGCTTGGCTGGTGGTGCCACTAATTGAATTCCCAGCTTCACACTGTTTCACATATGAGTGACGCCAAAGAGCCTACCAAGGATGGATGAACTTGAGCGAGTGGGAGGTAACTGGGACAGCAGGGCCACAGAGACCCTCTAGCATCTCTTAAACATTCTCTCCTGAGAGAAAACCAAGGCCCTCTCTAGTTTAGAATCCAGTTGGTCCCACTTTGAGCCACTAGGGGGCGCCCTGCTTCCTTGCCAGAATGAAGGACATATAAACTGGAGGTGGTGTGAGAGTCCGTGCCAGAGGAGCAACTGGTGAATAAGCCATTGCCCCGTGGGAGGGTGGGACTCGACTTCTAATAAAGCTGTCAAGATGACCGCAAAAGCAGAATAGACATGGCTCATTCCCAGCATGCCTTGGCTTCTTCCCACTTTTAATAATTCGCCTGGGAACATTCTTCTGTGGTTCCCTGCTGTCCCTTGACTCACCAGTAGCATTGTGGGAATGTGTGTGTCTAACAATGGGATAAACCCACCACCAGCACCACTGACAGAGGAGGAGGAGGAGGACTGCCCCTCCACGTGTGAGCAGATAAGCAGATTTGCACCCGCGAAGTTGTCGGCTCGCTGCAAGTCACACAGAAAGCTTTTGTGTAGCGCCTCTGCCAACTGCCACCAGGCTTCCCAGGTTTAATAGCAGCTCCTTCGTAAACTTCCCAATCTATCAAAACTTCCACACATTAAAGCAGGAAAAAAAAATCCCACAATTTATAGTCGGAATTTATACACTGTTAGCCGTATCCGAGAACAATGCCGATGTTGTGCGACGTCCCTGGCACTGAGCTGGTCCTCTGACCCGGGGAAGTAGAAACAGATGGGACAGGACTGAGCGCAGGGGATATGGGATTGGGACCTGCATGAAGCAGTGGGACCGGAAAGGAAGTCAGAAGTCACATCCAAACAAGCAAAAAAAGAGGGGGGCACGGGGGGAGCTGTCTTAGTTGTATATAGCGCCTTTCACAGCATGGGCTGTCACAAGATGTTCTACAAAGCAAATCTACTAATCAGGGCAAATACACAAAGGCAATGAGTTCAAATAAAAGGCAAAACATTGGGATGTTGTAAAATGGGATATTAGGGAATGGCATGGGACATGACGGAGTGACAGTAGTGGGGCAGAAGGGAACAGGAAGTGCAGTTGGGTACGAGGGGGTACAACAGCAATTAAAGAATAAGGATAAGAACAACTGGGACAGGACAGGATAGGACAGAAGTCCACTTGATGGAAATGGACGGCTTAAGTGAATGGCAGATCCTGGACTGAGACGGATGTGACCAGACTGAATCACTGGAGAAACTGGGGATGAGATGCTCTGCACCAGACCTGAGACACATCATAAGGAGGCGGAATGACAGACATTTGGGATCGGAGGGAATGAAAAGCTGTAAAAGGATAAAAAACAAATCTCAAAGAATATCAAGGCAGGAATGTTTACATTGCCATATAATAAAAGGAATACAAGATGTAAGGGGCAAAGGACAAAATGGGACAGAGCAGAGAGAGGTATGGATGGGACAGGACATACGAGGTGAGCCACAAAAATAACCGGATTGGCAAGAAAATATATTTACTGATGAATTACAGCCTTCTAAACCTTATCACCTTCTATATCCTCACCCCCCGATCTCTACACCGCTCCATACATATCCTCCATTGATTGAAACAGTGCTGGAAGTTTTCTTGCTTGAGGCTCTTCAAACAGGCTTGCCATTTCTGTCTTCACTTCACCCATTGAAGAAAAATGTCTTCCCTTCAGGTCACTTCTGATTTTCGGGAACAAGTAAAAATCACAGGGAGCTAAATCGGGCAGATAGGGAGGATGATCGAGGGAGGAGAGGAAGGTTTTTGTCAGTCAAAACCGCTTTATGGAAAACGAGAAAATTCACAAGAAATTTGATGTTGATTCGCTCTTCGATATTTTCACCAGACATTATTGCGGCAACTTGTGTAGCTGGGCTATTCCCAGGAGATACCTAGTCGGTCAGCGGTTTGAGAGGGGCGTGTAGGAGGGGATAAAGTTCTATGATTCACGTCCAGCCGACCTCCAGACGGTTTACCAGGAAAGCCCCAAGCCCAGTCCGGTTATTTTTGTGTCTCACCTCGTATTACACTGGGAATGAAAAAGGGAAGGAGAGAGCAAAGGAATGTGAAGGGAAGAATGAGATAAGACAGGGCAAAAGGAAACATGTAGCAGTGCTATCTGGGAGGAAAAAACTTCATCTCCCAGCAGTCCCTGCAGTGGCTCTGATTGGACATCTACCAAGGGTGCCGGGGCTGCTGGGGACAAGAAGGCTGGCGTGAGTTTTTAAAAGGAGGCTGGTGATACGGACAAAAACCCAGGAGTGGTCTCTCGTTGACTTTCTTGTATACTCAGATATGGGGGATGGATATTTGGAGGCGTAAACCGCAAGATAACGATTACATTTTTATATTATGTACATCAAAGACCCAACAACAACAAATCAAATCAGATTAATAATATATTGAACAATTAATATAAAAGTAAAGATGAATAAACCAGACTCTGCAGCCGCATGAATTAAAGGTAAAGTACCGCTACGATTTAACGGAAACAGATGTTTTGTACATGTCGGCAAAATTTGGTTGACCTAAGAGAGATCATCCTCAAGTTATCGTGTTTACACACATACACTGAACGGACACACAGACATAATTCCAAAATGGTATTTTCGGACTCAGTGAGGTCTAAAACATCGAGATTCATCAAAATCTCGAAATCAAATTTTTGGACAATTAATTATTAATTATTAACAATTAATTATGCGGATCCAAATCATCTGGATGACTTTGATTTATGTGGGGACGATTCCAGTTCGGCGCGAAGACGATTCTTCATGTCGTCAGTTCACACACTTCTCGATGGTCCGGGATTTTTCGGGTGATTTTCTATGTAATAAACGTTATAAGTTACAGCGTAATGAAAATTGCATAATTAGATCTGGACCACCCTATACTTACCCTATGAGAACGTAAAATCGGACTCAGAGAGGTCTAAAAAGTCGAGATCTCATCAAAATCGAAATCGAATTGAAATTTTTGGACGCTTACAATACTTTCCCCTACACTTTGTATACAAGAAAGTAAAATGCTATGTTGTGTGTGGAGTTCCCCGTCTGTTTGTCTTCCATTTCTTGTCCTGGATGATCTCCTGTTGGTGTGTGTGGACTGTCTGGTGTCTGCCTGCCGCGTAAGGACTGATCTGCATTGTTCGTCGGCCATCGTTGAAGGAGCGCTCCCGATCCCATCACATCGCTAGGACTGTTCTTCACATTTACTTACAGCAAGCGAGCTGACCTCTGGCTTATTCAGCCTCCATCATTTCACTATACTGGTTGCCCTTTCCTATGTTCTTTGTTAAGGATCTTCATTGTGTGTAGTCTTTGTTAGTCGAATGTTTATTGTGTGGGATCGTTTTAGCATGCGATACATTTCATTTATTGGTATTTAATACATTCATCAATTTCTGTTTTAGCTAACAGAAAATTTAGGGTCCCAGAATAAATCCCTTCATTTCTAGTGAGCACCCCTTCAGAACCTTCAAAGTCCTGCTGGCTGCTAACAGCGCCCCCTGTGGCTGGAGCGGCACATTACATATGGTCTCATTTTCTCCCCCAAGTCGTTCCTCAGCTCTCACAGACTACTTTTCCACTGATGCTGTGAAATCAGTGCCAGTCCTGTGCCACACATGCAGTACTCGGTTTTCTGTCTAGCCTTTATAAAAGCAGCGGGTTTCCTTCCGTGCCTTATGTTGCCCACAGTAGAAATATTCCATCCTGCAGAATGCCTTCGACAGACACACCACTGCTAAAAGGAAAGCATTCCAGAAATCAAGACTGCAACACAAAACCCTTCTGCCGGAGCACAAAAGCCACTCAACGGAAGTGGGAGACCAGCAGCCAGTCAGGGCAGCTCATCAAATCCAGAGGAAAGAATGGCACAGTACCAGGTGAACTGGGACACTGGTCAGGAAATGACATGAGACGGAGTGTCAGCTCCCTGTCTTAGGATAAGTAAGTAATATATAGCGCCATTCCAATCAGTCCCAGATTCCTGTCTCTGCTCGTCCCATCTAAGTCACTTGGATTACAGGACAGCCAGCAAAGCCACCATGGAGGACATCCTGAGCCCCAGTGGTCGGTCAGGCCCCTCAGTTCCTGTCTATCAAAGTTTCTCAGCGAAAGCGGGCGCCACTGCTGTGAGGTCACTGAGATGAACCTGATGGGCACCAAAAGTTTATGGTGGAAAATTTTGCACTATTTTCAGTGAATAAATGTATACTGCTCAAAAAAATGAAAGGAACCCTTTCTAGTGTGAGTATAGAATCAAGTCAATGAACCTTCTGGGCTATTGATCTGTTCAGTTAAGTAGCAGAGGGGCTTGTTCATCAGTTTCAGCTGCTGTGGTGCACTAGAGTGGCACCAATGAGACGACCCACCCAAAACAAGAATGAATGGTTTAACAGCTGGCGGGAGGTCACTGACATTTTTCCCTCCTCATGTGTTTTTTCACTCATTTTGCATTTGGCTATGGTCAGCGTCACTACTGGTAGCATAAGACCATACCGGGACCCTACAGAGGTGGCACAGGTAGTCCAACTTCTCCAGGATTGCAGGCGCATCAATACCATGTGCCATTGCCAGAAGGTTTGCTGTGTCTCCCAGCACAATGTCAAGGGCAAGGAGTAGATTCCAGGAGAAAGGAAAGCTGGACAGGGGGGGCCGTAGAAGGTCCTTAACCCATCAGCCCATTACTGCCAGAGCCTACAAAATGACCTCCAGCAGGCAGGCAGGCCACTGGTGTGAATGTCTCTGGCCAAACAATCAGAAACAGACTTCATGAGGGTGGCCTGAGGGCCCAATGTCCTCTAGTGGGCACCGTGGAGCTCGATTGGCATTTTCCATAGAATACCAGAATTGGCAGGTCCACCACTGGCTCCCTGAGCACATGTGACAGACATGAAAGGGTCTGGAGAAGCCATGGAGAATGTTATGCTGCCTGTGACATCGTTCTGCAGGACTGGTTTGGTGGTGGGTCAGTGATGGTCTGGTGGGGAGGCAAATACATGGAGGGAAGCACAGACCTCTACAGGCTAGACAACGGCACCGCAGGACTGCCATTAGGTATCAGGATGAAATCCTTGGACCCATTGCCAGACACTATGCTGGTTCCTCCTGGTGCACGACCATGCCCAGTCTCATGTGGCGAGAGTATGCAGGCAGTTCCTGGAGGATGAAGGAATTGATACCATTGACTGCGCCCCCACCCACCCACGGTCTGGGTGGGACATTATGTTTCAGTCCATCTGATACCTCAGCCTGTCCAGAAGCTCAGTGATGCTCTGGTCGAGATCTGGGAGGAGATCCCCCAGGACACCATCTGTCATCTCATTAGGACGTTGTCAGGCATTGGGCGGGCATACAAACTACTGAGTACGATTTGGAGTTGCTGCAATGAAATTTCGGCCCAATGGACTCGCCTGCCTGCCTGCCGCATCATTGTTTCCCTTTGATTTTTGGGGTGTCTTTGAATTCAGTCCTTTGTAGGTTGATCATTGTCATTTCCCTCAAACGATGTGGCTGCCATCCTTTCGTTCCAAACACATTACCCAGTCCATACCAGTACAGATATCCAGCAGGATTTTTTTCCATTGAGATCTGATGTGTTTTAAAAGTGGTCCTTTAATTTTTTGCGCAGTTTTGCAGTCTGGCAGTAAATGAATAATAAGCGAAGGATATGTGAGTATAAATAAATAATGTGTCACAAAATGTATGGGTATTGTTACTTTGATTTTTATGCATTTATTTAATTATTGACTCATTTATTTATCTTAGTGACAGCACACTACACATAAGACAACAACTGTCAGTCTCACTCATCAAAATATGAAGCTTAGCGATTGGCCAAGTAAGTCTGAGAGATCCGCCTCAAGTGGCTGCTGGGTAATACAATAGAGTGACAAGTCGCAGGACAGGCAAAGCACAATAAAGCAGCAAGCATCAGAGCGGGACCACTGAGACAATCACAGTTGAAGGTGTGGAAGGAAGGGTCCATGGTGGACATGAGTGCAAGGAAGAGTGTCCGAGAATTGTAATCTTTTTAGTTAGCCAATAAAAGGTGTAATTTTGCTTGACTTCTTGCTACATTCATAAAGGCTAACATGGTACAACACCCTAGTACTACAGAATTGCTGTATAAAGCAGCTACTTTAATTCAAGAAGCTCTGTTATATCGTGCCATTCATATCTATCTATCCGTTATAAAGTATTTTTCACAAAGATCCTTTCACACATCATGAAGTCTCTTTCATATTTATGTATTGTATAATTTCTTCCCTCACCATCTACTGCTAAAGATTAACAAGAGACGATTGTGCTACCTTAGGAAAAGCAGCCATGAGTGTCAGCGGGATGTGCCCAGGGACCGGGCAGCTCGGGCAGCTCACAACTGCAGTGTGTATGTTCAGCAGGCAGAGTTTGAATCAAGTCAGTCATTATGTTATATAGCGCCATTCATAATGTGCCAGGAGAGCCAAAGAGGCCATCCACCATATGCTTAGAATGAGCAAGACCCTTAAGAAGAGAGAGTGTGCAGGATGAGATGGGGGGCCAGCGGCCCTCAAGCAGTGCAGGGGGCTTGTTATGGACTGGGCATAAGCATTGTGGTAGGGGCAGTTACACAGGAAGTCTGTGTATAGTTAGGCCTGATGTGGTACCTTATAGAGCGAGCGGTCCAATCACGCAGGGGCACCCCCTGTACCATTATAGTGCTTTTACAGCCCTGTGTTATATAGCGCCTTTTCTATCTATCTGTTATATGGTGCTTTTGACTATCTATCTAGGGCGGCACGGTGGCACAGTGGGTAGCACTGCTGCCTCACAGTTAGAAGACCCGGGTTTGCTTCTCGGGTCCTCCCTGCGAGGAGTTTGCATGTTCTCCCCGTGTCTGCGTGGGTTTCCTCCCACAGCCCAAAGACATGCAGGTGTGGTGCATTGGTGATTCTAAAATGTCCCTAATGTGTGCTTGGTGTGTGTGTGTGTGTGTGTGTGTGTGTGTGTGTGTGTGTGTGCGCGCCCTGTGGTGGGCTGGCGCCTACCAAGGGTTTATTTTCTGCCTTGTGCTCTGTGTTGGCTGGGATTGGCTCCAGCAGACCCCCGTGACCCTGTAGTTAGGATATAGCGGGATGGATAATGGATGGATGGATCTATCTATCTAGTGCCTTTCACATATATCTGTCAATCAATTATGAATGTTTTTTCACATGTATCCATGCATTACATATTTTCTTCTGTTATCTGTCTGTAAATATTTAATTTGCTCTTTGGCCATCAGCTGCGATCCCCTTTACAATGGGGTGGGGTGAGGGTGGTAATGGGGTTTCTGTCATACTTTTTAAGTCTGCAATAAGCAAAACTTACCTTTATAAACTGTAAAGATTACCAACTCAGCAAATTAAAGGTGGGCATCATGTATTCATATGTTAATGCAGATGAATGATGACATTGAGGGACCTACTGTATATGGAGGGAGCTAAATTATAGACAGTGAGATAGGCCTGAAAGACACCTTATAATAAACAGACAGTTATGAAAGATGCTATATAATATATCGAGATATGTAAGACACATAACAGAAAGATGCAGAAAACAGATAACAGAAGAAAGTATGTAGTGCATAGATACATGTGAAAGGGAGTTCATATTTGATTGTCAGATATATTTGAAAGGCACTATATGATAGATAGATAGATAGATAGATAGATAGATAGATAGATAGATAGATAGATAGATATAAAGGCACTATATAATAGATAGATAGATAGATAGATAGATAGATAGATAGATAGATAGATAGATAGATAGATATAAAGGCACTATATAATAGATAGATAGATAGATAGATAGATAGATAGATAGATAGATAGATAGATAGATAGATAGATAGATAGATAGATAGATAGGCATTCTTTAATAGATCTGAAAGGCACTACATAATAGAAAAACAGAAAGGTGTGCAGGACACTATAAAATAGATATATTCAGTAGGAGGACAGATGGTTCTTTATTGATCCTTAATATATTAAGCATTTAATTACTTCTTAATGTGCACACTACACTTGAAATTTAATATACAAATGAAAACTAAGATCTGATGTTATTCCGGTAGCAGGCGGGGTGTATTCTAATTTCTAAAGCACCTGCACAGTCAAAGAGCAGCTTAAGATGCAAAGAGTTTCGAAGCCTCAGCTAATCCATCAGCAGCCATTTTCAGCCTTATGGGTTCTTCCACATAAGATGTCATCACAAAGCACAAATGAATTCTTTCTCTATGTGGTGCGACGCTTGTCAAACAGCTGTTATGACACACAAAGCAATAAGGGTAACATTCAACAGTCATCTTGTATAGCGCCTTCCACGTAGGCCGTGGTCAGAAACGCCTCTCTCTCCACAGCACTGATTCATTATGTCACATCACAAACAGAATTACAAAGTGTCCACCATCAGCCGATAAAGACTCATAGTCATTCACAAAAAACATGAACCTCATGTCCTGCACTTTTCCCAGAGTGCTTTACAAATCAGTCCTAATCAATACTCCGTCAATTAATCAATCTGTCAGTCAATCGCTGCCCAGTATAGCACCTTTCGTACAGACTGCATGTTGGTGGCATACTTCTGTGTAATGGCAGCATGCTCATGATGGAGTCATTCCGGGCTCCAGGCATTTTCAATTTGCATTCACCAAGAGTGACGCCATGAGGACTGCCCGTGTGGCGGGCGCAGGCTGCCACTTGCTCACAGTGCAGGGCGATAACAAACATTCCCTTCCAGCCAGCCCTCCTTTCTGGAAAACAGTTGAAGTCAACAAAGAAGAAGAATGCAAACAAAAGCAGCATTCCTGTGGCGCTGCCCTTAGGGAGCTGCTCCCATCTAAAGGCGCTGGGTGACCCCGAAGTAAGTCACATCACTGATCTGCTCTCAGAAGGCGCAAGGCACTATGATCATAATATCCATATAGCCATATGGTCTCCATGCTGGGTGGTGTGGCCCGGGGGCAATCACGGATTAAATCATCAAGTCTCCAATTGGAATCCCACCGCTTCCTCCCTTTGACACCAAGAGATGCTCACTTAATCTGTCAGGTTTCCCCCTAATTGTCTGCATCTCACTGCCCTTTGCTTTTAAAGGCTGGAATTTGCCCCCAAAAAGGTGCTATATAAAAAAGAGCCATATGTGAGAACATGGGCCCACACCACAGGGCAGGTCAGTGTCTGTGTGGAGTCTGAATGTTCGCTTCATGTCCAACTTGTTAGGTAACTGGTGGTCCTACAAGAGTATGGGTGTGCCCATGAGCATGCCGTGTAATAGACTAGCACCCCATCCAGAATTGGTTCCTGCCTTGCTTCTGGTGCTGCTAGGAGAGGGTCCAGCGCCATGACCTTGACTGTGATGAAGTGAGTTTGAGAGTAGATGGACAACTGTGGCAGACTTTGGGAATGCTGTGGCTTTCTAAGGAATTATAAGGTAAATCTGGGAAAATGTGGCTACGCCAGGCACAGCTATGGAACATGACAGACTGTGACGTTAGGTGACACGACGGCTGACAGCAGCTTCTGTAGAAATGCTCGGCGTCAGCCCCACAGACGTGTGCCAGTCGAGCAGTTCACAGTGGGGTGAGCGGCAAGTGAAATGGGTTCGATTGAGCGCATGTGTGCACCGTGCTTGTGTGATCCACTCTACTGTGGCACAAGTCTATGTGGTGTGCAGTGAAAGGCGCTATATAATCAGGCTGATTATGAGAGCATAAGCTCTAAAGGCGCTACATAAAATAAAGGCTCTTCTTATTCGACAATGTACTATGAAAGGGGGTCATCTGTGAGAGACAGAATGGGGTGGAGTCAGATGTCTCTGAATATTACCATATAAGACTAGGCATTGGCTGATGGACATAAGGTGGGTGGGGTCAGATGTAGGCATGGTTGGATGGTCAAGTGTTACCTTATGAGGAGAATCTTGTTACATTACCGATGTATTTATTTAAACAATTTGCTAGTAATGATGTTGTTTATTTATTTTTCACAGTACAAGGTGATCGCTGCCCCCTACCGTAGCATAATGCAAGTGCAGGTCTATTATATGGTAACAGTTTGGTATCAGCCCTGATCTGCTGACATCCCACACCTAGCCTTAGGTTAGCATTTGAACATCCAACCCTGCCTAGAAATGACTTTGCCCCTTTGTAAGGCTGCAAGGGGTCACTTAGTCTTATATGGTAACACTGAGACAACAAACTCTGCCTACATCTGACTCCGCCCCATCTTAAAGCTTTTAGGAGTCACTTAGTCAGATATGGTAACGCTGAGACATCAAATAATGCCAACATTTCTCTCCACCCCATTTTAAGACACTCAGCAGTCACTAATTCTTATATGACAACACTGAGACAACAAACTCCGCCTACATCTGACTCCACCTCATTTTAAGACAGCCAGCAGTCACTAAGTCATATATAATAACACCGAGACATCCAACCTCAACCCATCTTCCGTTGATCAGAGAACACCGAGTCTTACATGGCAACACCGAGACATCCAAATCCGCCTACATCTGACTCCACCCCATCTTAAAGCTTTCAGGAGTCACTTAGTCATATATGGCAACACTGAGATATCCAACTCCACCTACATCTTGTATCCCAGTTGTGCAGGGCTGCACACTCACACACACCTCATAGAGAACTTTGCTTCCAGCTGCCTAAAGGGGTTAGGATGCTCACCCCCTCGACTTACTTGTAATTATCGTCTTCCACAAACTTCTGTAGCTCCTCGATGTATCGCACCGACATCAAGTACTTCTGCACATGCGGAAGTGTCAGCAGGTGATCTGGAAAAGAGGAGAGGTGGCATCAATGGAAGTCCCAGCCACGGTCAACAGGTAGCATTCTAGCAAGAAACATGTCCAGCAGGGACTGACCAAGAAAACCTCTCAACCTCAAGAGGCAAGCAGAGACGGGAGCACCTCAGCCTGGTGACACTAATAGCAGAAGCATGGTGTCCTTGACTGCCTTCTCTTCTACATGTAATCCCATAATTTGACCAGTGGCAGGAGATGACCACTGTGTTCTGCTTTTCATTCTGATATCAGTGGCCTCATCTACTTGTATCTCCAATTGGCGGAGCACATCGCATTACCTCACAGCGTCTGCTCCGTCTACACACTCCTGCTCCCAATCCTGCTTCTCATAGCAGAGGTGCTCCTTCATCCCAATTCCATTTCAAATCTTCCCTCACCTCTCACTCTAACACCAGATGTGAACCCAACCCACTTCCTCACGTCTCCAGTTTTTACTTTAGATGTTTTCAGCTTCATTGTTACACTGGACTTTCCCACTTTCCCAAATTCCTAAATTCAGGATGCTACCAGTTCCAGTCCCTGTTCCCATTACCAACTTCCAGTTATGATCAACTCCTGTAGTTCATGCTGTCATGGGGCTTGACTGCTCCTCCACCACTAAGCCCATCCCATGATGTCCTATTTCCAGATCCACAGTGTTCTTCCCAAATCTCGTCCCATTGGGCATCTACATTGGGTATCCTGTTTAAACGCCAGGTACACTCCCATTTCCACTTGTCATCTTCTCCTACCTCTGATCTGCTGTCCAGACCCTCTTCCATCCACACCCCTCACTACTGCACATCATCCTCTTCCTATCCCAGTTTTGTTTCAATTTCCAACTTCTGCTCCAGTTTTTTTCCCTTTCCTATGCAGGATCTGTTCACATCTCTGCAGTCGTAGCCAAAAGTGCTAAGTATGACCCAAGTGTTGGTTTTCTCAAAGTTTGCTGCTTCAGTGTTTTTAGATGTTTCTGTCAGATGTTTCTCTGGTGTACTGAAGTAGAATTACGAGCAGCTCAGAAGTTTCAAAGGTTTTTATTGACAATGACATGAAGTTTATGTAGAGAGTCCATATTTGCAGCGTTGGCCCTTCTTTCTTTTTCAAGAGCTCTGCAATTCGCAGAAAGATCTAAAAACACTGAGGCAGCAGACTTTGAAAACCAACACCGGGGTCATTCTCACCACTTTGGGCCACCACTGTACCGTCCACCAGATGTTCTCCCCTCTTCTGTTTATTGCCAAATGCACCGCCATCTCCTGCTCTTAAACTGGTTCTGCTCCCAACAGACTCCACATCAGATTGCCCCTCATCCTCCATTCACATATCAGATATGCCCTGACTTCCAGTCTTCACTCCCATTTCACATCTCTGTGTTGACCTCACCGTCATGTCCACCACCCCTTGTTCACATTTACTCCCATCCCCTTCTCCTGCACTCCTCCATTTGTTTTCCCCAGTTGTCTACTATCTCCTACCATTCCGTGTGCTCTTCCTACTGCATGTCTCTTCCCATCCATCACTGATTCCTGCCCTTTCCTTCATTCTCACTCCTGAGCCGTGTCCACCGCTTACCATTTCACACCACCTGAAGATCTCACACACCTCCCAACTGCTCCATCATGAAGCCCCTCCTGGACTGACCTGGTCTGAGACGTGCACGGTGGTTAAAGTTACTACAGACGCCCCCCTTCACTCCCTTGTGCAGGCAAGCTGGGGGTCTTCTGGTTGTCTGTTTTTTCTTTTTGTTCTCGGCTCTTGCCCAGAGGCACCTGATTAAACACAGCGGCGCTGCTCGGCACAGCTGATGAACAAAGCCTTGGCAGCTCTCTGGTAAACATGACCTTTGACCCCCTCCAGTCAGCCTGAACGGGGATTCCCTGCAGTCAGACTGTCTCCAGTTACAGATGTGTCACATGAGGACTCAAGGATTAGTGACTCACAACTCTTGACAGTTTGGGGTGGGGTGGGGGCGCCATGCCCTTCACTCAACACCTGGGCAGCAGTCTGTGACTCACAAGCTGGCATCCTCACGCTGTGAGCAACTTATGACTCATGCAACTCATTTCATATAGCGCCTTGCACACTGCACATTGTCCTGAGTAGTTTTGCAAAGCCAGCCGCATGAATAGTGGGCTCTGAGACGGTCAGTTCCAAATCTGGACCACTGCTTCATTCTAGAAGGTTCCTCAATCCCAGTCTTACTTAAAGGGGCACTGTATCCTGTCCATTTGTGTCTGCTGGGAGTGCGCCCACTGATGGTGGGACTACAGAGTGAGTGTGCGGGTGCAATGACAACCTACATCCACCAGGGGGTCTCCAGGACAGGATTGAGATGCAAGCCCACCACATGCATCACATACTCCTCAAACATGCTGCTATTGTAAAATATACCCACCCCAGTACCCTGGAGAGACCCCAGAGAGTGTGGAAATGCACCCCAAAATACACACACACACAGTGGAAAGGACCCAACATCAGACTAGAGAATGATGGGAGATAACACCTTCACAGACATGAACAGAACTTCACAAAACAGTGAACAGAAAGTGTTACACACACGTGCAAACACACGCACACACACAGAGGAAGGGATCCGACATCGGGCAAGAGAGTGACACCGGAAAATGCCAGTCATGACCTTTAAAGGGAAAAAAGAAACACAAAGCAGTGGGGGAAAAGAGTGACACACATATGTGCACGCACACACACACTGACACACACACACTACATATGGGACCAGGCATAAGATAAGAGTGTGACAGCAGAAAACACCAGGCACCCCCTTCACAGAAAAGGGAAAAACGCAAATTAGCCGGGAGAAAGAGTGACGTGCACACGTGTGATCAAACATATAAACACACACACACACACACACACACACATACACGCGCACACATTACACAAAGTAAAGGACCAGGCATGCATAAGACAAGAGAGAGTGAGGGTAGAAAATGACAGACATGCCCTTGACAGAGAAGTGCTTTCCGCACAAGCATGCACACACGTTGACAAAGATACACACACGGGCACCTGCACACACACACCCAGATACTCAAAAACCCAGATTCACAAATTCACCTCGCACTCGCACATCAGGACTCCTCACACACATGCCTACACAAACTTCATACACAACTGCACACATAAAAATAGAAGTCCTTTCTCACCAACACAAAGGCACAGACTGACACACGCACACACACAAACGTGTGGCAGAGTCGCAGATACACACACAAACGCGCTCACACACACGCATAAAAGTTCATTCTTGCAAGTGTATATTTACTGATAAACACTCACAGGTGCACTACTGCACATTCACACACGTAAAGGCACGCTCACACGCCCTTATACTGACAAATATGTGGGCACACACACACATTCATATTCACCTAAAAAGAAGGCCAAATACTCATGAAACGCACACATGCGCACAGCAAACACAAATTCATACACAAAATGAGGAGACCACTCTCCCCAACATTTAGAGACTCACACACACACATTTGCCCCCATATATACAGTTACGCAGACACAAATCTACAGTCTGGCATGCCCATTGGCAGTTTGGTAAATCCTTATACTAACACACATACAGATACACACACACACACTCCTTTGCACACTCCCATACACACATTCAGTTATAAATGGGCCCAAATACTCCTGAACACAAGTAAACACGCTCTCACTCACACATCCACATTGTCACAATCACACACACACACACACACACTCTACATGTGCTCAAAGGCTCCCATACACATCAACACATCTTGCACACACACACACACACACGTTCTTATAAACACCCATGTACATTACACACACGCCCTGGTGTTCCCATGCACAAACACACTTGCGCATTCACACACATACACGAGTCACATAAACACTTATCGATAGGCTGGCATGTACACTGGCACTTTGGCATACCCACACACTAATACAAACATACACACACTCCCACATATATGTTTACTTACAAAGAGACCCAAATGCTCCTGGGCACACGCCAACATGTGCACACACTCAAACACACGCACACAGACACTAGAGACATGCTCAGGTGTGCCCATGCACATTTATCCACAGACTGGCATGCACACTGGCACTTTGGCACATACATACATACAATTTGCCCAAACTCTCCCCAGTCAGTGACAGACACACACACACCTGGATGTTGTCACAGAGCACACACAGACATGCTCCACAGACTGGCATGCGTACTGGCACTTTGGCACACACACATACATACATACTATCTGACCAAACTCTCTGCAGTCAGTGACAGACACACACACTCACAATCACACTCACACTCACTGACCGTAGTTGCAGGACACCTGCAGATCAGAGATGATGCGCAGGATGTTGTTCATCTGGTTGGACCGCTGCTCGTTCTCCATGATGCTGTCCGAGGCCGGGTACGCCGAGTCGATGTAGATGATGTCCAGCAGGTAAATACCTGGAGGTGGAGAAGGACACAGTTGGGGGAATGAGGGACAAGGCCAACTGCTGAGGGTCTGACAAACACATCACAATGATGGGCAGTGCCTTGATAAATGCTGACAAACACCTTCACTCCATACACACAGATTCCAAGGTGGAGGACAACTTGAAAGGGCATGTGGGCATGGGGCACAGCCTCCTGGTGCCACTGAGGTCAATTCTAAAGAGCCAAGCCACAAAGAGCCAAGGATGGCCACTGTGACGGTTGCGGTGGGCCGAATAAGCTGCTTAACAACACGGGCAGTCAGCCCCATAAGCCTGAGACTTTGTCTGGCTTTTCTAAGTGAGAGGCGCTATATAAGCACGTACCTGCCAACATGCAGCTTTCTGATCATCTGACAAGGAGTGACAAACTCATTCACATAGCAAAACACAGACTGGCACTGCCAGGCACATTCCCTCTAGGAGGTTTGGCACTTATTTTGCAGAATGACAGCCAAATGACATTGAGAGGGAAGGAGTCAGTGACAGGCTGTGGCTCTGCCAAGATATGTCAGGTGCAAACATTTCACTGCCCAGTCTCCCTGGTCCTGAGAAGATGGCACTGGTGGTTGGAGATGAGTGGTCTTCACCTCAGCTGGGAGCGTGTCTTGACCACCAACTTTGCATTTCATTTCCCTCAGCTCTGATGTCCCCCTTTATTTCAAATGATGCCACTCTAGAGGGTGCCTGGCATCACTGGACACAAGATATTTTAACCCCTTGAGAAATACATCACTCCAATGCAGCAGAATGTGCCCGTGGTACACACGCCTACCAAACAGTTACTACTATATAGTGCCTTTCACTATCAGGTCTACTGCTCAATGTTTTACAAAACAGCACATGGGCAGTAAACACAAGACAGGTGCCAAGGTGCCCACCTCTCCAGACACCAGAAGGCTCCTTGTCCCCCAGAACCACTCACATGACCAGATTTTTCCTTAGAAGTGTTTGTCTGAGGGCCTCGCCAACATTCCATTCTTACCACTGAGGGACTCCAGAGGGGACAAAGAGGATAAGGGCATTTAGAAATGGCAGCCAGGTTTACCCAAAATAGGCCTTGATAGTAAAATGGAGCGAAGGTCATAGGAACAGATGGTAAAAAAAAAAACTGGGTGCAGGTTAGGTGGCATAGATACAGTCAGGGTGCCTAGGTTGCCATGGAAGTTCAAATTCAGACAAAGTGCCCGAGTACGTCATGTGGCCCTCCAGCTACCAAGCTTCCCTCTTACTGAGACGTAAATTTCAAGTCCCCACTAAGGTTAGGAGACCACACTGTGTGCCCTTCATGTTCTAGAATGTTATATGGGTGGCCTGGTGGCATAGCAGGCAGCACACTGCCCCCACAGTAGCACCAGCCCAATTCTGGCATGTTTTCCCAGGGTTCATGCCTAAGGCCACCCGTTTGCTGTTAGGTTGCCGGAGGTCTCTAACTTGGCCCCCGTGGGATTTTTCTGAGTCTGAATCGTGTTACACTGGCATCCTACTGTTTTCCTGGCACTCCTGAAGATCACAGGAAGGATGTATGGAAAGATCTGTGGTGAAAGGTGCGATATGAGAGACGATGCCTACGCATCGCAAGGCTCCAGGCTTAGATGTGAAGTTTTCGGACTGACAGTAACGGGGTCAACAACGCTCTCTCGTTTTACTGAAATGTGGAGGGAGGGGACAAATGCTCCTATTTGCAGTCCTTTGTTTGGTCCTTAGCAGGTGGCACTAGTGGTTTTGGATGAGCTGGAAGCGTCTCGACTAGTGCTGTTCTTCAAATGATGGGACTCCACTCAACCACTGGACCGCGACCCAGCAGCCACCACTGGGTGACGAGTTGTCATCACTTAAATTGGTGAATAGGTTACTGTGGGCCGTGAAGTGGGTTGTGGCGGGTCGCCCCTCTGATACCCCTTCTGCTCCGATACCCCTTCTGCTCTAATGATCACGCTACAATTACCAGGGGCACCTTCACCAAGGCCGCTCTGATGATCCTGTTCAGTTCACTAAGGGGTGAATTTGCCCGGGGATACCACCTCCTCTTGGTGGCTGTGAAAATATTTACATGGGAGAAACTGGGTCTCGACACCAAAAAGGTTAAAAAAAAAAGCTACTCTAGTGGCTGATGGGCTACCCAAGGCATGGGACACTTTCAGCTTTTGTCAATTACCTCAGCAAAAATGTGCCCGGGTTCCATGACTGCAAACTCAGTTATTCAAATAATGGGATTCTGGAGGATATCCTGGCAAGATAAGTGTGCCACTACAGTCCAGCAAACTGTGCCAGAGGTAGACTCAAACGGCTGATGTGGCACACACCACAGGGGTCAGTGACTCTGTACAGCGCCTTTCACTGGGAGCGTTAACATTCAGCGTTTTACAAATAATTTAAACCACATGTCAGCAGTAAACACCAAAGGCACATGCCAAGGTGGCCACCTTTCTACCAACCAGAAGGATCCAGGTCCCCCAAAATGACATTCATGTGGCCAAAAGTTTTCATCACATTGCAGGCCCCCTGTCCTGACCACAATGGGACTCCCTTAGGGATTGCTGGGGGCAATAAAAAATGGCAGGGAGCGAGGGGCGTAGAAACTGATGGGGCACAGGTGGAAAATTACTATTCAACAGTACATGGGTAACAAGATGACTTTACAGGTGGCACAGTGCCTGACACCAACACACTTGTAGGCTCGTGTGGTGCTGGCACGAGTTCATGCCCATACTCTCCAGCTGCCCTGGTAGGTTGTCAGAGGGCACTAGCTTGGGCGAGTTGACTGGCATCCCACCCAGGGTTGATATCCACTTTTTGTGACTCTCCTGAAAGCCCAACCAGGTTTGCAAGCAGGATGGAGGTAAGAAGATATATGTGGCGAAAGGAGCTATATAATAGACAGTGCCCACATGCCACAATGTGCCCGTCCGTGTTGGGTTGCTGGGGTGGCAGCCCAGGTTCCTCCTCTCTGTGTTTCTCTTGCATATCCTGAAGGGATGGACCCAGGAGTCTCCTACCAGACTGGAGGCCCTTGCAGGCAGCCACTTACACCCGACGTGCCATGTGACTTGGCGTGAGCCCTGAGCGGCACACATGCCTGATAAACGCATCAGAACTATTGAGTCAATTAGCTGACATCAGGATAATAATGTTTTCCTGGCAGCGGACGCGCATACTTTGAAATGTTTTTGCTTTTCGAGAGGGGTGTGTAAGGATGCGATTCAGGAAAACAAGCCATGAATCACGAGCCGTTTCCAAAGAGCCTGGCATGCTGTCCGCGGCAGCGGCGGCGGGGGCTCAGAGGCTGTTTATTCAATCAACTCGTCAGGATGGCACGTCCAAAAGCAGCTCCCTGAAGGTCATGAGCGCCACCCTGCTGGAGGTGTTCATCACCGGCTCACCCCTGGCCTGGCAGGAAAAAGTTCATCGGGGATGTTGGGACTGGCACGGCAGCCTCTGAATGTGCCAATCAGGAGGCTGCCATGCACATCACACTGCACAGCCACGTGGCAACCAAAGAAACAAATGAGATTTAAAGTTCATAGCCGGCCCAAGGCCACCAAACAGCCTGAGATTGTCACTTAGGCTGTGCTTACTGGATGTCTAGCCACCCTCTGGGCAGCAGCTGCCCACCATTATGCCAAGTTCTGTGCTATCCAGTTTACCCAATGTGGATGTGGAAAAGGGAAAAAGACCAAAGAAAAGCCACAGGAACGGAGCAGGACATGGCGGGCACCTCATTCAATAAGGAAGACAATCGTGGGCTACGGAGGAAATAACGAGTACCAGGAAGACTGAAGATGGCTGGGGGGAATCAGCTGAGCAGGATGAGTGCCATGTTGGCTAAAATGAGGGGGTCAGCGGATAAAGGAGGAGATGAAGTTTGGGGTGGGTGGGTGAAAGGCTCAGGGGGCACAAGAAAGTCCATGACGGATAATCGATGGACAACAGACATATGGAGGGAGGTGCACAGAGAAGGAGAAAATCTGAGAGATAAATCAGTGGACAAATGAGGAAGATGAGGAGGAGGAGACGAGCGTGTGAAAGACTCAGGGGGTCCAGCAATGAATGAAAAGAAGACAAGAGGCATCAGAGGAGCGAAGGGATCAGCGGGCAACAGAGGAGGTGAGGTTTGGGGTGGATGAAAGACTCAGGTGGTCCAACAAAGTCCATCCATCAATTTACCAACCCGCTGAATCCAAACACAGGGTCACGGGGGTCTGCTGGAGCCAATCCCAGCCAACACAGGGCAAAAGGCAGGAACCAATCGTTGGCAGGGTGCCAACCCACCACAGGACACACACAAACACACCCACGTACCAAGCACACACTAGGGCCAATTTAGAATAACCAATCCACCTAACCTGCATGTCTTTGGACTGAGGGAGGAAGCCCACGCAGACACGGGGAGAACATGCAAACTCCACGCAGGGAGGACCCGGGAAGCGAACCCAGGTCCCCTAACTGCGACGCAGCAGCGCTACCACTGCGCCACCGTGCCACCCTCCAACAAAGTCCAAGATGGATAATCAATGAAAAGAAGAAAAGGAAATCAATAAGAGAAGCTGACAGCTGTAGAATCATGGAGGTGACGATGGAAAGGACATCAGAGGAGCAAAAGGGGTTAGCAGACAAAAGAGGAGATGAGGTTCAGGGTGGGCAAAAGGCTCCGTGGGTCCAGCAAAGTCCAAGATGGATAATCGATGGACAATGGACATATGGAGGGAGGTGCACAAAGAAGGAGAAAATCTGAGAGATAAATCAGTGGACAAAGAAGGAAGAGGAGGAAGAGACGAGCTTGTGGGTCAGTGAAAGGCTCTAAGGGTCCAACAAAGTCCAAGATGAATGATGAGAGGAAAAGGAAAACTATAAGAGAATGGAAAGGACATCAGAGCAGTGAGGGGATTAGCAGACACAGGAGGAAATGAAGTTCAGGGTGGGCAAAGGGCTCAGAAGGTCCTAGAGGGATGGAAAAAGGAGAAGGAAAGCAAAAGAAGTAGAGAGCTGGGGGGAATTATGAAGGAAAGAACAGGAAAAACATCAGAACAGCATGGGGATCAGCAGACAAAGAACAAAACAAAGGCAGGGGTGGGCGAAAGGCTCCGGGGTGGGGTCCTTCAAAGTCCAACATGGATAACCAAAGGAAGGAGGAAAAGGAAAATGATAAGAGAGCCAGATAGGTGAGGAATCATTGAGGTGGGAATGGGAAGGACATTAGCAGACAAAGGAGGAGGTGAGGCTCAGGGTGGGTGGAAGGCTCAGGGGGGTCTAACAAAGTCCAAGAGGCATAATCAAAAGACAATGGACATAAGGTGGGGGTACACATACAAGGGATCAAGAACACCCAATAAAGAAATCATGAGCAGAAAGAAACAAAAGGGCACCTGAGAGATAAAAGGAGGAGGAGGAAGAGGTGACAAGGTTTTCCTGAAGAGCTCAGGAGGTCCAACAAAGTCCAACAGAAAGGACGGAGGAACAGGAGAACAATAAGAGAAGCACAGAGGTAAGGAATTAATGGGGGAGGACTGGATAAAATATAGGAGCAAGGTCATCAGGGGACACAGAGACTGAGTGCTGGTGAAGGGTCCATAAGGAACAGCAAAGTCTAAGATGGACAATCAATAGATGGTGGATGGTGGATGTTAAGTATCTAAACAGAGCAGGTGCCATGAAGGACAGAGAGGTGAGGTCAGCCTCTGGAGGAACCGCGACTTGAGACCTCCTGAGTGGTTCTTCAAATCGCCACAAAATCACGAAAAAGCCGTTGAAGGTCATAACATCTCGATTGGCAGGGTACAAGATACTCTGAGACATAAAGCGGGTATCATGCCCAGGATGGATCTCTAGCAACTTTACAAGGAAAAGGACCAGAAGAACAGGTGTTACCAGCGAAGAATCAAGCACCAAGGTGACTTTTAACCAGAAACGTGCCAGCTGAAAGACGGTGACATCCGCACACATGGATAATGAAAAGTAAGAGGACCTAGTAGGCGACATTTTAACCCATCATGTTGGATCCCTCAGACGCAACCCTGTCTCTACCCAGTCAGTGCTCCCCCCCATGACACTGCAGGTTCAGTATCACTCTTATCTGATGACGAGTCACCATCCAAATGCACTGCCCGTGTGCCCCCTGCCTGATTTACACCCACACCTGTTACCTTTCACGACGCACGCGTCTTATTTTATGACATGAATCAGCAGCCCTCTTGGGCGTCATCTTCGAATTGTGGCCAAGTTTGTTTGCCTGCACCCTGAAGGAATATTTTTCACCTGAAGGAGTTAACTCAGCCTGGCAAAGACGGGACTGAAGGGGAAACGCCATGCGTGGCTGCCACCTTTATAATGCGGTCATTGTTCACTTTGTGGTGCAGCAGTTGGTGCGTCTGCCTCAGGGCTCTGAACTCCAATCTCAGTTTGTGTTTGCTCACTATTCTACTCATGTATGTTAGATTAGTGCCATGTGATGCCATGGGCAGCAAAGTGGCACACTGTTTAGTGCCAGTGTCTCACATCTCCAGGGCTCTGAACTCCAATCTCAGTTTGTGTTTGCTCACTATTCTACCCATGTCTGTTAGATTAGTGCTATGTGATGCCATGGGCAGCAGAGTGGCACACTGTTTAGTGGTACAGCCCTACAGCTTGAGGGTCCCGAATTTGAATATCAATGCCATGACTCTCTGGATGGAGTTTGTACTTGCTACAAATGTCTGCTGCATTAGTGCCATGTGAAGGCATGGGCAGAAGGGAGGCACACTGTTTAGTGCCAGTGTCTCACATCTCCAGGGCTCTGAATTCAAATCTCAGCTTGTGTTTACTCATTATTCTCCCCATGTCTGTTGGATTAGTGACCTATGATAACATGGGCAGCAGGGTGGCACACTAGTTAGCACTGCTGCCTTACAGCTCCAGGGTCCTGAATATAAACATCAGCCATTCCTCCTCTGGATGACATTTGTAACAAATGACTGTTGGATTAGTGCCAAGTGAAGGCATGGGCATCAGGGTGGCAGTGCATCATAGCCTCAGGGCCCTGAAATCAGATATCAGCTTGGTTCCTCTGTAGTCTGAGTTTGCACATTCTACCCGTATGTCTGTTGGATTAATGCCATACAACAGCATGGGCAGTAGGCTGGCACTGCGGTTATCAGCTGCCTAACAGCTCTAGGGTCCTAAATTTGAACATCAGCCCATCATTCTCTGGATAGAATTTGTAATACATGTCTGTTGGAATAGTGCCATGTGATGGCACAGGCAGCAGGGTGGCACATTGTGTAGTGCCAGTGTCTCACAGCTTCAGGGTCCTGATTTTGAATGTCAGTCCCATCACTCTCTGGATGGAGTTTGCATATTTTAAAAATGTTTGTTCAATTACTACCATGTGATGACATGGGCAGCAGGGGGGCACATTGTTTAGTGTGAATGCCTCAAGGCTCCAGGGCTCTGAACTTAATTCTCAGCTTGGATACTCTTTAGGTTGAATTTACTTAATTCTACTAAAGTCTGATGGATTAGTGCCATGCGATGGCATGGCTGGTAGGCTGGCACACTGGTTAACACTGCTGTTGCACAGCTCCAGGGTCCTGAATCTGAACATCAGCCCAGACACTCTCTCGATGTAATCTGTAACACATGTCTGTTGGAATAGTGCCATGTGATGGCATGGGCAGCAGGCTGGCACATTGTTTAGTGCCACAGCCTCACAGTTCTAGGGCACTGAATTCAATTCCTAGCTTGGCTACTCTTTAGGTTGAATTTACTTATTCTACTCATGTCTATTGGATTAGTGTCATGTGATAGCATGGCTGGTAGGCTGGCACACTGGTTCTAGCATTTCCTGCCCCACAGCTCCAGGGTCCTGCATCTGAACATCAGCCCATTCACTTTCCAGATGGAATTTGCAACAAATGTCTATTGGATTAATGCCATCAGATCTCACGAGCAGCAAGGTGGCACAGTGGTTAGCGCCATTTCCTCCCAGATCTGAGGTTCTGAATCTAACCTTCTGCCCGTTTGCTTGCCCACTGTCCCTGTGCTTGTGGGAGTTGATTTGTTGGTCAGCCATCCTGTGCTCTTATTTCCTTTCACCCTGCCCAGTGTTTGCTCTGCTGCTGCCATTGGTTACTCGGAAGTGAAAGGACGGAGGGTTCTTACTCTGAAAGGTGCCAAGCGCAGTGGAGACACAGACAGCCACATAGAAGGACTTTGGCGTGGAGCTCCGGTGCCGCCGATTCTGAGGCTCAGGTCACCTCGTCATCATCCGGCGCTATATGAGCTCATTTGCATAAACATTTTCCATACCGGGGTGCTGGAGTGAGACGTGTCTTTCACTTCTGTGAGCCTCGAGGAAGCAATAAATGAAAATAATTTCCAGAGCCGGCCTCTTAGATGGAATTTTCCAACCTATAAATTCCTCGGCTCCGTCGTTATCGTCTCTCCAAAGGTGATTCTGATTAAGGGGAGACGTGGATGGCTGCCTGGCTGGCTTGCTTGCCCCCGAAACCCAGAAGTGCTGCTCAAGCCACACTAGCTGCCCCCGCCCCCCCCATCATAACCCAAAATGTCGCTGTGCCGACCGGCGCTCCACTCTGGCGGACCAGCTGCTCCATTCCTGCCATATTAGCTCATGTGGCAGGCGTCCTGCTGTGGTTGTCTTGGTTGAAACCCCAGCCTGAGTTTGGGAGAAAAGGCCCGCTTGTTTAAGATGGAAGGAATTAATGGTTTCCCAAAATGTGAAAATTGGATGGGCACAGGAGAATATGGAAAAAAAAACAAAAAAAAAACTGGAAGATGTGTGAAAAAAGTCAAAACCTTCAAACCAGAAAATCTGAAAAAAAAAATTAATAAAGAATTTCAAAGGCTCTTTGTTTATCATAGCGCCTTTCCATTGCAAGTCTTAAACAACTGGGGGTTGAACGGGCAGCACATTGGAATTGGGTGTCCTGACCCTATATGCACTATGGCACCCTGTGTTGAAAACAAGGGGAACACCTAGAAAAATCTGAAAACGCAGTCAACTCATTTTTTTTTATATATATATATATAGCTCCTTTCACAGTTATTACGAGAAATCATGAAAAACATCAGCGAGAATTTGAGCAAATAAAACGAGGGGGTGTCAGTGAGTCCATTTGTGCAGGATGTGTAGTGTACAATGTGTCCCCGAGCAGGTCACTTCACCTGCCTGAGCTCTAACGCTGTAAGTCACCATCAGCCAAACAGGTAAATGTAAATGTAATATAGCGCCTTTCATAGGGTCCCAACCACACATCGTGAAGACCACTACAAAAAGATACCAAGTTACTGAACTGGTCTGTGGGGCTCCATGTCTGTGACGTGGTCTTAAAGTCCCCAGCAGACTCTGGAATTTCGGGGGACGGGCCACCTGCAAATGTAAATAAATGCATGAAATATTCCACTTGAATGACCTTAAGTGTGACAAGGCCTGTTGTGAAAGGCGCTATGTCACATAAAGAATGACTGCTTTTCAAGTTAGTATCTCTGTGTGGAAGGGGAAGGGGGGCTGGAGCCCACCCCAGTGGCATCGGGAGCAATGCAGGAACCAAATTTGGATGGGATGTCAGCTCACAGCAGGGCGGGCCACTTCTTCACACACCCACATTGGCACAAGAGAAGTGCACTCATGCCCACAGTTACAGAGAGAGAGAGGGCAATCCTGTGAATGCCAGCGATAGAAATAAAGAAGTGCAATCCATGTTCATTTTATATAGTATTGACTGCCTCGGTCTGCTTCACACTGCCACCAACATACACAGCTACTGTGTAATCCAATTCAGTGTCAACTCTGGAGATGGTTCCAGTCCTCTGCAAGGCGCGCACACACACACACACACACACAGTGTATTTAGAAATGGCATTTGGGCAGAAAAGCCACAGGGTCACAGAGAAAAAGAAAATGCCACCGTAAGCAGACTGGCATTCAAACCTAAGCCTCCTCAGAACGATGAGCCAACATGCTGCCCCCCGCATATCATTTTATGAGGGTCACTCATGGTTGCTAGGGTGGCCTTGCCATGGTGCTTTAGGGTGGTCACTGTGAAAGGCACTATTAGAAATGCTTGACTTGTTTTCTTAAAAGTCTGGATTTCAGTTTCCTTTTACTTCTATTCCCAATTCTATTGGAGCAGCTTGTCACCGTGAAAGGCGCTATATTAATTAAAGAGTCGCTGATTCTGCCTCGAGACTATAAAATGGCGACCAAATGATTTATGAGATGATCATAAAAAAGATGACGATCCAAAAAATAAAGCGCAACAGCACCCACCAGATAAGAGTCAGCCTTTTTATATAGCGCCTCCCACTCACTACAAACCCAAGGGGTCATTAAACACAAAGCATGCAGGTGGGCATTACAAGTGAATAAACGGCACACATGCCACTTTGTTTATCTCTCAGTATCCTAATTCTATGACCGAGTGAGAACGCCCCCTCCTGGATCTGTCGGCAAACAGCATTTCTAACTCTGCTCCAGAGGCCGGCCATGCCACCCAGTCTGCCATCTCTGCAAACCATTTATCAGAATATCTGGGACTTCAACTCGTCTCCATTTTTGGTCGCAAACCCAGTTTTAGGATTTCAGGAGCCGCAGCTGAGTGGTGAAGTTCATTAGGAGTTCAAAGGCAACATAAAGTAGAAGGGCTGAACATGTAGGAAAAAAAAAATCACCTAAGGAATGGCCGATGGATGAAAGAGGACTTCCGTTTAAAGACGACTGACCCCCAGCCCCCTGACCCTCAGACCCCCCTCACAACCACTAAGAACAACGGACCAAAGTCTGAGTGAGCCCAGCGACGTCTTACAGGAAGATAAACACGGACCCCAGAAAAGGGCAAGAAAACATCTTAGGCGCCCCTCAGCCATCAGATCAGACCCTGAACACAAGGGGGTGGAAGCGGCAGTGGGGTGTCCAACAAAGGTGTCTGTCCTGCCACAAAGAGCAGAAAGCAGAACTCAGTCTCATAAACTGCACGGATCAGAAAATCAATAACGAGGTTGTGGACACACTGGACCGGCCCACATTGGGCATGCAAGAATGTGTATGTGTGGGTACTGATGATGTAAAAAGACAAGTAAGGAGCTATACTAAAGATAGAGAGAAAGATACACAGGAAAAGCACTATATAATAATATATATAAAATATATCTAAAGGACTAGGTGATATACAAAGATGTGTAAGGCATAGATAGATAGATAGATAGATAGATAGATAGATAGATAGATAGATAGATAGATAGATAGAGTGAGTGAAAGGCACTATATAATAGATAGATAGATAGAGTTAGGGTTAAGGCACTATATAACTAATAGATAGATAGATAGATAGATGCGAAAGGCGCTATATAATAGATAGATGCGAAAGGCATTATATAATAAAGAGATATCTAAAGGACTAGGTAATATATAAAGATGTGTAAGGCAGTAGATAGATAGATAGATAGATAGATAGATAGATAGATAGATAGATAGATAGATAGATAGATAGATAGATAGATAGATAGATAGATAATAGAGGGAACTATAATGGTACCCTTGGCTCCTGCATGATCAGACCCCTCACTCTATATACAGTACCAAATCAGTCCTAACTGTACTCAGAAACTGCGGAGTCACACGATGACACATAAATTCCTGTGTCACTGCACCCCCATGCTTATGCCCAGTCCATAACAAGCCCCCTGCCCTGCTTGAGGGCCACTGGCCCCCCATCTCACCCTGCACACTCTCTGTTCTTAAGGGTCTTG
The DNA here is from genome assembly GCF_016835505.1 of Polypterus senegalus. Lineage (NCBI taxonomy): Eukaryota > Metazoa > Chordata > Cladistia > Polypteriformes > Polypteridae > Polypterus > Polypterus senegalus. The sequence goes on along the minus strand of NC_053162.1, from coordinate 182,362,206 downwards.
TGGAAGCCCCTGCCTTTCACCAGCCTTGCTCATTCTAAGCATGTGGTGGATGGCCTCTTTGGCTCTCCTGGCACATTATGAAAGGCGCTATATAACATAATGACTGACTTGTTTTGAACTCTGCCTGCAGAACATAAACACTGCAGTTGGGAGTTGCCCTCGCTGCCCGGTCCCTGGGCACATCCCGCTGACACTCATGGCTGCTTTTCCTAAGGTAACACAATCGTCTCTTGTTATTCTTTGGCAGCAGACGCAGTGCTGGGGGTAGCTGGGGGGGTGTGGGGGGCTCTCCAACTCTTTCCATTCAGTCATCTTCATGGCAGATAAGGATTAATAAAACGAGCTCAAGACGCTCATTTAGGAAAAAGACGTTTTGTTTTATTTAATGTATTCAATCAGCTACCCTGTGATGTAATGCAGCGGAGGGGGAGGTGACGGGGGGGCTGGACAATAAGCAGATTGGCGCCTGGAGGACCCCCCCCTCACCACAGCAATCCAACTTAGTGTGTGATGAAAGCACCGCTCCTCTACCAGTGCATTCTTTTATTTTAACTTCCATCCATCATCAGACCCACTTAAGCCAGCTGAGGTGTCTACCCGGGCAGCATGGGGCACTGGCATATCACAGCGTGCCAACTTAACGTCCCCAGATGACCTGATGTACTTATCATTGGGAATGTTTGGGGTGGGAGGGGGCTTTAAGGGAATCAGGGTGTTAGATTTGCAACCCACAAAAACACTGGGAGAACATGCAGACCCCACACAGGGAGCATATTTGAACCCAGGTCTCTAAAGCTGTGAGGTAGTAATGCCAACCAATGTGCCACACTTACTGCAATTTCATACTCAGTGTGCCACACATCCAGCCATGTCTGTAGCCAGTAACAAAGCTTGGGTGCAAAACACTCAAGAAGGAGGCCATTCAACCCACCATGGCTCGCCAAATATTTTCCAGCATCCTCGTCAAGTCAAGATTTGAAGCCCCCTAATCAGGGGGCACTGCTGGCACCACACTGCAAGACCTTTACACTTTCACATATCTTCCACTCTCTGAAACTGGTTGGTCCTCCTGTCTTGCTTCCCAACACCCAGTGAAGAAACTGTTTTAGTGCCCCAAGTGTGCTATGCAGCATAAAATGAAAGTACACAATGTGACATAAAGCCCCTGGGGCAGTCGACACAAGTAGGACCCCAAAGACAGGCTCCTTACTGGAGCACCCTGCTGGTCATAATGCTTAAGCTGCACTGGAAACAGGACCCTGCATGTATTTTCACTACCGACTTCACACACTAGAGGGCACTGCTATTGTCATCTGCAGCTGGCCTCCAGGTATGGGTGATGTCCACTCGGCGCGGTGGTCACCATGATGGATCTAGGAGTGGGTAACGGTGCCGGTGGGTGGCTCTCCATACCATAACCTTCAATACAGTACTCAGCTTGCCGCACAGCTGAAATGGGATTTGAACTCAGTGCCAATGTGTTCCCAGTTCTCATGTAGCACAGTGAGCCACAAGATGAGTCAGAATCATTTGAACTGGGATCCTACTGGTGTTTAACCCTTTATACACTAAAGGTATTGAGACTCGACTGGAATTTGAAACTGGAGCCCCCCCTAGACATTAAAACTGTCTCTCATTGAGCCACCTAGTCAACCAGATTTTGAACTTGGAGCCACTGGAAGTAATGAGACTAAACTGGAACTTAAACTGGGGGCCCCCACACATCAAAGGTGTCTCCCACTGACCCTCATGGGCACTCTGCTTCTGAACTGGTAGCCTCCTGACTTCTGACCCTTTATGCACTATGGGCACTGGAACTCAACTGGAGTTTGAACTGGGAGCCTCCAAACTTTAACATTGTCTTCCATTGAGCCACACTGGCAGTCTCCATATACTGGATTATAAGCAACTGAAATCTGAACTGGGAGCCCACCGGCTAAATCACATCGTCATGTAAACTGGAATTTGAACTTGGAGCCTCCAGATATTCAAAGTGTCTCCTGCTGAGCTATAAAGAGTGACCCAGCTTCTTAACTGGTAGCCTTCTGGTGTCTGACCCTTTTACATACTGGATTACATGTAACTGAATCCTGCACTGGGAGCCCACCAGCTTCAGGACTATCACTCACTGAGTTGCTTAATTATGTAAGTTGGAATTTCAACTTGGAGCCCTCAGGCAATAAAATGGTCTCTCGTTGAGCCACCTAGACAGCCAGTTTCTGAACTGGGAGCCTCCTGCCATTTGACCCTTTTGGAGGATATTGAAAAGGAAGTGGAATTTAAACTTTGGGCCTCCAGACTTCAAAGGGGTCTCACCTGGGAGCCCCCTGGTATTTAATATGAGACTCAACTGGAATTTGAACCTTGAGCTCCCATTAAGTCACATATCCAGTCAGCTTCTAAACTGAGAGGCAATGGAGGTATTGAGACTCCACTGGAATTTGAACTGGGAGCCTCCAACTTCCAAGGGGTCTCCCGCTGACTCACGTAGGCAGGCAGGCAGTTTCTGAACTGGGAGCCTCCTGGTGTTTAACACTTTATATGCAAGAGGTATTGGGACTCCACTGGAATTTGAACTGGGAGCCTCCTGCCATTTGACCCTTTTGGGGGTATTAAGACTCCACTGGAATTTGAACAGAGCCTCCAAATCCTAAGGGGTCTCCTACTGACCCATGTAGGCAGTCAGCTTCTGAACTGGGAGCCCCCTGGTATTTGACCCTTTACATACTGGATTACATGCAACTGAAATCTGAACTGGTAGCCCACCGGCTTCAGGACCATCACTGACTGAGCCCCATCTTTACGTAAGCTGGAATTTGAACTGCGATCCTCCAGGCCCTCTTGAAGTCAAACAACCTCAGTACCCTCCCTACCGATCAGCCCACCAATCAGGGCAGTCCAAACTGTCTCTGTGACCCCCTGGAGAAGATGATGTGGAATTTGAACCGGGGTCCTCCTGCCTCCCGTCCATCCAAAGTGCTAAAAAAAGGAGTCAGAAATGTGAAATGAGCAAACGGGTCAAGAGCACAAGTGAAATCTGAACTGGAGGGTCCTCGTGGCTCCTGATGTGCCCAGCAAGCCACAGTTAGGGTCCCAAAAGGAGACAGCCTCCTACTGTGTAACCCTTTATTGACTGGCTCGACTTGAATTTGAACCGGGGTCCTTCGAGGTCATTTCCAGCTGAGCCACACCACACGTCAATACCTGAGGTCAAGTTTGAACCGGAACCCTCCAGACAGCCACACTAAGGGTCCCAAAACAGAAGCCCCTGTTGTTTAGCCTGTCCTACGCTGGAAAAATGACACTCAACTGGAACCTGATCTTGGATACCAGTAACTTTTAAAAAAATATTTCACACTGGACGTCGGTATCTGAAGTACAAACTGGGATCCTCCGGGCAGCCGTACTGAGGGTCCCAAACGGAGTACCGCCTGATATTTAGCCCTTTCTATGCTGGACTCAGCTAGACTTTGAACTAGAGTCCTTTGCAGCCATTGCCCATTCAGCCACACAGGTAACCAGAACAGGAATTCAAATTTCAATTGGGGGTCCTTCAGAGAGCCACCATAATAGACCCAGAAGGAAGCCTACTGGTGTTTAACCCTTCATGCACACGATAAGACACAACTGCAACGTGAACTCGGATCCTGCGCCCCCAACACGGATTTCCTGTTGAGCCACACAGGCGGCCGACTACCTGAAGTGTGATTTGAACTGGGATCCACCAGACAGTCACACTGAGGGGCTCGAAAGGAAGACTTACTGATGTTATAAACTGGGGACCATCAGGGCCATTTCCAGTTACGCCACACAGCGAGTCAGCATGTGAAGCACAATTCCAACATGGATTCACTGAGGGTCCCAAATAGAAACCTTTTGATGTGTAACCCTTACTATGCTGGCAGAAATGAGACTCAACTGAACTCTGATCACGGGGGTCCTTCAGGTCATTTTCCGTTATGTCACACAGGGGGTCCGCGTCTCAACGGGTGGTCTCTTGCTGCGTCACACTGACAAGATAAGATGTAATCTGGATGGGGATCCTTCTGGCTCCCAACACACACAGAGTCTCACAGGGAATTGATAGCTGGCATCAAACTGGGGCACACTTGAGTGCCAATTTAAATCACACAACATGTTGGCCTTTAGAGAACCTCACAGATACGAGTATGAGCTGGGAATGAACGTGTCGCTGACTTACCAGAGATTCCGATAATCCCACCATAACAACCCCTCCCCCACCCAAAAAAAAAACCTCGTGATTCCAAAAAAAGTCCTTCAAGGACACAAAGAGATGCCTGCGCCCGCCCAAGACATGTGGAAGTGGTCACTCAAATCTGGAGGTGCTGCCCACAGCAAATTTCATGACGGGAAATACTTGAAGGCCGAGGCTGTCCAGCAGGACTTGACCTTTAACCTTTTTATTCCTGCAGCCAAAAATCTCCAAAGGCCACATGTGTGTGTGTGTGTGTGCGCCCGGCACTGTGAAGAAACTCAGCTGGCATCTGGGGACACGGCGTGGGTGGCAGTGAAGTCAAAGTCAAAACACAAACTGGAATGGCTGGCACAGGACGGATTAGTGGACTGGCCAGAGTCAGCCGCCAGCCTGCGGGCATTCAGAGGAGCAAACGGATGAAGATGTTAGGAGTGGCATGAGAGGGGGGGGGCAAAAGGAGCCACAAGAGGAGCCAATAGCAGGAAAGGCACTATAAAAAAAAACGGGAATGTATTATTGGCACAAATTTAAAGGCTGGATGGTGGTGTTTATAAAGGCACTACATGAAAAATGTAAATAAATGGCCAGTTTTTATTCACATGCCCTTCTCTTCATATAGCGCCTTTCTCAAGGTTACCTGTTAGGTGTTTTTATGCCTTCATTTCATTTAATGAATTTCATGTCAGCTTCAGGAGCCACCCTTGAATGTAACGCCAGTCCACCCCACACTGTGCCAGAGGGAGGTGCCACAAGTGTTGGCACAGTGGTTGGCACTTCTGCTCCTTTCATGGCTTCAGGGTTTCGGGTTAAACACCAAATCTGCACACTTTATGTGTGGAGTTTGCATGTTCTCCCCATGTAGACATGACTATCCTCTGAGTACCGAGCTGGCAAATTTAAACTGGCCAAGTGTGAGTGAATACCAAGTTCAAGTTTAGCTGATTGTGCCCTGCCAATTATGGGCATCCAATGGTGGGATGGCTGCTGCCACTGCCCGGAATATATTTTGACTTCCTGCGAACTTGGAAAGGAGTAAACTGGCAGGAAAACGTGACCAGCTACCTGAATGGCACTCAGTTACAGCATCTTGAGACTGCATGCTCTGTTGGTGTTAGGGGTCAAGTGGTCTGTCTAGTGGTGCCCAAGGAGCTGTGTGCCAGGCTGCCTAATGTGCGCCCCCCTTGAGTATTTAGTTATGAGATAGTCAAGATATCTGACTACAAAGAGGCGTCAGGCACAGGATTGAGGCATAAAGGGGGTGCTGCTGAACATGGCAGGCAGCCGAGTGCAATGCCCCCCAAAGTAAGGCTAGTAACCGGTGGTCAGGGCTTTCAGGCTAAACACTGGAAATGAGAACTGGAGACGGGCGGACATCATCCGCACTGCAGCGCAGCCCTCTTTGAAAGCACAGCAGCGAAAACACACACAAGTCCAAGTGAAGTCAGCTTTTCCAAAAATGTCAAGTCCGTTTCTGCTCGGTGATCTCCAATGCTGTTTTACGTACGCGTTCAGCCTCCCAACCAGCCCCAGTAAGCCCCCCACTCGCTCCGTCCTCCGAGTTCCAACTCTTCAGACCTGTCGATTGCGATAAACAAAGCATTAAGAGAAGACGAGGCGAGCTGTCCATGTCGACTACTGCAAGAGCTGAGGTTAGGAAAGGCGCTATATCATCAAGGAGGCTGGGCGTGGAAGCTAACAGAGGGGCCACACTGATAAAATAACTGCAATAAAACAACACGGCATTAAGGAAAAAGGCGCTACATTGATAACAGGGCTTAATGTCAAGGTAGTGAAAACCATAATACTGATGAGCCAGTGTGCTGAAAGGCACTATATTCATAAAAGAGCCGACTGCGACTGTGCAGAATGGCACTGCAATAAACAGGTGATAGGTAGTGTTGTGAAAGGCGCTATATTCATAACACTGCTGATTGTTAAAGTGAAGAATGGCACTACCTTAAAATAGCCATTAGTGCCGTGAAAGGCACCGTATTAATAAAATAGGTGTATTGTTAGTGTAGTGAAAGGCACTATCTATACATATAATTCACTAAGGCAAGACGACCATGGAAAGCACGCCGGAAGGGGCGTGGATTCACTAAGCCGCCGACAAGTGAGACACCTATGGCGCACACAGGGAGGAGCCACGCCCACCAACTCCAAGACCATTGGATACGACGACAACTCGCAGGGCCACGCCCACCAACTCAGACACGACGACACAGAAAGAACGGCGTCATTTATATTCGTCTGTCGTAGAGGCCACGTTGACGGTTCATAGAGGCGTGTTTCTCGCGGAGGTGAGTCGCCATATGCAGCGTGTGAAACGGTTTGCGAGGGGTATCCCATGGGATCCTTAAAACAATCCTTTACAACTGAGGTTGAAACACAATGAAGTGAGCAGTCTTTACAAACCGAGTTTTCGGTTACGACGCACGACCGCCTGCACCATAGCCAACTGTTTTACACGCTACATACAGCGATTCGCATCCGCGAAAAACATGTGTATTCTTCACTCACGGACAATTATATGTTGCTCTCTTCAGAGTTCCATCTTTTCATTCACTTACTGTTGTATTCTCACACCAACCTGTTTTAGACACCCGTGTCTTTCCAAAAGTGTTTAGCATTCAATAAATAATTATGCATGAGATCGAGCGTGTGTCTACCTGGCGCAGAGAGGCGTGGGTAAGCCATTGAACCCCATTCGGACTACAAACCGTGGAATTCCCACTAAGTGCGACTCCTACGCTCCCACTGGTTTCGTCCCTACCCTTTGTTCACACCCCTCTCCCACCTCGCTACCACCGTGGTCGGGTATCTTGGTGGATTATATATAGAAAGGCAGCCAAAACCGCACAGAGCAATGAAACGTCTACGTGAGTCACAGGTGCATCTGGACTGCACAAAGACAACAACGACTCGAGTGACGAGTTGGAGGTGGGCACATGAGCGGGCAGTGCAACCTGAACGAGAAATCAGCAGACTAGCATGACGGAGGGAGCGGAGTGGACGTCCTTCTCCTCTCCTCCCGTTCCACCCTGAGCGCCGCACGGACGATTGTGTGTTGGTTCGTTCTGTGCATTGTTACAATGTTGCTTTTCTTGCTGATTTATTACATTACAGATTTTTCAAATGTTAATTTTCTCCCTGTGCTTAAAAATCATTAAAAAACCAGCCTGATTATGCGGCGTATGGTATGCCGCGGGTTGGCTAGTATTAAGAAAAAGGCTGACAGATAAAGTTGGAAAAGTGTGACAAGAGCCAACTGCCAGTGTGGTCAAAGGCGCCACATTAATAAAAGAGCCCACTGTTAAAGTTCAGAATGGCACTATATTAAACGGGTGATTGATAAAGTTATGAAAGTCACTATATTAATAAAACAGCTGACTGTTAACATTGTGAAAGACACTCCGGTAACAAGAAGGCTGACGGCCAACAAAGCAGCCCACTGCTAGAGTTCAGAATGGCGCATATTAAACGGGTGATTGACAGTGTTGTGAAAGGCACTATATTAATAAAACAGCTGACGTGCAGAATGACACTTTATTAAAGTAGCTGTTAGTGCTGGGAAAGGCACTATATTCATAAAATGGTTAATTGTTAGTGTATTAAAAGGCACTATATTATTAAAATCATTTAGTGTTAAAGTGGAGAATATCACTGGATTAGAGCAGCTGTTACTGCCATATTGTGGAAGCCATGACATTAATGAGAAGACTGATTGTCAACGTTATGAAAAGCTGTTAAAGGTTAGAATGGCACAATATAAAACAGCTGATTGATGAAGTTGTGAAAGGCACTATATTAATAGGGCGGCACGGTGGCGCAGTGGTAGCGCTGCTGCCTCGCAGTTAGGAGACCCGGGTTCGCTTCCCGGGTCCTCCCTGCGTGGAGTTTGCATGTTCTCCCGTGTCTGCGTGGGTTTCCTCCGGGCGCTCCGGTTTCCTCCCACAATCCAAAGACATGCAGGTTAGGTGGATTGGCGACTCTAAATTGGCCCTAGTGTGGGTGTGTTTGTGTGTGTCCTGCGGTGGGTTGGCACCCTGCCCAGGATTGGTTCCTGCCTTGTGCCCTGTGTTGGCTGGGATTGGCTCCAGCAGACCCCCGTGACCCTGTACTCGGTTTCAGCGGGTTAGAAAATGGATGGATGGACTATATTAATAAAAAGCTAACCGTTAACATTGTGAAAGGCACTCCAGTAATACAAAGGCCGACTGCCAGTGTGGTCAAAGGCACGTTAATAAAAGAGACCACTGTTAAAGTTCAGAATGGCGCTATATTAAATGGGTGATTGATAAAGTTATGAAAGGCACTATATTAATGAAACATCTGACTGTTATTAAAGTTCAGAATGGCACTTTATTAAACAGTGTTGTGAAAGGCACTATATTAATTACACAGCTGACGTGGAGAATGGCACTGTGTTGAAATAGCTGGTACTGCTGTGAAAGGCACTATATTCTTAAAATGGTTCATTATTAGTGTATTGAAAGGCACTATATTACAAATACACATAACTTTCAATTAAGTGAAAGGCAATAAATGAATAAAAATGCATATAATTAAGGTTGAGAATGAATAAATACTGAATAGCAAGGAGGTTGAAAGTGTTCTGAAGAGCAGTATATTAATAATATTTATGTCATATTTAGTTATAATATTTGACTGTTAAAGGCACTAAATGATAGAAGGGCTGACAATGAATGGTGTGAAGTGCACATATTTAGTACTGATTGTGCTGAGTAAGTGAGAATTTGAGGACACGGTGTTGAGAAAGGTGCTTCATGTTAAAATTAAATGGCGCTATATCAATAAACACTCAGACAGCTCCCGCACGTGTCTGGGACAGAGCCGGGTAGCTGTTTGGTTCTGACCGCCGGGTGGTGAGCAGCGGCTCTTGTTTACTGCGGGCATTTGCTCCCTGTGACCCCTTGAGCGTCCGGCCCTCGTGTTGGCAGGGGCCGCCTCACAGGTGCGTCTCTTGCTTTGTCTTCACAGATTCCTAGCTTGTGAGATAACAAAGCGCCGCCTGCACCGAGCTGCCGACTCCAGCCCTGCTCGTTCGCATGAGCGCAGAGTTTCCATCGCACACTCACACACGTCCAGGAGGCCTGCCCGCTAATCCCCAGCGCGGCGTGACTTAGCATGCCGATCCCACTAAAGCCATTTTGTTGCTTCTAGTAGCAAAGGAGAAGAAAAAAAGAACAGCTGGAAGAAAGCCAAACTTGTTCAGCATAGGAGACAACATCTCGTTAAAGCCTCCCATCTGTGACTGTCCTCCTACTCCCGCAGTGCTGGCCAACACTGGAAAACGGGCAACGAGGTAACAGGGCTAGAAGCTCACAATGAAGACCCGCATATCTCAAGTGGGCACAGTGACACAGAACACCCGCTTCACAATCACCCACCTGTCCCAAATGCTCCTCTCACACACACAGAAGCCCTCCAAGTCCCAAGAAGCAGAAGGTCACATGGACACTACTGGACGCCTCATGCATGGTGCTACCTGGATAGACGTGTATGGCCCTGAGCGAGTAAGCATGCCCTGTGATGCACTGGCACATTGTTGTCCAATGCTGCCAAGGGCAGGCTACTGCCTGTGCAACTTTGAACTTGAGAATATGATGTCACAAATGGATAAATGAGAGGGCACCTTATATGGTGAGCACTACCTTGAACTGATTCACTCATCAGCTGGGTCCAGTTTAGAGTTACAAAGGCACATAGACAGACAGACAGACAGACAGACAGACAGACAGACAGACAGACAGACAGATAGATAGATAGATAGATAGATAGATAGATAGATAGATAGATAGATAGATAGATAGATAGATAGATAGATAGATATGGAAGACACTAGAGACACATAGAGAGGTACATGGTAAAGACACTACATTAGATTAGCTTAGCTAAACTATTAATTATGGGGAATTTTAGACGCATACAGCAGCAGAAACATTAAAAATAAAAATACAGACATAAAAGGTAAGTAGGCTTTTCCAAGATGGTCTCCTATACAAGTACTGGCCTGGCCCAAACATGCTTAACTTCAGGTAAATGACCTGCTCTGAAGTGCATGTGGCATGGCTGCTTGAAAGTGAGGCAGTGGCCAGCAGGGTGCCAGTCTATCATAGGGTACGCTCGTTCACACAAATTAACTCAAACATGTAGGTCTTGTGGATGCCAGCGAGAAACTAGTGTACACACCCCGAAACAAGCCAAGACTTTGGATCTGCAAGGTGACTGTGCCAACCACTGCGCCACTCAGAAATGGGGCATTTGTTACTTCGCAAGTGCGCGCGGAGTGGCAGGGTGGCGCGTAAAAAGTTTTGTCGGAGCCCCGCCCCCACGAAGATTGACAGAAGAAAGGGCGGGTGCACAGGGGCTCGTCTTGAGGAGTACAAGGGGGCGGGAGGCGGTCTCTCCGCCACAACAAGACTTACTTTTGCAGCGCAGCCTGGGACTTTTTTTTCCTTCCCTCTCGCATCATGTAAATCGACGAGAAACAGGGAACTCCGCTTCAGAGAGATTTCCTCTGTGCTGCCGACCACAAGTAATGGACTACTGATCGGAATACTCGCCGGGGGAAAGAGGACTCTTTGTACACCCCCGACTCCCGAAGAAACATGTCCATATGCTACGCTGATTAGACAGCACTCGAGTGATTGTCCAACTTTTTTTTTCCTTTTGTCCTTTTTTACGCACCTCTCTTTGAGGATCCCCTCACAGCCCACTAGCCGCCCAACCTTCCAAATTCAATCAATTTGTCAACCCTAGAGGCATCCTGACAAGATTCGTGCTGGACACGAGTGACATGACACAAGGGGGAACCGGCGCAGATCAGCTAGGGTGGCCATCAGGACTTTAAATAAGCAGAATCCAATTGAAGCGCTCCTATCCGGTAAGGACCCGCCGCTGACCCGCTAGCGGAGCCGACCGGCGCGTGCACGACGAAGTGCGGTGTGTGTGTGTGTGTGTGCGTGTGTGTGTGTGCGTGAGCGAGATTTTGAGACAGAAGACAAGCGTGTGACGCACCCTCAGCGGAGACGCGCCTGGACATTCTGAGGAACAGAGCTAACCGCGAAAGGACACGAGGGCAAGATGGACCTTTCATATATGGATATTAACCTCTCATGTTAGCACTGTAAATCCCTGAAAACACAATGTAGTGGAAAACGGAATGTACGGGTCGACACCCGTATATTCGGTGTCGAAAGAACGTGAGTTCAAAAATGGATAAGACATTCCGTAACCCGCTTAGTTCAAAACAGGATCGCGGTGGGGTGCTGGAGCCGATCACAGCTAGCAAAGGGCGCAAGGCAGGAACAAACCCTGCAGGGCGCTAGTCCAATGGATAGACTGTGTGAATCTTTATTTTGTAATTTAAGTGAGTATTATTTTGTATGCATTGTTGTATACTCCCTGTTGAGCATATTTAATCTCTAGTAAGCACTTTGAACATGGGAGAGGCCTTAAATAAATATAATGAAGTATTATTATTATTATGAACCCATCATTCGTTTATCGCTATGTGTGGAGTTTGCAGGTTTTGCTCGTGTGTGCAAGGGTTGTCCTGGCACACCTTCAAGACGTGCTGGTTTGATTTTTAGCAATTTAAGAGTGGACTGAGTGGATGGGTGCCTAAGTGAGCAGGTACCGTCCCCTGCCTTCTAACCGGTAACTTCGGGGTACAACTGTGGACGCAACGCAGTGATAGGTTGGATTAAGCGGTTCTGTCGAGGCTATGCTTTTGTTGTTCATCTTGTATTCACTTCGTCCTTTGTATAAGAATTCTGACGCTGCACCCTTCGCAAACAATGCGTGTTCCTGTATATTCGCTCACTGAACGCCGTTTTCCGAGTGCGTTTTGTGTTCCGAGAGAGTGCGCAGATGTTGTACTGATATCAAATGAGAACATGAGTATGGCTTGCGTGATGTGTGTTGTGACAGACTTCTTTATTATTGTACACAAAAGCATCTTGGCGTAACCACGAGCATATATTACAATCAAGTCGAAACGCGACTCGCGGGCAGAGCAACGCACAATAGAAAGCACATGTGCGTGCAGAATAAAAGCGGTCCGAGTAAACAAGCAAATACCGTCCGGATAAACTGTGCATCGCCGCCGATTCAAACCACAGGAAGCTAAAAATGCGCTGACTGAGCGCACGCACTACATTGACAGACTTCGGAATTGTCAGCGTGCCGACGAAACCACAATGACAAATGACAATCGGGTAGTTACATCGCCTGCACCGGGCGGAACGGTCACGGGTTAGCGCTTCGCAGCAAAATCGCGGATTTGAAATGAACGCTTAAAGCGTGCAATTGGGGGCACATTTTACAGTCGACTTGAACCCTGTCTAGGGATTTTCCTATTTTGAGTCCTGTTTTTTTTCTGGGATAGACTCCAGCTGCATGCCCCGAGATCTTGCTCGGAATAAAGCGAGTTTGGAAGATGGATGGACTTTAATGTCGATTTAATTGTGCTGTTTACTCGGTCTCTCTGTTACCTCCAACGGTTAAACTGGATGGTAACTCTAAATTGACCTGGTGTGAGCCAACCTGGGAATGTGCATGCCCTTTTGAGCAGGGCTGGCACCCTCGCCAGTAGGTGCACTCCCCGCGACCCTGAACCATGAATAAGCGTTATTGAACATGAACGAGTAAACAATAGCATCAAGGTTGGTCTCTGTTTTGAGCGTTAGCCTATAGGATTGGAATATGAGAACATGGAGATGTATGGTAAAGTGCGTGAGCAATAAGACATCGGAAGGCGAGATGGTTTAGCAAGAAACGAACGGCATACTGGTTTAATTGGTTACCCTGTATTTGACAAGCTGGGGTTCGATCCTTGGCACAAAGTGACTGTATGTCTATAGCAGGTAGTTAAGGCTTTGCACTGCACTGCAGACTATAACACTATGTAACTTCACCTGTCTGTGCTCCATTTGGAAAAGCAAAATAAATGAAACCAAGCTGCAGCTTAAATGTTGTGAGTCTCCAAAAACGCGTTCGCCATGTAATACTTTTGCGTGCGTTACTTAAGATCTAAAAAGGTTTTTGCGATGCATACAATAGTGCAGCATATAAGTGAACCGAGTGTAAGGGAACAGACTGTAAACGTGCCAAGCGGTTTACGTTGTTGTCTGAACCCTTAATTGTCACTTTTATATCTTTAATCCGCAGGTCTTAAAATTGAATAAAACGCTCCTGTTGTGACGGCTTCTTTATCCTACTCGCGATGCATTTACTTCGTACAATTTTTTTGGTGAACGGAGAAAGACGGCGGGGGGGTTAGCGGGGGATTGTTTGTATGGGTGTCGCATATTAAGAGTACTGGAGGTGGAGGTTTTCTAGGTGTTAGTGCTGCTGGCAGAGTATGTGGCAGCACCCCCCAACAGTTCCAAGCGCGTTGATATACATACAGTCAATATATGGTGTAGCAGTTTGTGGACTTCGAACCTTGAGGTTGTTGGTTTAAATTCCGCTACTGACACTGCTGACCATGAGCAAGTCAATTCACCTTCAGTTACTCCAATAGGAAAAAAATAAACAATTATTTGTAAGTCATATTGAATAAAAACATTATCCAAATAATATATTTTTGGTACACTATTAATAATAATAATAATAATAATAATAATAATAATAATAATAATAATAATAATAATGAGGGTACGCATACATTAAGGCACTCCAAAGCTCAGAACGGGAAGTGCCTCTACCATTACCGGCTCCGCAGTCTTAAATACGGAGGGGATTATGCAGCAAAAATCCAACAAACAGCATTACACCTGGCAATATTTTGGATGCCTTGAAAAGATATGGGGAAGGGGGTGTGAACCCCTGAAGCCGGGCCTGGCCCCACTTCAAGCCCCATCAACCTAACCCCGATTTATCTCCACCGCGTCTGTACTCGGTCTTGGGATGACGCATGCGCTGATCAGTTCTCTCCGTGCGCAGTGATATAGACGCGCTAGCGCAGCTGATCCGTTGTGCGCAGGCAAAGGCGTAACAGGCAGCTCACTAACGCCTATTGCAAAATCAATAAAGCTATAAGGCTACAAGGAAAAAATAATAATAATATAAGGAAATAAATGTAAAAAAAATAATTGCATATATGGAGAATATCATAAGACACCGAGCAACCTGCATTTCTCTTAACAATTACAGGGTACAAATACAAGTGATAAAAGCGCCGCACACTATAGAGAATAAGAGAAAAGTGTCAACAGTGTCAAGCTGTGACTTTTGTGGGTCAAGTGAGCTTCAATGACATACAGTGGGGCAGAGAGTTCCAGTCGCTCGGTTGCCTGCTTGTGGCACTAATAACATCGAGGATTTATGACAGGACCTCTCCTGTATCCGGAGTCTTGGGAGATTCTGAACTTTCATAAATGGCTATTTTAAGTAACAGCTGTGTCCTGAAGGGACGCTGGCTTTTGACTTTTTTTGAAAGCTGGGCTTCGGCTCTTCAAAGTTGGACGAGGGGCGTTTCTGTTTTTGAATTTAAGTTAAATCAAGGTCGAGAAATCGTGCGTGCGTGCATTCAGCTGTTGAGACGTTCACGTTGACGCGCTTTGACAGTGTCAAGGACTGGACAGCTGCGGTGGCCCTTCCTCCTCTGTACATGATTAGAGGACAGGCACACAGCAAAATAGTCAGTGTTAAATTAACCCCTAATGTTAAAGTAACCGTTCAACGTTAATATATGGGAAGAGTGATTCATGTACTTTGACCTTTTTGCGCAAAAGGCGAGACCATAAACGACCCTTTATTTACACCCTCTGACCGTACTGGCCCCACACAGGTTTGCCCAAGCCTCATTCTGTTTGACTCCTACTGCTCCACAAATAAACACCACACACAAACACACACACACACATACATCATATATCACAGACAGTTGGACAAATAAACAGACTGGCACGCTCCTGAGCTGCGGGCCGGTGCTCCCTAAAGCGGGAGCGCGCGCTGGAATGTGAGGAATGCTCAGCTCTCCCCCAAAATCAGACGGGGCTGCCATGCCGTCCTCCTTCAGCCAACAACCCCCACCGGGTAACACGAAGCGCTTTCTCTCCTGAAACAACCTTGCAGTCAAAAGGCTGCAAACAATGCGCGCTCCCTCCTCATCTTTTTTAAACAATAGATACTACGGTGAACGACCCCAGGAGGCCAACGAGGTCAAACGGAGTCAAATGCCAGGGGGTAGAGCAGGCATTGCTATGGCAGACCTGGGGGGAATGCAAGGCCCAAAGGTCTTTTACCAAAAAATCAAGCGCCCCATTTTAACAGAGCGCGTTCCGCTTCGCCTGCTTTGTGAGTCCGGCGCTGTAAATTTAGAACGCGCTTCATCCTGCGTGCTCAGCACTGACTCGCTTTCAGCATGGCCGCAGCGGCTCAACTTTAGGAGTTTATTCTCGCACATGCCAGCGATTTTTTTTTCTTGTGCGTGTTTACTCGTGTTATTCTTGAAGTTAAGGAAACTCATATAGCCCCCGAACCCCTTCCCACCCCCACCAAGATGGTGCTGTCTGCGTGCCGCCTGCATTCATTCCCGACGCCCTTTGTGTTCCTATATACCGTCCTGTGGTTGGCGTGGCGGCGTCGCTGTTTTTCCAGGTAGACTGTGGAGAAGATGAAGTTAAGACAATTACTTTGAGCGACGGGGGGATCAGCCAGGCGGCAGACGTGACTGTCATCAAGGCCTGAGCCCCCGATCCATTGTTTCAGCTAAAAAAAAACAAAAAACGAAAGCCTCAATTTGACACCCCCTCCGCTTTCCGAAGGGCTGCGTTTCTGGGAGTGCCAACACCACAATATCACCGTAAACCGGCCAATCGGGACACTGTTATTATACATACTGGATTGTATCTTTTTAAAAAATATAGTAATTAAAATACAACTTTCCATATTTTAAACAGGACTGGGAGAAGAATTTAGTCTCTTGCAGAATTTTCCTCCAGGTGGCGCTATGGTATAATTACGCGGTGGGTTTGTGGATGGTATGACTCCACATTTTGAACAGTCAGACTAGGATGGGAATTTAGACTCTTTTTGACTGTTCCAACAAGCGGTGCAAGCAAGTTAAGCTCTCTGGTATGGCTCTACATTTTAAAGAGTGTCACAAATGGAATGTCAGTCAAACTGGGATGGACCCCCATTCCCTTACCTGGCTGGGAGGTAAGGATAAAGGAAGGGCAAGAAGGGATCTATGATGTTCCCTGTCTCAACCAGAAGGCAGACATGGATGGACACTGGGGCAGCTGGAATGCTAGAACTATCAGCCCACCTGCACAGGAGGGAAACCTCGTACCCACCCAAGAGGGCAATATAGTGGAAGGACGACAGTGACAGCATGCTTAGTGATGGCTCTCCCGGTTGGGACATTATGAGAAATTAGGGGTAGTGGAACACTGCCTCCTAGACTCCGGTCATCTACCCATATACTGGGTGGCAGTATCCCTTATGGCAATCCCTTGTTTGGATGTCAGCAGGGCAGCATGGGAATTGTGGTTCCATAAGGCTGCCCAGTTGGGTTCCATGGGGGCCACTCAGGGGGAGCTGTCAGGAAGTGAATCAGCTATTCCAGGGTTGATCCGCCTGACCCAGACGTGCTTCCCAGAAATAAGTAATGCCAGGTCAAGTTTAGAAGGGATTCCTCCACTTTGCCCAGGGAGCTGGAGACGGGTAAGAGAGGACAAATCTTGCCTGGAGTGGAGGAGAAATAAAAGAATACAAAACAAGAGGACTGGATTGCACACGGCTGAGTGAGAAGAGGCGTTTCAAAGGTACTTTTGTGAACATAAAAGAAGTTCATTTGAACCTGGGACTTTTTTTGTGTAGTTATGTTTGGAGTTGGCGGCACAGAGGAGCAGTGGTAGCGCTGCTGCCTCGCAGTTAGGAGACCCGGGTTCACTTCCCGAGTCCTCCCTGCGTGGAGTTTGCATGTTCTCCCCGTGTCTGCGTGGGTTTCCTCCGGGCGCTCCGGTTTCCTCCCACAATCCAAAGACATGAAGGTTAGGCCTTAGTGTGTGTTTGTGTGTGGGTGTGTTTTTGTGTGTCCTGCGGTGGGTTGGCACCCTGCCCAGGATTGGTTCCTGCCTTGTGCCCTGTGTTGGCTGGGATTGACTCCAGCAGACCCCCGTGACCCTATATTCGGATTCAGCGGGTTAGAAAATGGATGGATGGATGGATGTTTGGAGTTTGGTGCTCTGTGACTCCCCCTAGTGGCCACAAAAATAAGACTGGGACGGGACTTCAGACTCTTTTAGACTGTTCCGCTAGGTGGTGATAGCAGTGTGATGGGTGAGTAGTGTGGCATTCATCATACATACTCAGCGTTGGCACTGATGCCACTCTTCCTGCTGCCTCCACTAGACTACCCCCTGCAGTAACAGGCACACAAAGCACCTTCTGCTGACTTTTGTTTTTCTAAAACTCGGCTTATTATAAAGGACATTTGAAAGGACCGCAGGGCACCACTCTGTCACGGCTCCACTAACCCACTAATGCAAAGCAGGTACTCCCTGGTGGACCGTGACCCCCGGAGAGTAACTAAAGGAATGTGTGAAGCGAGAGCCACAATTACGGAAACAGGATGATGGGACAGAAGAACAACAAAAAGGGGCAACCCCTCCACGACTGTAAACAAAAGTGCAGACTAAACAGATGACAGCTGTAGGAGGCTTGCATGGCCACAGCGCATCATCCTCTCAAAGCTGGCCATTGTTTTATACTGTGCCTGCCATGCAAAGACAGAAAGTGTTAAAACTAAAAACGATTCACAGTACAGTAAGCACTGTTAGCGTAGTCGGGGGGAATTGCCTCGTTCAGTAGTGAAGGAAAAGCAGCCAAACTTTGACAAGATGTCGTGTTCCTTTCTGGAGGTTGGCACCTAATTATTGGGCGCCAGGCACTTTAACCCTCAGTGCTGAAACAGGGAGCCACATGAATTATAGCTTGGGGGCAAGTCCATGGCGGGGGCGGGGGGGACATAATGTGGGGCTAAAGGATGATGGATATTTAAAACATCTGCATGAAGTCATTCTGTTAAAAATAGGAAAGGGGCACCCTAAAAACGGCACGGTAGGTCACCTGATGCGACTTTCTGTGACAGCTGCCACATGTGGAATAACTCATATTACACCCAGCCACACCATAATTAGGATTGGGGGGGGTACCTGTCAGGCTGAAATGTAAGCAGACATGAGGGAGGGGGGCAGGGCATGAAGGGTGCTAGGGTGCTGCAGACGCTTGGCATGGAAAGGCAAGGCTAAGGTTGGCACCTTAATTATTATTGATAACTGGGGTTAGGCTTAGGGTTAGGGTTAGGGTTAAAAACCAGGCAAGGAAAAAAAACAACCAGTAGGGGGTGTGGGGAGGGGGTCTACTAACACCAAGGTCACTGCTTTAATAGAAAGTGTATCTGGGAAAAGAAAAAAAAAAAATCAGATGATTGAATAGTTCTTTATGAGAAGCCCTGGCGACACTGTAATGATCACTTTAGTCTGAATTGAAATAATCTCCTGGCACACGTTAGTCAAGGTCAGCACATTGATTACTGCTGGTGAGCAAAGTGTGAGGACCCCAAATGTTATGGGACAGGGTTCAGGAGCTTGAAAGGGCTCTTCAAATCAAATGATATGAATAATGTCTGAAGATTAAAAGAAATGAAGTAAATGAAGGACGTCTAAATTGATTGGTTGACTGGTATTATCCCAGTTGCTTTTACTGAAATTTAAGATACATTTAGATTTGGAGATCGAGTGTCAACATCTTGCTTATTGCTGCTTAGGGAAAGGTTGAGAACCCCTGGCATTTAGTAACTAAGTGGGAGTGGGTGGGGTGGCTCAGCACTTAGACTACTGCAACTTAAACAAAGGGCCTGTGCCATGCAGGGTCAGCCTTGTGTTTATATGGGTGGTGCTAATCACCATGGTTATCACAGCTGCTAACAAAGGTTGAGAACCCCCGGGTATTTAGTAACCTACATGGTATACATGAATTTAGGACTCCAGTTATTCTATTAGTTGAAAGAGCGGGCTTGTGACATTTTCTGGGGGACTTTGGGTGGTCATGTTCATCAGGGGTTATCACCTTGCACAGTTGTTAAGTAGAAATTGACGACCTCGAGTATTTAGTAACCTACACAGCATAGATGGAGGTGGAATTTAGGACTCTTGATTACTGGTTTAGTTGAAAGAGCGGGCTTGTGACCCTTGGGGTGGGGATAGTGGACATGTTCAATGGGGGTCAACACCTTGCACAGTTGTTAAATAAGAACCCTGAGTATTTAGTAACCTCCACACATATTTAAAATTCTGTTTCAAGTTTTAGTTTGCGTAAAGGATGACAGTTTCTGACATTTATAGATTGACTGGTATGGGGGGGTGTCGGTTCCATGGCTATCACATGTCATTAAAGACAAGCTAAGAACTCTGGGTATTTAATGAGCAACATGGAGTGGGTTGGGAGTTCTGAGCACTTCGATTGTTCCTACAGTATAAAGAGAGAGGGCCTGTGACATGATGTGCTTATATGTGGGGTCACCAACGTGGTCATCACAGCGGCTACAAAAGGTCGAGGACCCCAAGGATGTAGTAATTCACTTGGGGATGGGGTGAAGTTTAGAACTCTGACTGCAGCTTTAGCTTGAAGAAACAATGGCAGTTTTATGACATGTAGAGAGGGACTGGTGGTGGTGGTGGTGGTAGGAGTGTCTGCTCCACGGCTACAAGGGCTGTTGAGGGAAGGCTGAGAACTCTTGGCACTCATTAATCTACAAGCTGGCGGTCGGGGCTGAAATTCAGAACCCCGATTATTGTTTTAGCTCAAAGAGAGGGCTTGTGAGCCGTGGAGATGGTGGTGTTAATGAAAATGGATCAACATCAAGGATAGCACTATTGTAAAGAAGAGATTGAGAAACCCTGGTATTCAGCTACCTACATGGGGGCTGGGGAGAGCTTAAGAACAATGAAGACACCTTTAGTATGAGGACAGAATGACAATTTATGACATGCAGAGACTGGATTGGTCAGGTCCATGGGTATTATAATTATTAAAGAAAGGTTGAGAACCCCTGGTATTCAGGACCCAACGTGGCGTTTTTGAGTGCCAAGCATTGCTAAAGTTTAAGGAAGAGGGCCTGTGATATAAAGAGCCAGTGGTGGGCACATATGGGGTCATCAATGTGGTTATCATAGCTCTAAGCGAGGTCGAGGACCCCTGGCAATCTAAATAGAGGGAAGACGGGATGTGACAATTAGAATTATGACAGTGGCTTTAGTTTGAGGAGGTGGTGACAATTTCTAACACATAGAGAATGGTGGTGGGAGTGTCAGCTCCACAGCTGTTATGACCATTAGAACTGTTCTGGAAAGGTTGAGGACTCTTGGTATTTAATATCCTATACTGATATATGGAGTGGGAAGTGGGCGGTGGTCTAAACTTCCAAAAGCACCACATAATGCTTTAGGTTAAAAAAAGGGGGACTTGTACCATACAATGGCAGTGATGTGTTTGTGTGGAGTTTATCATCCCAGTTGCTAAGATAAAGTTGAAAATCCCAGGTGCTTAGAAAACTCCTGTAATGGTAGGGCAGGGATAGGGGGGCACTAAAACAATGACTTATGGTTAGAAAAAGGATGTGTGCTATGAGGAAACAGAAATGTATATCGGTGGGCTCGAAACTGGGGTTATAAAGGTTGAGAACCCCGGAAACTTACTAAACCACACGGATGGTGAAATTCAGAACCTCACATTTCACATTAGCTTATAGCAGGGGTCTCCCCAACTCCGGTCCTGGAGGGCCCCAGTGGCTGCAGGTTATCATTCTAACCCTTTTCTTAATTAGTGTCCTGTTTTTGCTGCTGATTAACTTCTTCTGAATTAATTTTAGTTGACTTGCTCTGGAAGACTCGGACCCCTCAATTGTTTTTTTTTCCTTAATTAGCAGCCAAACAATCACAAGATAGAAAATGAAGCAAAACAAGACCAGCAAACTGTGTCTGTGCATCACACAATATCTGAAAATAAAGAAAGATGAAGGTCTCAGGAATGTTGATCTGAGAAAAATCAATAATTTAAGAAATGTCTGCTATTAACCGATGAGAGCAGCAACAAGGCATGAAATTAAAGAACGAGTGTAATTAACGACAAGACTCGGCGCCTGATTAACCAACTAGTTGGAATGAAATTTGTTGGAGTTTGAGGCCCTGACTGAGTTGGTCTTCTGTTGGCTTCATATTTCATTTCTATTTGGGTGCCATTTAAAGAAAGAAATGAAGCAATTCAATAATGAAGAAATTTAGAGGAACAAATCTTAAAAAACAATTTTCAAAATAAGTTAATTAGCAGGTCACTAATTAAGAAAAGGGTTGCAACAAAAACCTGCAGCCACTGCAAACCTCCCGAACAGGAATTTGAGACCCCTGCCTTAAGGAGAGGAGTGGAGAGAATTTCTGAAATGAGGAAACCATTACTGGTGGAGGGGTGGTGGGGTGCGAGTGTCTACTCCAATCCCTAATATTTAGTAGCCGGCAATGATGGAGTGAAGTTCACGATTGTCAGGAAGAGAATTTGTGACACAGAGGGACAGCACCACGGCTAGAGCGACTGAATAAACGCCTCACTCTGCAGCAGACTAGTGTGACCAGGAGACGCACCGAGAGCTTTGCCATCGTCGGTGGTCTTGAGAGCTCACATCTGTGACACTCTGGGTGACAAGTTATCTTTAGGTGTTGGAGATCCTCTGTTCCTCCTTAAGGCAACCGGCACCTGCCATGCTGTCCCTTGTCAACCTTTCTGTTTAAGCCCTTGCTCTGTTTTTTTTTTGTTCTTGGTGGCATCATTTTGAGATGTGTGGACATTTCCTTTTTTGTTCTTTTGGGTCAGATGGTAAGCTCTCACACAGATATGCTATTCTCCTTCCTTCCTTCCTGTCCACTCTGTTAAGGCCCCCCCTCAGATGTGGCCTGTGTCAAATTCCAGCCCTGTGGGACAGAAGTGCGAGAAGGATTTGTGGGAGCGCGCAGCTCCCCACCGGGATTTCGGGAAATTAGCAGTGAGGCAGGTCGTCTGTAACTGGATATCAAAGTCTCTGCTGAAGAAAGAAATGGAAAAAAGAAAAAAAAAAAGAAGAAAAGAAACCTCTCAGGATACTCGGGGCAGGATGGTGAAGACATCTCCTCCTAGCCAAAGCACACTGAGCCACCCGATAGGAGAAGCAGAGAGAGAGAGAGAGAGAGAGAGAGAGAGAGAGAGTGAAAATGTAAAAAGTGCCATTAAGGAGTTGCCTCACTCGTGGCGCACGGCTGGTGAACTTCTGGAAGCGAAAAGAAGGGAATCACCAAGGGGCTCCTTCATAGCTATCAGCATTATGACTCAAAGGATCCGCTGGGGAAATCCTGCTAATGTGGGGCACAACTGCATGACTGTCGGATGAGCTGGACTGCTAAGCAATTTAATGCCTACTTCCGGAAATATCCTGATGGTTTGGATTTCGGGCATCCCTCTCCTGGTTAAATTTTACTACTCATCTGTACCACAAGAATCTGGAAAAAATCACTTTGGCACGGACACTTCATGTGGATCTAAAGACAGGAGGTGCTCTTCAGGATCTCCATGCCTTGTGCTGCTATGACCTTCACGTTCCATCATGATCCTAACCTTCTAGACCTGGCCTGCTCAAATGGCGGCCCGTGGACAACATGTGGCACTAGAAGGCACTCCGAGTGGCCCAGTGCATGGTCCCGACAGAAACGCAGAGAAAAAAACAGGAAAAAAACACATTTCATGAGCCTTAAGAACTCCCTACAGTGTTACAGACCATGAAGGCAACATTCAACCCACAATGCTGTGTGTTGTTATGTGCCTGCACGAGGTGGTAATGGGCTGTGATACTGTGAAACGACAGATCGAAGGACCCGCTTCTCTGGATCTCTTTTACCATTCACTCCCCTCTCGGCCTGATCATGTCCCTCGGCTCTCTCCAGGGGGTGCCCTGAGCCCCCACAAAGTGCCTACCCTCAAGACTCCACCCCCACGGCCCATGCAGTAGCGACACACATCACAATCTCAACACACATGTGGTGATTTAAGACGAGCCTGCGTACTCTCGGTGGGCAGTAGATGCTTGTATTCATGTGTGTTGGTTATGGGAATGGGCACTGGTGGCACTGATAGTTCTTTTTCATTCTGTTTGGGCAGTAACAGGGTTTTTTTATGTATGCAGTGGCGCAATCGGAGCTCTGCTGCTTCCCATTAAAAAAGATGACAAGTTCGAGTCCCGTCTTTGACGCAAATGGCCAAGTAAATATTAAAGAATTGTTATTATTATATGACCGGGGAAGCAAACGTTGGTGCTAATAATACTGTGCACTACTTTGTCTTTAGGCACTTTGAGATGCTACTAGGTCAGATTTGAGCAAAATGTTTCTTCTTTATTTCAAAAGTGGAAAAAAAGTATTGCGACCTCCTCAGATTCTTTTCATTTATAGCTTTTGTATTGTTTTCTTTTTATGCACATATGCCGATGTCAGACGCGACCACGTTTGAAAGGGAGGAGGAGGAGGTTAGAAGCAGGCGCTGATACAGCACATTGCCGCACCCACCACATGACAAACCCGCTCAGGATCCCAGATGAAGGACCCGATGAGTGCAGCCATGTGATGGGTGACACCTCAGCACCACACTTGTTCAGATGGAATGGGAGAGTGCCCATCCTGCCACCAACCCCCAGGTTTGCCCCTGCAGGTTGGAGGGCCTAACTTGCAGGGCTGGATGCAGATTAACGTCATACCTGGGACGGAGCAATTACAGGTTAAGGGCCTCGCTCAGGGGTTATTTCTGGCGTTTATGGGATCTGAACCATCCGATTGCCAGCACAGACCCCCCAGCCTCAGAGCCACCGCTCTGAAACAATGAATAAACATCACTTGTTTTTTAAATACGTTCATTTGTGTTGGTTTGAAATTTGTTATTACCTGCTGCTGACCGGCCCCTGAAAATGTCGGGCCAGGCTAAATTTCATGGTTTGAAAATCTGGCCCAACTGAATTAGTAATCGAATAGCCCTGTGCTACACCATTGATTCTACAGCCTTGTCACACCTCCAGTGGGTCTGAAGGCCACCACATCCAGAATTAGCAAGAC
This sequence comes from Polypterus senegalus, assembly GCF_016835505.1. Taxonomy (NCBI): domain Eukaryota; kingdom Metazoa; phylum Chordata; class Cladistia; order Polypteriformes; family Polypteridae; genus Polypterus; species Polypterus senegalus. The sequence continues at coordinate 182,337,828 of NC_053162.1, read as the reverse complement.
CTTCACATCCCATTCTGATTGAGAGAGCTCAGTAGCACTAATAGTGCCGTTCAGGTCCATGGGAGTCTGAACATCACACTTTGATATGTTTGCTGTCCTGATGTCCTATGTGACTTCAAAAGGTCCCTGAGTCCCTGATGGTGTGAATATTACACTCGGTGTGACGTCAGAGAACTTCACGCTCTGCATTACTGAGGACTTTACATTCCTTTAAGGGTTAAAGAATTTCACATCCTGTTTTGTTATCCACTTCAACTTTCTCAAAGATCCTACCATCTACACCATCCAGTTTTTTGACCCATAATACAGTATTATGTTAGAAGAGCTTCATATCCTGCATCACAGAGGCCAGAATGATCAACATAACTCAATATTACTAAAACATGTGTGTCCATGAGGACCTGAACACCACCCACTAAGGTGTTCTGACATTGCCACCTTACATGTCTCTGAAGGCCTCCATGTTGTATGATGGTATGACTTGCACACTCACTGTGGTGTCTGAGAACTCCATATCCCGTTACTGCTGACTTAACATTTACCAAGCAACGTCCCACATATGCCATCCATCTTCTGACCTTGACATCAGAACATCACTTCCTAAAACACTGTGGGTTTGGAGAATCCCACATCATATTTTGCTATGGACTTCGTGTTCAATAAGGGTCCTCCACTCTCCCTGTGGCCATAAAAAAACGGCACACTGGTGCCTTCATGGCCTTCAAGGACGTCCAAGGTCCCTGTGAGAGAGCCCTCTATGATCCATTGGTACACGAAGAGCTGTACTACTGTGTCCTTTATGTCATGACGGTGACACCTAATCGGAGCCTGAAAAGCTCCATATCCTGCATTACGGTTTAGCAAATATTTACTCGAGCCAGTTAAAGAGTAAAGATGTTGGCTTTGGTACATTCAAGTCTTTCGAGTATCTTGCCGTTGTCATTCATGGAGTTTCTCAGTCTCTAGTATTGTCCGTGTATTGACCTCCTAAACACAATGCAGCTTTCTTTGAGAAATTCTTAGACTTGGTGTCAATTATAATTACTAACTATGACAGGTTCCTAACAGTTGGCGACTTTAATTTTCATATCGATAGTCAATGTGACCCGAAAGCAAAAGAATTCATGAACCTCCTGCACTCTCTTGATTGAGCCAGCATGTTACGTCAGCCAGCACACAAAGCATGGCACATGTTGGATTTAGTGATTACTAAAGGGCTAAAAGTTGATGTGAGGCAGATTGTGGATTACGGTTTATCAGACTACTTTCTCTTACTATTTAATACAGAAATACTGACAGATAAAATGAACGAGAAGCATATTGTTAAAAAACGCTTCTTTGATTTATCTGTGACTCACACTCTTTTCGTGACATCAAAGAACTCCACGTCCTGCATTACTGAGGTCTTCATATCCCTCAAGGACAGCCACAATTTCTGCACTGCTATGGCTTTCATGTTTCTTGAGGGTTCTACCATATCCATCTTCTGTTATATGCCTTCTACACCTCAAATGGTCTGCAGAATAACTGAGGCCTTCACATCCTATAATGATCTGAAGAACTCCAGGTGTGTTATGACTTTGACCCTCATATTCCACCAGGATCTACTGCAGCATCTCCATCCAAATTTTTGATGATCCATACTGATTTGACCTTCATGATTCTGGAGGATCTGACCATTTGCATCATTCATGTTATGACCATCATGCCACATTTGGATCTCCACATTCTGTAGAGCTACAAAGTAATTTTCCATGATAGTCCTTCCATCTGAATAATCCATTTTGCAACTTTGACACCTAATACAGATCTGAAGAATCCACATCCTGAAATACCGAGACCTTCTTGTTCAAGTTCTTTATGAGCACTGCCAATCAGACCATCTCCATTTTCTATTTTTGACTTTGTGCCATTCACATCCCAAGGATATCCGAAGAATTCCACATCTTAACTGCTACGCCCTTCATGTTCCAGAAGAATCCCACCACTTTATTTTCTGTTTTAGGACCTTGACACCTGATGTGACTTTGAACTCCACACCCTACAGCACTGAGGCTTTCTTATCCTACAAGGATCAGAATAAGACCATCATTTTCACTAGTGAAGTGCACCTCAAAAAGTCCACATCCTATACTGCTTTGACCCTCATGTCCCAGAATGAGTTGGCATTCTCCCTCTTCTGTGTTGCTGTGCCGTTGCCAATTCATGCAGGTCCAATGAAGTCTATGTTTTGTGTTGTGTCTTTCAAGTTTCTCACGTTCAGTGGTGTTCAAGCCTTCCTCTAGTTACAGTAATGACATGGCCTTCATGTCCCATGTAGGTCCAAAATTTGTCAGGACTGCTAATCATGATGTCTTCACACTCCATCCTCAGGATAAGGAGAAAGCTGTCCACAGCTAAAATGTGGCTGGCCATGTGGATGACCATCACCACTCTGACTTGCCCAGCACCCAAAATCCACTAAACTGTGACCATCAGAGGACGAGTGAAACTCACACTTGAGTGTGTTAAATTGAATGTGAAAATGAGAGTTGGAAGCCCCTCTTCACCAGAATGGAAGGTGGGCGTTGGGAGCACATGCAGCCCGATGGGCTGTTGGGACAGGAGACCAGGATCACGACCTGCGTGATAAACAAGTTTGGTTTCATTCTGAGGTTCTACATCCTGTGGGTTGACGGGGTAAATGCCATCTTATTTAATCGTTTTGTGCGGTTCAAGGACCGTCGTCCCAAATCAAACCAACATGGGGAGCACCAAGCTGACGCTGTGGATCTAAACAAAAATGCAGCTGGGTCCGCATTTTGGGCTGATGTGCCATTGGAATCCTGCATTTGAAAATTCAAGTTTGGAAAATAAGCAAATTGCATTGTTAGACCAACTTGGAAGCAGTTTACACAGGCACATCTCAATCTGACTTAACGGGGGTCTCAAATTGCCGCCTTATCGAGAGAAATTCCGCTATGGAATCAGAAACTGAATTTTATCTTTTTCAAAAGAGGCCGCAGGAGTGCGTGAAGGTGTCACACCTTGTTTTTCAGTTTTCTTCAATTCCCCCCATTGCGCCATCTCAGTCTCTCATGATGTTTACAATTCCTATCTGGGATAATGTTCTGTAATTTCAGGATATCTCAAAATCACAAAAAAAAAAAAATCTGCCAACCTGGACTTTGCACATCAAAATGAGCCTCTGCATGAATTGAGCAGAAAATCTCTTGACCGGAAAATAACTGGAAATTTTTATAGGTTTTGGAATAACTAAGGTAGATTTCTGGAAATCTCTGTGTTCCTTATTACTCATTCCACTGGTATTTCAGTATATTTATATTTTTTATAAATCTCACTGGAGATCTCCTGAAATTTGAGAGCTCAATTCCCGTTTTAGGGGATCAGGGATGGCTCTCTTCTTCCTCTTCAGCAACGAGAAGCAGCCAGGAGTCCTTTTGATTAAGTAGACAATTCCTGCTCTGTACTCCAAAATTAACCAGCAGGGATGCCACGGGCCCTGTTAGGGTGGCAACTGTCCTACAGCTCCTTAGGGGTGTGTTCTTTGCAGGCAGGCAGGTTGGCACAATAACAATAAGGGCTGTTTGTGTCTTGGCCTAGCATATCACAGTCTATTCATTGTATAGCTATTAGAAGGCAGTGGGGGTCTACCTGCTAAGGCTTTGGGCTTTTAGACACAAGGTGGTCACTTCAGTCACTGCCTTCTCTCAGAGTCTGACCCTCAGCAAGTTGCTCACCCAGTATGATACGTATAAGCTGTGTATTAGTAAAGCCCTCTGAGATGGGGCTCTTTATAAAAAGGCACTATATAAATCAATACAGTCTGAAACGGTGCTCTTTATAAAAACGCACTACATAAAATGAAGGTAGGCTGCGATGGCATTCTTCATAGAAAGGCACTATACATTGTAGAGTCTGGGATGGTATGCCTTATACAAACACACTATGTAAAATCAGGGATACAGTGAACATCAGATGGCTTTGCCATTTCCGGACTTAGTGATGCAGCCATTTTCTGAAGTCACTATCTCAGATGGCATCATTTTAGCACCAGTGGTCACTCTTCTAATTAAATCATAATGGTCATCCAAACTGCAGATATCTTGCAATCTGTTGTTGTTGTGGTGTGAAATTTTGCATACAAGTTGATAAATATTTTGTATGCCTTTATTTGTAACGTAGGCAAAGCAAATGTAATATTAGTGTTACATTAGTGAGGAGCATTCATGTTTAAACACACACACAACCCCCACAGCCCCCTAGGACTAAGTCAGGATAGTGCATTTTAGGACAGGGTTGGGGGAAGAGCCTCAAACCAGTTTGGCCAGTGCTTCTCTGCAGGACCCTCTCTGTCAACCCCCACAGGAAAGCCAGTCTACCGAGCTGGCAAGCTTCACCTTAACAAATGGTTTTGGAGGGTGGCAAGTGTGATGGTATTCTGTGCCCCCATTTGTCTGAAATATGGCTGTCTGGAATTGGCCTTTAAGTACCACGACGCCCTGTTGGCTGTACGGGTTGACAGAGAGCCTCTAAATTTGCTTGCTTTACCCCTTCCTCTCTCTGACCAACTGATGAAGGAGCATCTCACACACCATGAACTGAAAAGGACATCACAATGAAGAGCACAGCTCGGCAGCCATATTGAGACAGGCATGCGTCCTGTTGTGAAGAAAGCTGACCACAAATGAGGACTTAACTCGAGACATTTTAAGTAACTAACAAGTCTGTGTGCCGCCTGAAACTACATATCACCATTTATCAGGTGGTATGGTTGCCAATATTCACTTGTACTTTGCTTATTGTTATTATTTTATGAATATTATATCAATAATATATTATTTAAGGTGTGCTTGTCTTTTACTACACCTAATTGCCTGAGGTTATAAATGTAGAAGGGAAGGTGGGGAGAAGTTATAGTGTACGATACCTTAGAAACAGTGGTAAGAATGTCAGATTTAAGGTATTCCGACAAAGGCTACATAATAATAAAAAAGGGGAAAGTAGAGTAATATGTTAATCTACCAAGACAGAACAGTTGTCTTTTTTTTTGTTTCTGCAGATTTTTTTATTTTGCCGATCCCTGGGCATTACAGTTTTCAGAAACGTGTCCAGGCTGTGAACAACCTTTGACCAGGGGTGCCTATACTTTTACACACAATGTTTGTACGTCTTCACGTGTTTTGTTGTGCTCTCTGTAGATGTGTACAATGCTCCAGGCTTATCAACAGACTATAGTGAAGAGCAAATTCAACCAAATGTGAGGTGGCTTACTCGACTGGCCACTATGAGGATGCCAATTCATGTCCCACCGCCATTTTCTTGTCTAATCTCTTGTGTGCCCAAACAAAGAATGAGACTTTGTTTTTAATATGCAGGTCACGTTGGATAAATACAGCTAATAAATGAGCATGGAAAGGCCCTAGAAAAATAAAAGGTATTATTATTATTATGCTGTGGAGCAGAGGTTGTACTGCCAGGGCCAGATTAAGGTGGGTGCTGTTGATGCTGCAGCATTAGGCCCATTCCTGAAATCGGCCCAGATGAAAACAGATGAGAATTTTCCGGAAGCTGAACAGTTTTCCTTTGCTATATTAACCTCAAAATAATTCTTAGAATAAAATTTGGAGTCCGACTTTCGTACACTTAGACACAGCATTACTTATTATACAGTTACTATTGTTCTTTTCCCTGTGACGTAACTATAACGTTGTTGTGTTTATTGTTAACCGAAGATCTCAAGTTAATGCTATCAAACAGTTTACTTTAATTTAGCTGCGTTTTTTGCAATATCTTGGCGATTCTTGCCACTTTATTATTGTTCGGTAAGTGCCACGTAGTAAATTTTTCACCTTGAAAGTTAGTCGTACAGTAAAAATCGATGGCTATTTAAATGGTTATCTGTAAAGGTAAAACTAAAAGCCACATGGATGTTTAGAATTTTTAAAATCCTCAACAGGATTCTGGTCTGTTATGAAATTTAAATCGTAGAAAAATGTTTACCCTCAAGAGCCTGAATTGAGTCCCTTTCAGCCAATGTCTCTGCAAATTCATTTTTTCTTTCTCTGTTTCGTAAGAGAATTGCAAAATGTTGTGTATTTCATTGTTAGGTTTTCTGCATTAAGTGCACTTTTCAGACAATTGCTATTGAATGTTGATGTTCCATAGTTTGATGTTAATCTCGAGTTGTTACGATACCAAGTCATTATTATTATTCATGTTCAATAAAGGCTGGCTGGTTGCGTCGCTAGCAATTAATGCTCGTTGGTCGGTCTGCGTGCTGCGTACGGCGAGTGTCGAATGCACGTGCGCCAATGCCGAGAACAAATAGACCTTTTTCGCACTGCAGCATCAGGCCCAATTTTGTCTTAATCCGGCCCTGAGTGCTGCTGCCTATGGGTTCCCGTCCCGTGTCCTTCATGCATGGAGTTTGTAAAGCACTGTGAGCAGTGAGAACAGTGCTACATAAATATAAAGAATTATTATTTTTATTATTATTATTATTATTATCATCATTCAATAGGCCACAAAATGTCCAGGAGTTCATTAGTGGCCGGCCACCTAAGGACAACAGCCTGCTCAGTCCTGACCATCATCCCCCTGTGAGTGTGCAGCACGATGTTTGCCCCTTACATGTTTGTTTTGTTCAAGGATGTTATGCCACTCTGGGGGGGAAAAAAAATGAAACCCCCCCAAAGGACTCCCACTCCACCCCCTGCTCGTCTTCTAGCAGATAAAAGGCAGTGGGACTTGTGAGAGCACATTATGGTCGGCCCTGCTATTCTGAGCCACAAAAATGTCAAAAAGCAACTTGAGTGAACAATGAAAAGGCAGCGGCTTAACAGACGGAGAAGTGTGCCAGAGCCACAAGACCCTTGCGGGAGACGCCTGTGCCACGGGGCAGGGAGGAATAAAAAAAAAACAAAAAAACAAAAATGGTACAAATGGGCAGAGAGACGAGTAAAAAGAATGGCAGCAAAGGAGTGGGTGTGAATGTGTCGGCTTGGTAATCCATTCTCTTGAGTGGCAGCCTCTCAGGTGGGCACCAATTTGATTTTAGTTTGATATAGCGCCTTTCATGAAGAACCGCAGTCCAAAGTACTTAAAAACTGAAGCACTGTCATGAAACCCCTTTAACTGTGGGTGACAAGGTAGCACAGTGGTTAAGCATTACTGCCTCTCCTTGTGGTATTTATCTACTCTCTCTATATAAAATCCTAAGCCTAAAAGTGCAAACGATCAGAGTTTCAGAGTTTATCAAACTTTAATGTGATGTTGTTAGATTTTCCGATTCTTATTCCATTTTTAAATTCTAAACTAAAAAATATCAAGAACTCGCGTCCTGCGAGACGAGACTTTGTGCTAAGAGATTTAACCACAGCCCAGGGACGGAAATAAAACACAAAGAGTAGGACAGCTGCTGTACAGGCTTTTAAATGTTCAAAGTGCCGTGCGAGATGCAGATCATGTGGCATGGCAGCAGCAACAAGCCAGCAGCTGATCGAGCAAAGAGAAGGTAAAAAAAAAAAAGGTATTTGCTTACCATTATATCACCGTTTAAGAGGGGGTCTCGGAGGAGCGACTGCGTCTCCTTGGGGTGCGTTCAGCCCCCCTCTTCACAGCGCGAGCGGCAGAGACGTGTAGTGGGTGGCGCGCAGCGCAGGCCGGGGGTTGGCATGTGAAGCGATGAGGGGCAAACCCCCTAGTTGGTAAATAACATTTAGACACTCTAGTTTATAATGGGCACCTGAGGATGGCATCATGTGTTGATTGGCCATGTGAGCAGAAGTTACACAGCTCTGTACATTTGGCCACACGACTACTATATTACATGTTTTCGGGTCTAATCCCTGCACGTTCCCCATCTGTGCGGTTTTCTCCTGGTGTCCCTGTGGGGGGCATCCCATTGTGTTAGATTAATTGACTTTATATGACTGTAGGTGGGTGTGTGTGCCTTGGGATGGACCAGCGCCCTCTCCTGGGGGGGGGCTTACTGCTGCCAGGGTAGGCTCCAGCCCTAATGTCTCTGAATTGGATTAAACAGATTTAAACGTTCACTGTAAATCCCACCTAAAAGGACTTTCAAATGATTCCGTTACTTACAATATAGCGCCTTTCCCAAGCTACAATTTCATGAATTCATTTTTATGGGCAGAATGGCGACACAAATGACCACAGTGGATAGCATCGCTGCCTCATGTGCCACATGCCCCGGGTTCGAATCCTTGCTTGTTCACCAGCTGCATGCGGTTCTCCTTGTGGTCCCGTGGGGCTCTCTCAGTTATTCCAGTTTTTACCCCACTACATCCCAGTGTGTTATTCTGATTGGAGTTGCATGACTGTACACGGGCGACCTATCCGAATGGTGGGTTGTTTAGTGCTGGCACCCAATGACCACTGATGTGCTCAAAGGGTTCAAACTTTCCTCCTAAAAGTGCTTTAAGATAATTCTGCCAATTATTCTATAGCACCTTTTCCACAGCACCATTCATTGAAAGTATGTGGGCAGTATGGTGGCACAGCAGTAAGCACTGCTGCCTCACACCTCCACAGACCTGGGTTCTAATCCAGGCCTGCTCTCTCTTTGGGTTATTCCCTGGTACTTGGGTTGCTTCTGTTGTGGAGTACACAAGGTCACCAACCGGGAACACTTAAGAGTCATCAAGCCACCAGAAATGGAGAGCATGCAGAGTCTAGCCTGAGATTTGAACCACTGCCCTTATGGCATATAGTGCCTTTCATACTGAACACACCTTACACTTAACATTGGCGCGATGTCACGGGGCACTGTTAATCTTTAGCCCTCCAGATTGGCTCTTCAAGCCACATCACCCTCTGGTGGAAGTTGCTGGTACTGACTTCTCGGCCTTTCTAGTAGCGGTCACCGCCTCTCACATGTCTTCCCTTCTTTTGCAGGTGAACGTCACAAAAGGCACACAAGTCTCAGCCCACAATGAGGATTCACACGCTGCTGCCGGTGGTCTTGCTGCTATTCGTCGTCACTGCCGGGTCCTTCACAGGTGCAGCCCAGGAATTTAACCACGACGAGGAAGGTGTGGAGCAGGAGTTCCTCCACGTGAACAGATACAAGAGGGCCAGTGACTCTCAGCAGGACAACAAATGCTCGTACACCTTCATCGTACCACAGCAGAAGGTGACGGGAGCCATCTGCGTCAACTCCAAGGTGCCCGATGCCATCCTGGAGAACAGAGTGAACAAGCAGGAGCTGGAACTGCTCAACAATGAACTGCTCAAGCAGAAGAGGCAGATCGAGACGCTGCAGCAGCTGGTGGAGGTGGACGGCGGCATCGTCAACGAAGTCAAGCTGCTCCGCAAGGAGAGCCGCAACATGAACTCACGGGTGACGCAGCTCTACATGCAGCTGCTGCACGAAATCATCCGCAAGAGGGACAACGCCCTGGAGCTCTCGCAGCTCGAGAACAAGATCCTGAACCAGACCACCGAGATGCTGCAGCTCACCAACCGCTACAAGGACCTGGAGTACAAGTACCAGCACCTGGCTGCCCTGGCAAATAACCAGACCATCTTGATTGCACAACTCGAGGAGCAATGCCAGAGGCTACCCATCAGACCAATCCCTCAGCCGCCGCCCGCCCAGCCAAATAAAGTGTTCCAGCCGCCCCCCACCTTCCCACGCATCACCAACCAGATCACCAATGAGATCCAGGGAGACCAGAACCTGAAAGACCAGCAGCAGGCCCTCCCGCCGCCGCTGCCCACCATGCCATCTATCACCGTCAGCCCAACTGCCACCAACAGACCATCAGGTAGGCTCAGCGTGAGATGAAGGTGGCGTAACAAACACCGGGAATTCTATCACAAACAGGGATGAGGGTGGGCTGTGCCCATGAATAGCACGGTATCACTAAATGTTCTGGGAATTCTGTAGGATAGAAGTATAACATTTGGAATTCACCTGGAATTGTATTGATCTGAAGTGGCCCTAAAAATTCCCAAGGGAAAAAGCCCCAGGCAGACAACATTAGGAAGTCACCAGAATAGCATATTTCTTGGGAATTCTACTGGATGGTGGTTTTTCATTGGGCTGTAGCATGAAAAGAATGAATGGGGGGATGGGTTGTGGAGAAGGGAAAATTCCCAATTACAAAGACCCCTGTAGGCACGATTACCCATGAGTAGGGCTGTATCATATTTTATGGGAATTCTGCTGGAGAAAAGTATTAAATTGGACTGTACCTGGAATTTTATTGTTGAAAAGCACTGGGGGGTAAAAGTGGCTCTAATTACTGGGAATTATCCAGAATAACATTATATTAGTAGATTTTTTAAGAACTCTACTGGAAGGTGTTTTTTTTCATTGGGCTGTAGTGTGAAACATATTGATGAGAGGTAAGGGGTGTGTGGAAGGAAAAATTTCCAAGTAATGATGGCTCAGGTAGGCAGCGTTGGGAATGTCCACAAATAAAACACAGTAACATTAAATCTTCGATGAATTCTATGATAGAGAGGTATTCAAAAGAAGTGTATCTGGGATTTTATTGATAATGAAAAAAATCCAAAAGGAAGAAGCTTCAGTTAGGCAGCATTCGGAATTCTCCGGAATATTACTTATATTTTATGGAAATTCTGCAAAAGGAATTTTCTCAATGAAGTGTACTGGTGAACATGGGACTCTGAAAATTCCCAATTAAAAAGACCTCAGTAGACGCCTTATGGGAATTCTGCTGGAGAAAAGTATCAAATTGGACTGTACCTGGAATTTTATTGTTAAAAAGCACTCTGGGGGGTTAAAAGTGGCTCTAAAAATTACAGGGGAAGAATCTCCCTGGTATAAATTACTGGGAATTATCCAGTGGAACTCTACTGGATAGAAGTATTACATTGGGCTCTAGTGAGAATTTTCCTATGAGGGAGAGAGTGACTCTGAAAATTCCCAAGGGAAGAAGACCCTTGTAGGCAGCACTGGAAATTCCCATGTATGGCACTATAGTATTTTATGTGGGAATAATTCTGGGATTTTTTTTTTTTGGTGAGTAGAATTGTCCTTGAATAGCATAATACTGTGGTATTCATTTGTGATTTATGATGAAGTATTAACTTGGACTGAAATGGGACGTTTCTTAATGAGAACTACTGGAGGACAAGTGGCTCTGAAAATTCTCAAGGGCAAAGACCCCGGGGTGGGCAACTCTGGGAATTCTCCAGAACAGCACTGTGTTATATTTTTCGTAGAATTCTACTGGATAGTTTTACATTGAAGTTAATATCAGGCAGCCATGGAAATTCTCTAGAGTATTATTATATATTCTGGGAGTTTTATTGGAAAACTGTATTAAATTGCACTAAACTGGGAATTTTCTATGTGAAGTGTATTAGGCATAAATAGCTCCAAAACTTCTAAATGAAAAAGCCTCAGTTAGACAGCAGAGGGAATGTTGGCCTATATTTTAATATCGGATACCCCAGGGAATTCTACAGCAGAAGAGTATTAGATTGTAATATATTGGGAATTTTCTTGGTGAGGTTTATCAGGTGGAAAAGTAGCCCTGGAAAGTTTAAAGGAACAGGAATCATGTAGGCGTTTATTGGAAATTGCAATAAAACAGAGATCACTCTGACTGCTCTCGCCCAAATTCGGGTGGGAGTAGCAATAGCGGAAGTTCTCCAGATGAGGAGCAGGTAGGTGGTACAAATAATCCACCTGTAGAAGTTTCATGATCTTGGTGAGGAGAAACAAGCAAACTACACTGGGAATGTTTTTGGTGAGGATTACCAGGCAGACGAGCGTCTCGGGAAGTTCCTGAGAGAAACAAACCATTCAGGCGGCCTTGATAGTCTCACTGGGCAGTATTGGGACATTAGACACTCTAGGGATTCTCGTGGACATATTGGATTACACGGCTCTAGGGATTTTGTCAAGGCGGTGCATCAGGCAGGACTATAGCTCTGTAAATTGAAAAGTGTCTGGTAGGTGAAATGAAAATCCTCCTGGATAGCACTAAAATATTGGGAACTCTTGGAATTCTGACAACAGGCAGGTCTATAGCTCTAAAAACGGTAAAGGAGCCCCAGGTAGGTGGTAAGAGAAATTCCCCCTAGGCAGCATTATAATGTGGGATACTCTTGGAATCCTCCAACATGAAGTCTTAGTTTAGACTGTACTGGGAATTTTCTTGGTGAGGTGTTTCAGGCAAACAAAAGGCATTCATGTAGATCCTAAAACAGTATATAGTAGATGGCACTGCAAGTTTCCCTGAAGGAGACCACTGGGTATTTGGCTATTGGAATTACTCTGGTTAGGGCTGGAGGGGAGTCTGTGCTCAAACCGGGAATTCTATAGATTATCCTGGAATTCATTGAAGTCTAATTTAGGATGCAGCACCACGTAGACCACATTCCCATTGAGAATTCCTCCACAAGACCGCGTAGCGGGGTTTGCGTTCGATTAGCTGCTTGCTCAGTCTCAGTCCCCCCTCAGGCTCTCCATAATCAGTGCAGCATTTAGAAGCCGTAGTGGGACACACGGGAATAAAGAAGAAGTGCAACTGCAGGCTCTCCCTCCCCGACCCCCATGTGCTGCTGCAGCTTGTGATGTCTGCTGATCACGGGCTGGCTGCTCGCCATGTCAGCTGCCAGCCGCTTAAGCCTGGCGCTGGGCCCAAACGTCTAGGGATGACACGCAGGGGATAGCCCTCCTCGCCTGAAGGGGGGAAAGACAAAAGAAAACAAAGCAGGTCTTTTCACAGGAAAGGATTGGGGATGACCGCTGGTCACATTGTCTCCATATTCTGGATAGCAGCCACACTCCCTATGGGGATGCCAAGCCCATTTTTTTTTTTTGTGCCATCTACAGGTGACATAGGATATGACAAGTGGTTCTACCGATACTAAAACGGGGGCTTCTACTGATTTACCAGTCACTTTTCATGTCAAACGGCGCAGAGGGAAAACTCCCAAATCTTAAGATGAGCCTCCACCTCCAGAACAGATGACAGTCAGGCGTCCGCTCGTCCAGGGAGTCCAAAGGGCGCTGCGCCAAAGCAAATATTATTCGTCTCATTTAGGCCTGGAAGGATGCCTCTCCAAGCGAGGCGTACTAAATCACGGATCTGTGCTTCCAGAACTCCCACACTGTAATCGGCACATTAAACAAACTGAGGCTGTCAATAAGCCACGGCTTCTCGGGACACCGGAGTGCCGACTCCTGGCAGCATTGTTAGCCCAACGAACCCACCGATCTAAAGGCCTCATTCATCACGATGGCCTAAATGGACAATCCTCCAATGTGCCCCAGAAGAGACAGTCAAGTGAGTGTGCGGCACACCACACCACAAAAGGGGAGCAACCAAGGGGGCTCTGGGGGGCTGCACTGCCACGTTACTTTGTAATTAGCCAATTACAGTGTGTTTGCCTACTACACCATTTTTGGTTTGCGAGGAATACAAAGCACCAGGGGGTCTGAAATCCGAGCTTGACAGGAACATCGACATCTGTCCAGAATAAACAGGCACTGAAAATTTTTATTTTATAACAGCACCTTTTATACCACATTTACTGTCAATATCTGAACTCTTTAAAGAAACAGCCACATTAATATCTATTCATAAGAAATGCACACAAAAAAGTCAACCTTTTATTATTTACTTATATAGCACTTTTACATCATACTGGCTGTCCCCAGCGGCTCCGCTCACATAGTAGTGAAACAGGACAAACTTTAAAAATCAATACAAAAAAAATGTAACTCTGGCCAAGTGGAAGGTCGGTACACTCCAACGTCAAACACTGGCCCTGCATCTGATCGTGTACAGCTCTGACGGGAGAGCGTCTCTCGAATGGCCGTGATACCTGCCAATGAGCAGGTACCCTCGAAAACACACGTAGCTGTGATCTCTGTCTCAAAAATGGCAAATGTTACACCTAAACAAAGCTATAGATGATAATGTCTGCTGAACAAACAGGTATCGCTAGCTAAACGGAGGCAAGCTGCGCTCCAACACGTGGCGAGAGATAGAGCGACTTGAATGGAGGCTGGCGTGCTGAGGACCCACCCAGCTCCCCTCGGCCTGCAGCCTCTCACTCGGATTCGTGAAAATAAATCGCTGCCAAAAGCGAACTATGATACTTAGCGCGATGAGAGGAGTCACAAAATCAACCGGAATGTTCAAGAAAATTATAGAAAAAAAAAAAAAAAACAATCTAATCCGTTAAGTAGTTCCGTCATGAAAAGTGGACAGACAGAGAGACAGACATTGTATGACAGATATAGATTTACTATCAATAACCTTATTCTTTAGGGATAAGTGGGCAGTTTGAAATGGCCACCCAGGTTTCTGTTCATGATAAAGGGATGCAAAAAGTCAACCTTTTATTCTTTATTTTATATAGTGCCTTTCATACCATATTTACTCTTTAGAGCACATAAAGCAGGTTGAAATCTGGATTTCTGTCCACAATGAATGCCCATCAAAACAGTGACCCTTCCATGTTTATTTTATATAGTACCTTTTACATTACATTTACTGTCAATATTCTTGTTTTTTATAGCTCGGCGTAAAGTTTCAAAAAGACCTCCGTGCATAACCAATGAGCGCCTTCAAACTGTAGGATACACACCACCTGCTGCACCCTCTTTACTATCAGCACCACAATTCTGTAGGGCACAGCGGGCAGTTTTCAAAATGGCCAGGCCAACTTCTGAGTGGAACAAGCATGTCTGTTCACTCTTTATATAGCGCCTTTTATACTATATTTTTTGCCTATAATCTCCTTCTTGACAGTTTAGCAGAAAAGCATTAACTCTTTAATCCTTATTTCAGACAGAAAGACAGACAGACAGAGATAGATAGATAGATAGATATGAAAGGCACTATATAATAGATAGATAGATAGATAGATAGATAGATAGATAGATAGATAGATAGATAGATAGATAGATAGATAGATAGAAAGGCACTATATAATAGATAGATAGATAGATAGATAGATAGATAGATAGATAGATATGAAAGGCACTATATAATAGATAGATAGATAGATAGATAGATAGATAGATAGATAGATAGATAAACTTCATTTGTCTTTTACACAATATTCACTCTCAATAGTTTTATTCTTCAGAGCTCAGGTTCAAATGGCCTCACTGCTCTCTCTCTCTCCATAACTAATGGTCACCAAAACATTAGCCCTCCAATTTATATTATACAGTACATAGTTTCTTTAATATTCATATTTATTGTCGATATCCTTATTGTTTAGAGCTCAGCAGGCAGGTTGAAACAGACACTCAGATTTTCGACCCTTTAACCTTTTTTTGATATACTGTAGTGCCTTTTATAATTACATTTGTCACTCACAATAAGCTCCTTCATTAAAGCTCGGCAGACACCAATTGTTATCCGTAACAACTGGACACCCAAACTTAGGCCTTAATTTTATATAGTGCCTTTAATGTCACATTTGCTGTCTATAATCCGATTCTTTAAAGCTTAGCAGTCCAAATTGATTTCTATGCATCCCAAATATGTACCCAAACCACTTTATTTTATATAGTGCCTTTTATACATATTACATATATACATGTACATATATACATAATTTTCCATGTGAACTTCTGTCCATAACATCCACCTTTCACTCTCTTCTTCATGTAGCACCTTTTATAATATTACTAGCAGCCGTCCCGTGTGGCTCCGCCCTCGTTAAAGTGAAACATGACAGTGAGAAGGGCCCCGCCCAGCTCCCTTCTCCTGAGGTTCCGCCTCCCCACTCTTGAGGCCCCTCCCTGGCTTCCCATCCCCTCGGGTTAGTGCAAATAAATTGCTCTTGTAAGCAAACTATGATACTTATCGTGATGAGAGAAGTCACAAAATCAACCAGAATGTTCAAGCAAATGCTAGAAAAAAACCCGATCTGAGTCCGTTAAGTCGTTCTCTCGTGAAAAGCGGACAGACAGACAGAGGTTGGATTTTATATTTATAGAAATGTATGGTCAATATCCTTCAGTCCCTTACATTCTCATCACTATCGAAGAGTTAAAAGAAGTTGATCTTTACTGTAGATTTCACAGTTGTCAGTGTCTCTGATCTTTTACAATTCCATCATCGGAATTCCCAATTGTATTAAAGGTGATAATCAATAAATACAGAAAGTATGACGCTTTATTAATACTGAAACATTATCATAATATTTTATTAAGGGATCCAAGTCTCAAGATTTAATAATTTTCTTCTTTTAACGTTAGGGTGATTTTTATCCCCCCACCTGTTCTGTTACTTGTGTGACAATACGCAGTACTCTTACAGTCCTGTAGATGGCGCACTGGACTCTTCTTCTCCTATCCGACTTAAGAAATTGCCGGGGGACGCTCTGTCTGTCGTTAATGTAAAAGGAACAATGGTGACCAGCACTGTTAGCATGGCTGTGTGGATTTGGGTTATGTTGGTATCACAGCAGTAATAGCAGGCATGAAAAGAGCACTTGAATGCTTTGCCACGTGAAAGCGAAGTAATCCAGTGATGTTACCAATGCAGGGCCACTAGCCATCAGTGAAGGTGTGGAAGTCAATGACGTGTGTGTGTGTGTGTGTCTGTGTGTGCACAGGGTGATGAGATCGGGTATAAAATACAGCCAGGCATTGGCAGAGCACACAAACTGGACAAAGACAGCAACTGCAGTTTTTTAGACAGCAGAACATCCATATGTTAAATAGCACCTTTCAACACAAAGCTTATATAGAAGCATATACAGTTTGTATATTTATAGAGATGAAGGTGGAATGCCAGTCCACCACAGGGCACCCTCACACAGTGCCAGTCTAGTGATGACCCACTTAGGTTGTGTATAAATACATCATCATGCCTTCCTTTGTAAGCAACAACCCAGTCTGTACAAGTTGTGCCTTTCAAACTGACCGGTTTCTTGATGTTATATAGCGCCTTTCATAGTGTCCAACTCATCAGAGCTCTGCAAATCAACCGTAACTTCAAGTTGTGTCTTTCATAGCTGCTTGTTTTTTAATGAACTCCACTAAACAGTCTTCAGGTGTATGTGGTGCCTTTTATGCTTCACATCCTCAGAGCTCTGCAGTGTTTTTTAAACTGTATATAGTGCCTTTCATAATTATATTCGTGGAGCTATGCCAAACCATCTTTATTATAAACAGTGCCTTTTATAACCCTCAGAGCTCCCCAAAACCATTTTAGATGTGTATATAGTGCCTTTCATAATATCCACATTACCTACACGTGTAGGGCCTTTCACAGCCACCTCAGCCTCAGAACATTCCACGTTATATAGCGCCTTTAACAAGAGACTCTCCTTTCAACTCCACAAAAAGTCTTCTCTGCCAGCACTGTCTGAAATGCTTTTCCACCCGCCAGCCCCACATCCTGCTTGGCTGTGCCCCACTCGCTGCCCGCCTCTGTCCTCCAAGTGGTAATGAGGTGGCATGAGAATAATCAGCATGAGCCGACACCACAAGCCATCTAGTAAACCCCGAGCGATGCCGACGAGAGCGGAGACTGACACAGAACACGCCTGCTGTCGACGGAAAGAACATGAAGTCATTTCTTCCACCTAATTGCAGTCTGACAGGCAGTGCCGGGGGGCTGGGGGAGTGGGGGGTCTCGGCTACTGAGCCTTCCCATCCAGCGAGACGGCAGGAGGTGATGGGCCTGCAGGCGCAGGCAATTTTCACAGATGAGGCTTGTTGTTACGGGATGCTGCCCCACCCACCTCAGGGTCCAAAGTATCACTTTTTCCTCTTCTTTTTCTTTTTTGGGGGGAATGCAAAGTGCTGACGCCTCGTGAGCTGACCCTCCTGCTGAGCGCCTCCCTCCATCTTTCACCACCATTCTGCACTAAATCCGTGACTGGCTTAGACTTTACTGGCAGTTATGTCCCCTCCTTTAGGGGACGGGAAGCAGAGGTTTGGACAGTTGTTATTTTATATAGCGCCTTTCACAGTAAATTTGGACTCTGACTTTTGTAAAGCACCTTGCATGATCGTAAAGTTTTGGCTTTAACTGTTTGCTCTCACTTAGTGCACTCTGACTGATGGTCACTGTGAAGAGACATCCACAAAGGATTATCGGGAGGTAGTCAAGTAATAATTAATTATATAGTGCCTTTCATACCATACATTAATGGTCAAGTAATAATTATATAGTGCCTTTTTATAACACACTTATTATTGGTCAAGTAATAATTATATAGTGCCTTTCATAACACATTATTGGTCAAGTAATAATTATATAGTGCCTTTCATAACACTTATTATTGGTCAAGTAAACATTATATAGTGCCGTTCATAACACATTAATGGTCAAGTAATAATTATATAGTGCCTTTCATAACACACTTATTATTGGTCAAGTAATAATTATATAGTGCCTTTCATAACACTTATTATTGGTCAAGTAAACATTATATAGTGCCATTCATAACACATTAATGGTCAAGTAATAATTATATAGTGCCTTTCATAACACACTTATTATTGGTCAAGTAATAATTATATAGTGCCTTGCAAAGCACACATTATTACTAAGCACTTGCTTTAAAGCCATTCACTCACACACTCTCCCAAGAGTCACACACATATATAGTGCCTTTCACAGTTCGTCTTACATTGTTGTTACTCTTATGTGGTACCTCGCACTGTCACAAAGTTTTGGCATAAAATGTTTTCTTCTTGCTCGATGCCCTCAGTGATGACTGTGGAGGGGTCACCCCACCTAAAGGGAGAGGTCACCTGATGTGTATATAGTGCCTTTCACATCACATATGAAGTACTTCAAAGCTGCTCACTCACTGGAGTCCCAGTTACACAGGCATACAGCACCTTTCGTGATCACAGCACCTTTCCCTCAAACTAGCAGACCCTACCTGAGGCTTTCTAGCGCCTTAACAATCCACCATTCAGTCCTCATTCACATGGCAACCCATCTGATGGGCATTTACCAAAGCAGCTGGCTTTCTAGAAATGGAAATGTCATGGTGCTCACTGTGAGAGGCAGACCCCCAACTCCGCTGCTGGAGACGCACGACATGCCGATGCTCGTACCCAATTAAATCTGTCTTGGAAAAACACCAAAGGCAATTTAAATCTGGCAGCCAGAGTCCCTCATTTACTGCAGCGTGACTGGCATGTGTCTGTTTAATCGAGCCTGGGATAGGTCCTGGGGAGATGGCATTTGGGCCAAAGTTCTTTTTGACTTGATGGCAAAAGTCATTATTTTCATTTGTTGTGGACGAGGGTACCTGACCTCAGGAGGTCATCCATATGGCTTAATGTTCAAATTTGAAATGTGACTCCCACCAGGCACAGTACAGATATTTATCAGCAAATCAGGGCACACTCAATGCCCAAACCATTTAGGGCATGACTAGGGATGGTGGGGGTAATCGCTGGAGTAATTAAAACTGAAGGGGGCTTCCATGAAAAAGGAGGTCCTCAGTGTTTGAAGCTAAAAAAGCAGCATAGGTGGCAAACGTCACCAAAGTCTACTAAGGGCAGAATAAACGGGTATAATAATAATAAAAAAGGAGAGAGGACCTTCTGCTTGGCATGTGACACACATCTGATAATTAGTCATTCTGATTATATAAACTGAGGGCATCACAGAGTATCTTTATTATGGCCGTCACTTTTTGTTTTAAATGATGCCCTTTGGCTTTCAAAATGTTAGCCAATGACGCCAGCAGACGGCATTTTTAAGTGGTCGTGCTCGTGTATATTAAGGGTAGAATGGAAAAGGGGGCTACCAACTGGAGGAACTCACAGGGTGCAAAACAACCCGACATGTCCGTGTCGTCTATCACATTTACTAGCTCCCAGTCGCCCCACCTCACTTGTCGTCATCAACCTGGTGCCCGCAAATCCCCTGGTACGATGTTCTCAGCAGCCATGTCAATATTATTCTTGGCTTCCTCCACAGCAGCTTCCCTCCCTGAGGCACAGCAGGAGCCAAAGTCAACTGCGGCCACAAACCGGTCCACCCGTGTGGTGCAGGCCTTCAGCTTGGGCTCCGAGACTGGAATGTTCCTGCAGTTAATAGCTGAGGCGTTTCCAGCGGCCTCCACTATGAGTACAATAAGAACACAGACCCCTAGGGCCCACATGAAGAAGGTGTAGGTGTCACTTTCAGCTTTTCTGTCCTTGTCTGGGGCGATTCATTCTTCTTTATTTACTCGTAATTTCTGTCATGCTGGGGATCTTTAATCCTTGTGTTATATTGGGTGGTCATATAGCGCCTTGGAAATGAAGGCTGAGGCACAATCTGTCATGACTGAGCAATTCTGATATTGTCACATGAGCACCAGAATCTGTGCCACACTCTGCGCCACCACTCCCCACAGTCACCACCTGCAGCATATCCAGTCCCAGACCCAGACATGTTCAACCTCCTTCCTAGACTTAATGATGCGCTGTTAAAAACAAACACCTGCCCTGCTCACCTCTGGGACCCTCCCAACCCACCAGCTCTTGCACTTCCATATCAGACCTTTAGGAAGTACTGACAGTAATACACCCAGGTCACCACCAGGAGGCAGTGAGATAGAAATATTAGCAACAGGGTCCAGTGCTTTATTTGGGGACCCTGAAGCCACACCCAGCGGCCACCTCCGTGACCCCTTCGGAGTTCTGTGCCCATTACACATAGTATCCCTCGGGATGCTGTACCCATTAACCCCTAATTCCTGCTTCGCAGTACTGCACTCAATACTCTCCATAAACCCCCTAGGATCTTGTGCCCCTTACCCTTAAGAGCTCACCTGGGGTTCTGTGCACATTACCCCTCATTACCCCCTGGAACCGTGTTCCTCTTACCCCCAATGGATCCCCCTCCTACGTCATTTACCCATTATCACTAAGTCAGCCCCTTCTGGGATTCTGTGCCCATTATCTCTAAGTAGCCAATTTCTGGGTACTGGGCCCATTATCTCTCTGCATCCCCTACTGAATTCTACTCTTATTACACTTTCTACCAATTATGGGTACGGTGCCCATTTTTCCCTCCATGCTCCCTTCTGGGTACTGTGCCAATTACTCTTCAGTACCCACCTTTTGAGTCCTGTGGCCATTACTACACAATACCCCTCCCACGTCCAATAGCCATTACCCATTAGTGCCCCTTTGGTTCTTGCAATATGGCATGATGAGTATCCTCAAAGCGAGTTTGTCTCTTTTACTGATTAATCAATTTAATTTCTTTTTATTATTTTATCAAACTGATCAGATTTCCACTACTGCCAGTCAAGACAGACCAGGTGTTTGAATTCAGGATTAACCTGGCACCTGGCAGAGGAGGTGAGGACAGTCAGACAGACTTAGCGACATTCTCATGTCTCGTCCTGCCATTTCACCCACAGGTCCCTGGAAGGACTGTCTACAAGCGCTCGAGGATGGCCATGACACCAGCGGCATATACCTGGTGAAGCCCGAGAATGCCAACAGGTTAATGCAGGTGTGGTGCGATCAGCGGCATGACCCCGGAGGCTGGACAGTCATTCAGAGGCGACAGGATGGCTCTGTTAACTTCTTCCGGAACTGGGAGACATATAAGGTAAGAGGTTCACCGCCAACCTTAATGGTGCTGGAGGAGGAAGAAGAAGAGGAGGAAAACAGAGGAGAGCCAGCGGGACAGTCAGTGAGGAAGAGGGTAGTGGAGGATATAAGACCGAGGGTACATCCTGCCCTCTGCCTGCCTCTAGTTTCATGTTTCAAGGATGCCAGCACGTGGGCACACTACACAGTGTGGAGGTGTCAAGGAGGGTAAGCCACTCCCCCCTGTGCCACACACTGCTCAGTGTGTCACCTGCACCACTCCATCACACTGCCAAGTAGCACTCCTGCTCTGATTATGCAGTTGGCTTTGGCATTATTAGCCATAAGATCCACTCAGCTATTTGAACCCACTGGGTATTTTTATATGATGCTGTTAGCTGCAGCCCATAGCCCAGACTCTTTCACTGGCATGTCACCAGCACTGGTCTGCAGTAGAGCATTGCACTGAGCAGACCCAGTTGCCCACAGTCTGCACATTACACCAGACAAGATGATCCTGACCACTCTCATGCCCTTTCTCTCTGATATCCGCAGCAAGGCTTTGGGAACATCGACGGAGAGTACTGGCTCGGCCTGGAGAACATTTACTGGCTCACCAGTCAGGGCAACTATAAGCTGCTGGTCACCATGGAGGACTGGCTGGGCCGCAAGGTATTTGCCGAGTATGCCAGCTTCAGACTCGACCCGGAATCGGAGTTCTACAAACTCCGGCTCGGCCGCTACCATGGTAACGCTGGGGACTCCCTGACGTGGCACAACGGAAAGCAGTTCACTACTCTGGACAGAGACCACGATGTGTACAACGGTAAGCCACTAACCACCAAAGATACGGGAAGGAGGTCCAAGATACCAGAGTGAGGGTGGTGAGGGTGAGGGTCATCAGTCCAGAATTACCTAGTACTTAATGGGTAAGGGTGAAGGATGCTATGAGAAAAGTCCCTAGTGTTTAATGGGTGTGGATGACGACCACCCATCAGAGTCCCTAAATAAAGCAATGGGCCCTGTTCCTAAGAATTGTGTTGTGGTGACCTGGGTGTATTACTCATCAGGAGCTGATGATCAAAGTAACAAATGGGTGAAGATGATGAAGGTCACTAGTCATTAGCAGATGAAGTTAAAAAACAAAAGTCATGAGTTAGGAGATCATGGAAGCCTTTAGTTGGTTTTATTTACTTACTGGGCGATGATGAAGGCTGCTACTCATTGATGGTGATGAAGCTGAAAATCCCTGATCACTAAAGGATGAGAATGAAGGCCATTAATCATTATTGAATGATCATGAAGATCATTAGATGGAGGAGTGTGAGAGTGAAGGCCACCGTCCTCTGTGAGTGAGGACAGTCCATATATAGTTCATACTACTGTAGGTCATGAGGCTCATCACTTTGGAGAAGACAGTGACAAAAGTCACCAGTGCCTAGTGAATGACAATGACAGTAATTAGTCCTTAGTTAGCTCTTAGTGGATGGTGAGGTAGGCAGGTGATGATGAAGGAGACAACTACTTAGTGGTTAATTATGAAGGTTACTGGCTAGTAATATACGAGGATGAAGGACATTTTGGGAGATGAAACGTTATGGGCATTAGTCTTAATCAGGTGAAATCAAAAGAACAGAATGATCAATTGGTCCTAGTAGATGGCTATGAAGCAACTGATGAACATGTGGTTGATGTTGAAGCTTACCACTCAGCACTGGCTGGTACTCAGAGGGTGATGATGAAGATGGCCAGTTGCTACAATGATGTAGGAATCCATTAACTAGTGGTTAATGTTCACAGTCAATGGTCACTAGTGGCTCAGAGTGATGTCTACTATTCCTTAATGTCACTCATAAGTGAGGATGAAGGTCACAGTCCTCCTTGGGTGGTAAGAATGGCTAACTAGGTGTCCACACTAGGTGATGATGAATGTAATTAGATCTCACTGGCTGATGATAAAGACCATTGGTCATAATCTTAGGTTGCTGTTAGACTGAAGGTGACACCACTAATTAGTGGTTGACACTCACCATCGCTGGTCACTGACGAGTGAGGATGAAGGCCAGCAGTGATTCTGAAGGTCACTGCTTACCAATAGCGTGTGCTGTGTGTTTTTCAGCTGACATACAGTTTAGAACCCAAGTGCCCCGGAGGCAAATCACCAGCCCAATATATCTGTTGCCCGCAGTGCCCCACAGACCATCCTTTTTGTCCTTGGCTGAATACTCCATGACCCCGATGTCTATATTTACTGTTGCAGGTAACTGCGCCCACTACCAGAAGGGAGGCTGGTGGTACAATGCCTGTGCCCACTCCAACCTCAACGGCGTGTGGTATCGAGGTGGGCACTACCGGAGCCGCTACCAGGACGGAGTGTACTGGGCCGAATTCAGAGGGGGTTCTTACTCACTGAAGAAGGTGGTGATGATGATCAGGCCCAATCCCAACACTTTCCACTAGGAGCCAGAGCCACAGGCCGCCTCACGACGACGTACGTCTGTCTGAAAAAGTGCAATTTGTGTATTTATGTGTATTGTGCTTCACAAGTCGTGCGATCGCTTACACCTGGCAGCCAGTGGAGGGCGAGAGTGAGCAGGCGAGCGCTGGACAGCGGGAGACGGAGGGTGAGAGAGTGAATGGGACCGAGAGTGAGAGTGTGAGTGTGAGGGAGAGAGTGCATCAGAGTGAGCACAAGCGTGTGTGCGCGTGTGTGTGTCTGAGCGAGCGTGCGACACACACTCATTTCTTTTGTATTTTTGTACATGAAGCCGATGTTCAGGGTGACTCTTCTTGCGGCTCTTTCCCAGTACTGCACCCTGCAGCTCCCTGCTGGGATGTGATTTAATTTATAGACTTCTCCTTTTGTTTATAAATAAATTGTGTAAAAAAATAAAAAATAAAAAGGAAAAAAAAAAATTTGGATTTCCTATCAACGTGTAAACAGAGTGCCAGGGTGTGATCACCCTGAAGGTGGCACAGCAGGTAAGTGCTGGTTGGCATGCAGCTTTGGACTTCACCCCATTTTTACCATTTTTATAGTGCCTTTCACAGGTGATTCGCATGGAAGGTGCATGCTGTCTGCAAGCCTAAACATTAACTCACTCTTAACACTCAGAAGGACCGAGTGGGTGACCGCCAGCCGCTTTTTGTCATAGTCATAGGTGACATATTGTGGCTGTTCTGATTGCAATCAAGCAAATCACTGGCAATCCCTGGGCCATTTAATGACTTAATGATCGATGCTGAACATTTATATAGTGCCTTGAGAGTCAGCACTGTGCTGAACCAAATTAAAATCACGTCAGTGACAAAGGATTAGGGTGGCATGATGGCACTGCAGCTTCTCAGATCCAGCATCCTAACATCACAAGTGGAGTTTGCATGTTCTCCCTGAACCTCAGTCCGCTCTCAAACACATGTGTGACTGGCTAGCTGGCTGGTATTATAGTTTGAGTAAGTGGGCCCTACTGTGGACCACCATGCCAGGACAGGCTCCCCATAACCTTGAGTTGGGTGAGGCAGGTTTTAGAAGATCATTATACGACAAAGGATTGTATTGCAATGCACTACATATTATGACTTCCAGTCACTTCTCTTTATATAATGAGAACCCTTTAGGCACTTTAGCGCCCCCTGTCTGTGAATTTCTCTCTTATGCTTAACTTGGCATCTTTAAGCCCAAAAGTTTCATTTATTTCAGGAGAAAGGCTATAAAATGCATAGTATGCAGCTCTGCTTCAAATGCTGAATTTAAAAGGCACTATATACAACTGAAATGGATTCATGGTTTTCCTACACAAGATGACCAACAAAAGACAGAGATCCTGCTAATCACGGTGATGATCCTCAACCCAAACCCAAACCCGGCTACAAAGGTGCAGTTCACATGATGGCCGCCTGCGGGGACTGCTAAGCCTCCTGGTGAAGTTTCAATGTATCTTAAGATCACAAAGTGCACCCCCACCTGGCAAAACTTCGTGTACATCAGGTAATGTCAATCACTTAGAGCCCACCCCGCTACAAAATGTGCTCACAGGACACTCCCTCTTGTTCTTAAAGTAGCTCAGATGATGGCCACTTGAGGGAGCCACTGATCCTCCTGTTGTGATATCAGGACAGATTAGGATCATAAAGTGCACCCCCACCTGACACAAGTCCTACATTTCAGGTAATGTCAATTGCTAATCACACTCACAAAAATCCCCAGCTACAAAATGCTTCACTGGACCCTCCCTGCCCTAATAAGGTCACAAACTGCACCTCCACCCAGCAAATGTCCTGTACCTTACATAGTGTCAATCACTGAGTGCATCCCCAAAGCCCCCAGCCACATATTATATTTACTTGACCCTCATTCTAAGGTAGTTCACATGATGGCCTCATGAGGGAGCTACTGAACCTTCTTTTAAGGTTTAAGGGCAGCTTAAGAACACAAAAAGCACCCACAACTTGCACAAGTCCCATACATCAGGTAGTGTCACCTCACTCCTCCAAACTACAAAATGAGTTCACAGTCTGTTCATCATGAAGTATTCTTCGAGTATAACCCTTCTCATAATACAGTACTGGTGGGTTGCCACTGGAAGGAGCTGCTGGACCCTCCGGGTGAGGTTTCAGTGCAGGTTCTGCTCAGCTCCCACATCTCAAGTGCCATTTGGTCCAACCCCATTTCCTACAACAGCACCCCTTGGCGACGCCCTCTCACCTAGGTAAGGGATGCAAGGAACCATCCTCAGCGTCCTCATGTACTCCCGCATGCGGCTATAGTTGTCTTCCTTGGACATCAGGAAGTCCAGCTTCTCAAAGGTGGTCTTGTCCCTGCGACTAATGAGCTGTAAAACAGAAGAAAAGAGCTCATTCAGTGGAACATCATACAGACGGTCTGAAGACAGAGGGCGCTGATGCTTTGTTCACAGAAAAACAAGAGAGAAGCCCCCTGGTCACCCAGTAGAGCATAAAAGCAAAAGGAAAGCACAACTTGGTACATTTGGTTTGACGGTGGGCACCCAGTCCTCACACGCAGTGGAGACAAATGCTGTAAAATAGGGGACAAAAGGTGCCATTGACAGTGCCATTTTATCAGACTTCATAGAGCCCTTAAATGCAGCTCAGTCAGGTTTTTGCCATTTGAAGGCTAGGACCCGTGATTGTAAGAAAAAGCAACTTTATCTAGCGCCTGGAAGACCACCTCCATTTGATCATTTAGGCTCATCTCTAGAGGAGTCTGGGACCTCCCACTCTAAGTCTCTGTAGGGAATGGGGGGTCCTCATCTCTTTACATCCCATTACCAGACATGATTTGGCTAATCTCTTTAGAAGTCCTCAAGCCCGACTCTGTCACATTCTAGAGGCACACTCCATTTTGATTCAAGGACCTCTGTTGGGTCTTTTGACTTCGGTATCTAGGA
This sequence comes from Polypterus senegalus, assembly GCF_016835505.1. Taxonomy (NCBI): domain Eukaryota; kingdom Metazoa; phylum Chordata; class Cladistia; order Polypteriformes; family Polypteridae; genus Polypterus; species Polypterus senegalus. The sequence goes on along the minus strand of NC_053162.1, from coordinate 182,310,888 downwards.
GTCCACCCTCATCTTCGGTCAACATTAGTGGGCTGTCAATTTGGAGACCTATGTACCTTTCAGCTAGCTTAGAAGTTGCACAACAGGTGTCTTAGGAGTCCATCTCTTTTTGAACCTTTGGGCTCATCATTTAAGACCTCAAGTACCACAGGGCCACCTCATTAAGAGTTATTAAGAAGTCATATTAAATCCCAGAGGCCCATTGCTTTTTGGAGACAGGGGTGTAAGTCCTGGCACATCTCCAGTGTTAGATGTCAGAGACCCTTCTCTTTAAGAGCCTGATGGTGCCATCCCTTTAGGAGTTCATGGCCTCATTATTTTAGATGCCAGGGGCCCATTTCTCTTTAGGAGAGGTCCAGTGCATTTTGATTCTGGGACCACCACCCATTTAACAAGGTCCATAGAGGGGTTTGTTTCTCATTTATTTTTTGATTGCCCAGTTCTGTTTTAACATTAGGGCTCATGCATCAATTTGTTAAAGTATTAGAGATCCATTTCTATAGGGGTCATGAAGCCCACTCTATTAACCTGGCACAACTATCCCAAGGTGCCTGGGAGGGCAAGCCTGTTGGGGTTAATTAGGATTCAGCAAGTCCAACTTTCTCATGTCCCGAAGGAGGCCCATTGCATTTTGAAAGCCTGATTCAGTCCTGCCAGGTCGCAGACGTCTGTGCCTCTTGAAGCCCACCTCTGTTTAGAAGTCTGACAGTGCTATCCTTTTAGGAGTTGGCAGCCCAATCCTCTTGGGTGTCACAGGCCCATCTCCTCAGGACTCATCAAGTCCCCACTACCTCTAACAGTAAGACAGGTTTGATCCTCAGTTTTTAGGAGACCATTTTTGTCTGAACATTTGGTCTAACAGATTGGGGGGTCTGAACCTAATACACTAAGGTATTAGAGACCCTTTTCTCTAGGGAGCATTAATCCCCACTCTGCTAAATTCCAGAGGTTCACTGATTCTAAGACCCCTGTTGGGTTTGTTCTTGTGTGTCCAGCAGTTCACACTCCTCTTAGACCAATATTAGAGAACCACCAGTTTGGCTCTAGGAGTCCATTTGGCTTTTTTACCTTCTTTAAGGTGTCAGAGGGTGGTCTCTCTAGGAGTCACTGTACATCCCAGAGGCCCATTCCTTTTTGGAGGCAGGGGTGTAGGCCCGATACGTCTCCAACATTTGAAGTCAGAGACCCTTCTCTTTAAGAGCCTCACAATGCTATCCCTTTAGGAGTCCATGGCCTCATCTTTTCAGATGCCAGGGGCTCATTCCTCTTTAGGAGAGGTCCAGTGCATTTGATTCTGGGACTGCCACCCATTTAACAAGGCGCATCGAGGGGTTTGTTCCTCATTTTTTCAGTGCCCTGTTCTGCTTGAACATTAGGGCTCATGCCTCAAGGGGTCTGGGCACCAATTCATTAAAGTATTAGAGGTCCATAGGGGTCATGAAGCCCACACCATTAACTAGGCACAACTGGGAGAGCAAACCTGTTTGGGCTAATCTCTTGAGGTGTCTGAGGCTCACCTCATTAAGAGTCATCAAGTCCACCTTTCTCGTGTCCAAGAGGAGGCTCATTGCATTTTGAAAGCCTGATTCAGTGCTGCCAGGTCCCAGACGTCTGTGCCTCTAAGAGCTCACCTCTGTTTAAGTAGTCTAAAAGTGCTATCTCTTTAGGAGTTGGCGACCCTATCCTCTCAGATGTCCCATCGTTTTAGGACTCATGAAGTCCCCAAGTACCTGTAACAGTAAGACAGGTATGTCCCTCAGTTTTTAAGAGCCATTTTTGTCTGAACATTTGGTCTAACAGATTGAGGGGTCTGAACACTAATACATTAAGGTATTAGAGACCCTTTTCTCTAGGGGTCATTAATCCCTACTGTTCCAGAGGTTCACACCATTTTCATTCTAAGACCTCTGTTGGGTTTGTTCTAATGTGTTCAGCAATCCACCCTCTTCTTAGACCAACATTAGAGGACCGCCAGTTTGGCTCTAGGAGTCCATTTGTTTTTGTACCTTCTTTAAGGTATCAGAGGCTGGTCACTGTACATCCCGGAAGTTCATTCCTTTTGGAGATCGGGGTCTAGTCCTGGAAGGACTCCGAAGTAAGATGTCAGACACCTTTCTCACGGGACCCAATCCACCTTGAGCCAGGGACCTCTACCTATTGCTCCTCAGTTTCGGACCTCCACATGTAAAACAAGGTCCATTGATGGCTTTGTCGGTTTTTGGAAGCCCAGCTCTATATGAACGTTTGGTGTTCCTCCCTGAGTGGTCTGGACACTAATTAACTAAGGATATTAGAGGCCCGTCTCTTTAGGGAGCGGTAAGAACTCACTCTGTCATACTTCCAAAACCTACTCCACTGACTTGACACATTTGTCCTGAGGAGTCAAAAGGTCTGGTCCTATTTGAACATTTGGTCTCCCTCCTTGAGGGATCCAGACCTTAATTTGCCAAGGCATTAGAGACCACTCTCCTTAGGAGAATGCAAGTGCCACCTTATTATTTTGCATCTGACACCTTATTCCCATCTCAGGCCAGTCTAGAGTCTGGGACCCCCTACTGATAGAACGTGATGGACCTGTCCCCCAAGAAGCTGGGAGCCCACTGCTATTCTGGGCCATGCATTTGGAATCCAGTTTGTGGTAAGTGAATCTTGAATTAACATTCGGAATCGCTCACTCTCACAAATTTGCCTAAATGTATTAAGATATTGATTGAATGCACAAAGTGTGTTGGTGGCTCTACAGTCCAACAATGTGCTGGTCACTAGGAGGCAGTAAGTAAGTCACACCCAATGAGTCACAATGTGGCCTGTAGAGGGCCACATAGCACAGGAGGCTCCCATTGTTGTTCCCAATGATGCACTGACATGTGTAGTTCACACAGCAAAGAAAAGAAGGAATGCCATTGGTCAGGCGCGGCCACATTTCTGGGGTCTTTGAGAGCTCTGTGATTATTCAAATTGGATGCAGCGCCGGAAAATATCTGCTTGTGAGCACAATGGTTGAACTCTGGTGCGGGCGACCACGCAAACCGCCAAATTAGGAGCAAATGTGCTGCGAGCAGCAACCTTCACAAGTGGGAGTCTTTGATCTTTCACTCTGGAAGATGGGGGATGTCAGTAGTAGCACCAAAAACGTCTCGGTGGGGTGGGGGGGTTTGTTTGTCTGGGCACCTCCCTCCAAGTCACATTGGGACTCAGCAGTCAGACAGAGGTGACTTGGGTAAGAGTGACTGAAATGGAGCACTGAAGGTCCCACTGGGAGAACTGGGAAGGTGGTCACTTACTCAACACTAATGTTCAATCAGTACTAAGATTCGGACTTTGGTGCTGATACCAGCTTTCCCACCTCAGTACTGGTACCAAAACAATACTAAAGCAAACAACAGACAAGCCCTCCTCGTCCGCAAGCAAAATGACAAAATGATTTCCTGCTCCTGAGCCTTCTCGGCAGACCTAAATAGCCAGGGGGCGGGCTCAGAAGTGGTGATGTCCTGCCTCTTGGGGCTCCACCCACAAAGAACAAGAAACATAAGTAAACGTAGTGAGGCAGGCCATCATTAACCAATAATATTGAAAGGTGGGGCAGGGTGAAGTGAGGACACATTGTGGGGGTGTTATTAGGCATAAGCTAGCACTCTGTGTCAAAACTGGGGAATTTGGAAACAGTGTGGTAACTCTGGGAAAATTCAGGAGACTGGGAGACGAATAAGGGGAATAGTGGGGAGGAGTCATGGACTGAATTGGACAGCACAGTGACACGAGTATAGCTTATGAATGAGTGACCAAACTGAGCAGATGTGCAGTCACTGGTCAGGCTATAAGGTGTGGTCACTCAGTCACCACAGGCGATACTGGCCATGCATGGAGGTGATTTAGTGACACAGTGTGTCGTTGCCACTAATAAAATGGAGAGTACAACACCATTGATATACATTAGGGGTGAGTGATCAGACTTGGACAACGTAGGACCAATGCTCAGGCTATATGGTGTGTGATCACTCAGAGTCACCATGGAGCATACTGATAAGGCAGTGAGGCAGGGTCTTTGACTGAACTGGACAGCACAGTGACAAGGGGATACATTAGGGGCAAGTCACCAAACTGGTAGTGTCACCAGTCAGGCTGGAAGGTGAGTCACTATGGGTGAAACTGGCAATACATGGAGATGAATTAAGGACATAGCAGGGAGGGCTTAAAGACTGAACATGACAGCACAGTGACATGGTGGAGTGACCAAACTGGTAATGTCACTGCTCAGGCTGGAAGGTGTGGTCACAACAGGAGATTCCAGCTATACATGGAAGTGAACTGGAGCAGGTGGGTCACTGATTGAAGTGACTTAAATATATATTGTGACTTTGTCATTCAGTCACTATAGAAGCTGCTGGCTAGACATGGAGGTGAGCTCAGGACACAATAAGGCTAGATACAGAGGAACTGGAAGGTGTGGAAGATAGTGACCATGTAGAGTGGGGAAATTGGGAAATGGTCTAGTGGAGTCATTGACCACTGTGGTAGACACTAGAGATCAGTGACCAAGGTGAGAGGATTTATGGTCACACTTGGAGTCGCCCACAGAACTGGAAACTGTGGTGTCAGTGCAGTGACTTGACTAGCCAATCTGAGAGGATTTCACAAAAGGAAAAGCATTTTGGGGATCACTCTGGGGATGGTGGGCTATGCAGGAAGTGTGGACAACTCACTGGAATGGAGGGAAGCTCAGGGTTAACTGGGCTGAGCTAACAAGTGAGGTCATACTGGGGGTTTCTGGTTAGATCAAAAGGTGACCAGTGGCCATTTCACCCATTTCTGCCAGTGTAACACTAAATGGCCCCAATTTGCTAAAAGGCTCTCTGTCCACCTCAGCCTCCGATCCCTAAGTTTCGCCATGGGGACACTAATGACCAGTAACTCAGTCTGAGGTTGACTTGGGGTCATCGGGTTTTACATCCTTTTCCCAGTGGGGAGCCTCTGATATGACTGGAGGGCCTCTCCGCCTCAGGATGCGCTGGCCTCTGCGTTCTTGCCGCTGTAGAAAGCCGTCTCTTCCCAGGCCGCAGATCTTACCACATCCCAACCAAAGGCATCCATCCTGTAATTACAAGCAGCAGCAGGGGGCCTGTGATGTCACTGCTGGAAAATGATGTCACCCATAAAGCCACCGCGATGACACGGAGGCCTTGTGGACCCCTGATTTATGCTGCCAGTTAATTACACACTCGGGTTCCAGTGAAGCCGCTGTCCAAGTTCAAGCAGTTACATAAATCGGAGTTAATTACAAGTCTGCTTGGTGCGGAGCAGGCCAGAGAGCTGGCATGGTGCCACATGGAGATGTTTTATTACCCCGTACGCGCTCACATTAGCAGTGCCAGCAGCAGCAAAGTCAGTGCCAGGGGAGAGACCTGCACGTGTGAAACTGGAGGGGCACACGGAGGCTCGGCGGTCATCTGCGTGTGCCGTCTCTCCCTGTCACAGATGTCACCGGCCTGCCACAGGATGTAGTCAATTGGACCATTTTTTTTTTTTTTTTAATCTTTTCTCAGTAAAGTACAGGAGAAGAGAAAAGTGAAGCGACAGACACTTACCGCCCAGGTCTTGGTGAGCCGGAAAATGGGTGCGCTCTGCAAGGCCGACACCACGGACACAAGGGAGTGAAGGTTGTTGAGCTCCTGGAGTTTCTGGAAAGGAAGACAGAGAGGAAAATCATGAAGGGGACACAAGAGCAGCCACTGTCCACAGGTACGCACAACCCAAACTGCTTATATAGCGCCTTTCACAAGGCACAACCGTTTATAGAATCAGAGGGCATAGGGTCATGCGGCTGCACCCTTGAGTGTGACCACTTTGGGGGCCTCACTACTTGCATTCCATCATCCTCCACACTCGAGCAGTCAGCTTAGCCCAGGGGGGACATGTTGAAGCCACCTGCTATTCCAGCACTCCTCAGACACCAAGTGTTCATTTTGGAGTACTTGCATCCAGCGTCCTCTGCTCCTTGTTTCTTTATATTCATTACCCGTGCTCAGTGTCCTCGGATTGCTCTGCCGGTGCCGTGTTCCCTGATTCCCAAACACACATGCTCCTTCCTCTTTTCTCTTTGTCTCTTGCGTCCAGCTGTCAACGGTGTCCATTCCAGATACATGTCCATTGTTCTCCACCCTGCACCTCTCACCTCTCCTCCACCTCAGGTGTCTGTCATTCGTGTTGCTTTTTGACATTCTCCACTGTGAATTTTCCACAGCACACGCCCATTCAGCTCTTCTTCACATCCGCCATCCTCTGCCTGTTCTCCATATTGGGGCCCGTCATGGACATATGTGGTCTTCTTGTCTGCTGCTCCTTCTCTGGCTTCTCCAATCATCGTGTCCGTCACTCTCCAGCGTTTATTCCTTTGGTCCCAGGTTCTTCTGTCCACATGTCTATTGTTGTCAGGGTTCTCTACTACACGTGGGTGTCCTCTTCACTGTTAATGTCTTCTGGTCTCCTTTGTGTACCCGTTGTCCTCTGAGAAGTGTGGCCATTTTTTTTTTGTTACATGTGTCCATTCCTATCTGGGTTCCCTTCATATTCTTGTCTTCTCCTTCTTGTTACGTGTCCCTTAATCTCTGGTACACACCCCATGCTGTGATGTGTGTCCATTGTCCACTGCTACCTTGTCTACAGTCGTGGTGAAAAGTGTTGAGAATGACCCAAGTGTTGGTTTTCACAAAGTTTGCTGCATCAATGTTTTTAGATCTTTTTGTCAGATGTTTCTATGCTATACTCAAGTAGAATTACAAGCAGTTTAGAAGTTTCAAAGGCTTTTTTTAACAATGACATGAAGTTTATGCAAATAGTCCATATGTGCAGTGTTGGCCGCTCTTTCTTTTTCAAGCCCTCTGCAATTCACCCTGCCATGCTGTCTGTCAATCAACTTCTGGGCCAAATCCTGACTGATGGTCGCCGCCCATTCTTGCAAAATCAGAATTTAGGGGGTTCTTGTTTGTCCACCCGTCTCTTGAGGATTGGCCACAAGTTCTCAATGGGATTGAGGTCTGGGGAGTTTCCTGGCCATAGACCCCAAATTTCGATGTTTTGGTCCCTGAGCCACTTAGTTGTCACTTTTGGCCCGGTGCTCCGTTATGTTGGTCACCAAACTCTTCTTGGATGGTTGGGAGAAGTTTCTCTCAGAGGATGTTTTGGTCCCATTCTTTATTTATGGCTGTGTTCTGAGCCCTGCACTACCTTGGCTGAGGAGCAACCCCACGTGACCTGAATGGTCTCGGGATGCTTTACTGTTGGCCTGACACAGGACTGATGGTGACGCCGCTCACCTTTTCTTTTTTCCAGATACCCCAAACAATCAGGAAAGGGGATTCATCAGAGGAAATGACTTGATCCCAGCAGTCCTCAGCAGCTCAATCCCAGAATATCAGTCTGTCCCTGATGTTTTTCTTGGCTTCTTTGCTGCCCTTCTTGACACCCACCAGGCCATCCTCCAAAAGTATTCACCTCACTCTCACCTGCCTGCTGCCATTCCTGTGCCAGCTCTGCCCTGGCGGTGCCTGCAGCTGAATCCACTTTAGGAGACGCTCCTGGCATTTGCTGGACTTTCTCGGGCGCCCTGATGCCTTCTTCACCTCTCTATAGTAACTCAATCAGCAGGACAGAGTGACCTCCAGCCTTGTCCTCATCGACACTCTCACCCGTTAACGAGAGGATCACTGACATGACGTCAGCAGGTCCTTTGGTGGCAGGGCTGACACACAGTATTTGTTTGGGATGAAGTTCATGTTCATGGCAAAGAGGGACTTTGCAGTTAATTGCAATTCATCGGATCACTCGTCAGAACATTCTGGAGGAAATGCAAACTGCCATCATAAAAATTGAGGTAGCGTGAAGATTCATATTTGTTAACCATTTCATGTGTCCTTTGTCCTCTCGATTACCCACTACTTCTGTGTCTTCTTCTCTGTTAAATGTTCTAAGAAAGAAAGAGAAGAGAAGAGAAGAGAAGAGGAGGGCTGTGTGCTTTGTTGTCTATGTTGGTTGGTGCCTTTGTGTTATGCATGGGTGGGAATGCACCTTCTTCAGTGAGATTCCTGTCCTCTGATCTTTTTCGTGTTTCTTTTGTCCTTTCTCCTCTTGATTTTCATCTGCACTTGAAGACTCTGCTCTACTAAAGTTGCCCACTGTTTTTCATGTCTATTGTAACTTCTTAATATTTTTCATAATCCAGATGTCCACTGCTGGCTTCCTTCATTTCTGTCAAGGCCCTCCTTTCCATCGTTGGCTTGTGTTAATGTTGTCCATTTTTGTATCCACACCTGTCTGCTGTTCCTCAGTGTCCACCTGTCCTGCTCCTCCTCCTTCACCTCTCCCTCATGTTTTTGGACCAAACAATATTACCACTTTGCTGTACATTCCGTTTTCTCTTTCAGACGAGGTGACACAAGGCAGACAGACACCACAAAGGGAGTTGAATGTGGCGTGGGGGTCTGGCCAAGGCTGGCTGACGTGTTATTAATGAGGCCGCCGCTCTCCAGGCACTGAGCTCACTGCAGATGTTTGCCATGAGCTCATCTGGCTGTGCACTCCACTCGCTCCTTCAGCATCACCTCCAAAAACACACTGGGTGAGGGGTGCAGGGTGGGATGGGGGAGGGCTGGGGTTTATTGCCGCTTGCTGCCACCTTGTTTTTCCTCATCGTCACCCTCAATGACATTTCATATGTCTTAATGTGTCACGTGGTGGCTGAACAGCTCATCCAAGCTGGATCAATGCCTGCCATTGCTGGGAGGTCTAAATGTGACAAGAACAAGTCTAGAGGAGACATGCTGGCACTATATAAAGTACCTTGTACGGTTTAAGCATTAACATTACAAAAAATGGCATGATGGCAATTATGAGCAGGGAGGCAGGGCTGGTGGAGCCTTGAGAGATGGGTCTGGGGCGACAAAAGAGGGGGGCTCAGCGCTTAAGGCTAAAAATCTTGATCTCCAGAGTCATGGGTTCAAATCCTGGCTCAGTCAGTGTACAGTATGTGAGAAGTTCTACTTTTGTCCTCCGGGTTTCCTCCCAATTTTGGCTGACTGGCGACTCCACAATACACTGGCATGTTCTTGGATTCTGCATTTCTGTCAGGTATATGTCAAGTACACATTCACTTAAGTTTTATTTTTTTGTCTTTTCTTCCTCTGTCCTTCCACGATTTGTAGTAGAGTTCAAGAACTTGGCCAGATTTATATGGAGATTAAATCAGGAATATTCAAAAAAGGCTTGTTTTTTTAAAGTTACACATGCTTACTGACAGACAGTGATACGGAGTGGCTAAAATAGCGGGCACAAGAGTATAGCTTTAAGTGGATCTAAGATTTATAAAGAATCAAGACTTATGGTTAAAACCAATCACATGGAACAATGTAAATTAATTAAAAAAAGCAAGATAGATAGATAGATAGATAGATAGATAGATAGATAGATAGATAGATAGATAGATAGATAGACAGAGAGTGAAAGGCACTATATAATGATAGATAGATAGATAGATAGATAGATAGATAGATAGATAGATAGATAGATAGATAGATAGTTGTGAAAGGCACTATATAATAGATAGATAGATAGATAGATAGATAGATAGATAGATAGATAGATAGATAGATAGATAGATAGATAGATAGATAGATAGATAGATAGATAGATAGATAAAGAATGAACAAAAAGGACATGAAATAAGGACTTAAACCCCAGCCAGGGGAACATCCCTGGCTGATATATAACAGGACTGTTACCTTTGTCAAAACAAACCACTTCCTACTTGAACTAAACCGCCATACAACTAATCAGACACTCTTAGACACACTGGATTGGTCGTAATGTCTGCAGCTTCACAATTCAGGTGCTTTGCTGGACAGCCAATTGGATTGCAGGTTTCTGTCACCTGCTTTACTTGACTTGAGTCAGATGACTCCTCCCCTAACCCTAATCTTTGTGTAAGCAGGTGGAGCTCTGCAGGGCCGCAGCTGGAGTCAATTAGATGGATCTGCAGACTCCAACTGGTCTCGAAATGTCATATGAAACAAACTCCTGTGTTGAAATATTTGCAGCTCTTTGATGACTGATACAGTATGTATGGATTTAAACTCTGTAACTCTACTGATTTGAAATTTGTACCTTTCGACTCATTCTTTTAGAATCCTAAAGACAGAGTGCAGAGACATACTTTTGGAATTTATTAGTCGAGAGTAATTAGGATCAGGAGGGACATTAGCCTGGGAAAGGAAACACTGATGTAATGCAAACATGAGAGTGATTTGAAGATTATTGATTATTCATGTAATCATTGTTAAATCTTCACGAAGAAAGGGCTTTTTAAATGGAATGCATGCTGTACACAAAAGGGAACACAGAAAAGAAACAAGAAGATGAAGAAGAGCACCTAGACAAGATGTCTGCAATTCCCACTAAATCTGGAAAGGTTCGAGATCTCTGTGTATTGAGGAACTCTAAGGCAGCTGTGCCCCCTGGCTTGAAGGGTCTCATGTTCACCGTTATCTGTATCCTAACACCACAGTTTCCTTTGGGCCGTGACTCACAGTTGTATTTAATGGCAGAGGGTCAAGTACGGATTTGCGAAATGGACTTGAAATGGGTTGCTGCAGGCTGTTTAATCAGTTGATATGCTTCGCTATTAATATCGGTGGTGATTCTTCAAGGGGGAACCACCGGTGTCATGGACATAGTCTCCACTAAAAAAGGGCGACATTGGATTGCTAGAAAAAAAGTATACATAAGTATTTTCCAACAAGATTCCTTTCAAGTACATTTCCTGTTTTCGCATCTATTATTAATTTTGCTTTATGGTAGTTTTAATTTATATTGTCTGATTGGGTCAAGGTATAGTTCCAAGGGTATATGGTGTGGGTGACTGCCATTGTCCCACAGGGGTAAGAGCACAGTGAGCCGGCGCCTGTTCAGGTGACTGCCTCCATTGTTGAGCGACGCTCAGGTCTGAAGATGGGCTGCTTTTGTTGAGCTATTAAATCTCCTAGTTTGAAGCAGCTGTACATATGGATGCACTATAAAGCAGATCTATCTAACGCTTATATAAACAACATGGCTAACGAATAACAGGGACCTCCATGATAATATGCTCAAGGTATTGTGATAAGAGCACCTAATGTGGGTGACTTCCATACTCCGACAGGGGAAGCTGAGAAAAGCCATTGTCAACTGAAAGTAGCACAGTGAGCTGGCATCTGTTTAGGTGACTGGCACTCAGGTCTGAAGATAACTGTATGGTCTGCTTTTGCTGAGCTATCAAGTCTCTTTTTTGAAACAGCTGCCAACATGTGGATAAAGTCATATATGTGGGGGCACCTTAAAGCAGATCTACCTCACACTCACACAAACAACTTACACATACAGTACAGTAGTTAACAATAACTATACCATAGGTGTGCCAAAATAAGAAACAGAAGAACATCCATGATGACATCGCTAAGGTATTGTGATAACAGCGCCTAATATGGATGGCTGCCGTATTCCAACAGATGTTAGAAGCTCAGAAAACGTTTTTCCATTGAAGGCATCAGAGTGAACGGGCATCAGCTTCGGGGATTGACACTGGTGTAGCTCAAGTCTGAATACAACCATTTGGCCTGCTTGTGCCAAGCTAGTAAGTAACTTTGCGTGTGGGGCGCTCTGAAGCTGCTATATTAAAGCACAGGTAAATTCCCACCATAACACACTGCTAATATATCTGGCGTGCTAGGTCGACTGGCAAGTCTAAATTTGCCAGGTATGACAGTGGGAATATGCCCAGCAGTGGAATGGTATCTTATGAAGTGTTGATTCCCGTCTACAATCTCACAACCCAGGTAAATGGAGGGATGGAGGTCTCCTTTAAATTCTGAGCAGAAAGGCACCATATCAAACAACAACTGAAAGACTCCTAACACAAATCATATATTTGAACATTAGAACACTCTAAACGTGAACAGGCCATTTAGCCCAACAAAGCTCGCCAGTCCTCTCCACTTATTTCCTCCAGAAAAACATCAAGTCGAGTTTTGAAAGTCCCTAACGTCTTACTGTCCACCACACTATTTGGTTGCTTATTCCAAGTGTCTGTCGTTCTTTGTGTAAAGAAAAACTTCCTAATGTTTGTGTGAAATTTACCCTTAACAAGTTTCCGAAAGTGTCCCCGTGTTCTTAAAGAACTCCTTTTAAATTTACCGTCTCGATCCACTGGATCCACTAATTCCCTTCATTTTATTTTGCTTAAACTGTAAAGGCTCAGCTCTTTTCATTTTTCCTCATAACTCATCTCCTGTAGCTCTGAATCAGCCTAGTCGCTCTTCTCTGAACTTTTTCCAGTGCTGCTATGTCCTTTTATTAGCATGGAGACCAAAACTGCACACAGTATTCCAGAAGAGGCCTCACCAGTGCATTATATAGCTTGATCAGAAGCTATTAGGGCAGTTCTCACTGCGAAAGGCACTATATACAGTACAATCTAATCATCACCATTAGCAGAAGCAGGCAGTGGGCCAGTAGCAGTATGCATAGCACGCCAAACTGAGGCCAGCCTGCCTGCCCGCCCGCCAGTGCGTCTTTCTGGTCACCTCCCTCTCTGCCAGGTCTTGCCAATCTCGGTCACTCTTTTCCACATCCGCTTCCGACCGCCTCTCTCATTTCCGACTATTGGCCTCATCACGTATTTTGTCTCCATTCTTTTCTTCATTTTATTAGAAAATATCACGACTGAGCGCCAGTGCCTCGGGCCAATTTCGATCTGCAGAAGGCCAAGCGAGCTTTTACGGCAAATTTAAAGCTGCGGTCAGCACGACACGCCATTTGATTTTAAATTATTATTATTTTTTTTTTTTTTAAAAGAGTCATCTGGTAAGTTAAGGCTGCCATCCAAAAGCCAGAAAATGAGAATTCCATTCGGGAAGAGCAGGAACTGAAGCGCCTTCACTGATTTGGGGAAATGATCAAGAGAAACGTTGAGCTTCAATATAAAAACAGAACTCATAAATTGTGTCCTGGAGCAAATCTCGAGGCGAAATGAAGGGAAGTGATGACAGCGGGCTCTTAAATGGCTGCCTTTTTAATGCACTACTCAGCTTTCTGCAAGCACGTGCCATCTGGAAAAGGTTTCAGTGAGGTGCGTAGTTGGCCAAAGAGTTTGAACCTCTGTCCAAATGTAAGTATGAAAGAAAGGGGCATCCAGGACCTAGGCAAGGCACTACCAATGAAAAGACAGGGGGCTGCAAGAAATCACTTTAAGATATGAGGCACTCGCCCAGTGGGTGGGGCTGCTAGTTTGAGGGCGGAGCCAGAGATGCTGACACGGATTAAACAAATCCAAACGAGAAAAGTAAAGAATGGTGTTAGAGGTGGGATTTGGAAAACATCCAGAGGTGGCACTTATACAAATAATTAAAACTGGGATGACCCTTTAGATGCAGGAAGGGATGACAGAAGTAGAGCCCTGATGTCCACTTGGCAGGAATTTCAAACAATTTCTACTCATAAAATTTTTTTTTTTTGTACTTTTTTTAAATAAATTAATCAGTTCAATTGAACCAGGAGAACATCGGTGATTCCCCGTTCTTACTTCATAATATGCTGTGGAATAAGTGACCATTAAAAAAAAAGTTTTTGAGTGACCAAGAGGGTCTGCACCAATTGTGACCGACTGTAGCAAATGTCACTTAAATGAAGCGGCTCCACTGATTCAGATAATAAAGTGGCACAGTTTGAAGATCTGATCCAACCAAAATAAACAATGAGGGACAACAAGCGTATTGAATGGAATGGCCAGTCATGTCACCAGATAATGAAGGACAGCACTGGGGTCAGTGGAGACCACAAGTAGCTTACCTTGGCTATCTTCACAAAATGACTCAGGATCTCTGCTCGGATCTTCAACGTCTGCGCTGTTAGGATTTCCCGGACCACCCAAAAGCTGACCTGAACAGACAGAAACGCAAAAAAGTGAAAATCATTCAGATGCCAGCCACAGCAGCACCACTACAACCACAAGGTGGTGAGATCAAGCAAGACATGCCAGCTGGCATCACCTGCAGAGGTAGCATAGAGCCTAGTAGGGGTCAGCAAGGTGGTCATTGCCCTCTAGTACTGGCATACAGCAGACACAAGGCCTAAACATTTGAAATGTGTACCACATATAAAACAAATAGACATATAAAATACAAATGTAGATTTCAGTCCTGTAACTGCCATATTAAGAATTTTTCCAAAAGTTAAGTCCCCCGATAAGAGCCAATCCTGGTAAGTTAATGTTACTGTTGCCTTTTCCACAGGGGGCGGAGCCCCAACACCACAGATGAGGGACCACACTCTGCTTTTATGCAGGGCTGGGATGTCTGAACTTAGTGCCGAGTTTTCACAGTGTTTTGGATTTCCTCAATTTTTGGTAAGTGCTTTCTTTTGATTATTCTGAGGTTTTCTTTTTATCTTTTGTCTTTCGTTTTTGGTTTTGTCTTTGGATTTCAGACTTAGCTTTGTTTTCTTCTGGTTTGCCTTTTGTAGGCAACCTTTTTGAATTTTGTTTTTTTTTTAAACTTTGCTAATATATCCTATTATTTTTAAAAAATCTATTGTTTTGGTTTTTCTAGGCCAGGGGTTTCATGGCTGCCCTCTAACTTTTTGAATTTATAAAGCTTGGGCATGTTCTGTGTGTGTAGCCACAAAGCCTGCTTCTAGAATTTCGATTTCCAAACTAACTAGTAAGGCATCATGAGAATGTCGTAGTAATATTATTATAATAATATGCACTTACAAAAAATAAGAAACTAATTGCCACACTTACTACAAGTTAGAGTTATTTAATATAAAATCTCAGTAACTGACTGGCCAGCTAGCCTGGGGGAACACAAGCGGGTTGAGATTAAAGGACATGAACAGACGGCTGCTGAATTAGGCTGGAATAGGGTCAGAGTCAGTTTTAGTTGAGTCATTGGGAACCACACACTAGTGTTGGATCGATTCAAAGCTTTCAAAACTCAGTAGTGATATTAAAACGATACCGAAATAAGTAATAGATGACTGTCCACTCATCCCCACTGGCCTGCACACATGAGCACCACAATCCACTTGCCTGGGTTCACAGGCAACCTGGCTGCCACACGATCCCCCAGTTTCCACCAGGATTTGTCCAAGGTTTGGTGGGGGCCACACTCACAGGTCAACAGGCCTCAGCAACAGTGAGAAACCTTTTAGAACATTAGAACACTCTAGACGAGAACAGGCCATTCTGCCCAACAAAGCTCGCCAGTCCATCTATATTAATAAAAGGCAAAGCCCTAACTCACTCACTCGTCACTAATTCTCCAGCTTCCCGTGTAGGTAGAAGGCTGAAATTTGGCAGGCTCATTCCTTACAGCTTACTTACAAAAGTTGGGTAGGTTTCATTTCGAAATTCTACGCGTAATGGTCATAACTGGAACATATTTTCATCCATATATACTGTAATAGAATGCAGCTAGCGAAGCCGTCGGAGTTTTGTTTTAAAATATTTAACCAATCACATTTCAGCCGTCATTTGTTGCCAGGCAGAGAGAATAGACTGCAGCTCGATAGCCGTGGGAGGCGGAGTTTCATTTAACCAATCACATTTCAGCCATCATTTGTTGCCAGGCAGAGAGCCTTTCACAATCCATTGTGCAGGCACTCTAACACAGAATATATGTTGATTAACCTGTTGCTTCAACCCATCAAATTTTGAGTTGGTGTCAGTTGGGCCCTCAAGCAGGCGTACGGCAACATCACCGTATTCAGACCCATTGATTGGATAGAAGCCGATATGAGGAACTCTCTGAGGCCACTGAACACACTGCAAACGCTCCGAGCACAAGATTGTTGCATGCACTACGGCCAACTCCATGGCAGGATTCTGGACAATATTATTTGCCAGACACAGACCAGATTTCAAGACCATGAAAACCTGATGTTTGTCACGCTCCTCGAGCCCCAGAAGTTTCAGGAATACAAGAAAAATTTAACGCATGCGGCCTTCTACATTTCAACACAAGAGCAAGGGAGCACTTTTTGATCTGTCTCGGCTAAAAACAGAACTTACTGTAATGTATGCCATGGATGATTTTGCAGGAGAATCTCCCTCTTCCTTCATCAGAAAAATCTGAATGAGAGCATGGGGCAACTGTTCACATTGCTATATTTTTGGTGCTGAGCATTCCTGTGTACACTGAGTCTGTCGAGCGGACATTTTCAGCCATAAAGCAAAATGGAACTTATGCCAGAAATACCATAGGGAGGGTTCGCCTTTCAGCATTAGCGTCGATAGCGATAGAAAGTGAGGATGGAACTGAAGCGCACAGATAATCCGTACGACAGAGTAATTGAACTGTTTTTGAGGAAAGAGAGGACGATGGATTTTGTTTACAAATAATAAAAATTTTTGGTGAGCAAAATGTTGCGATTTTCCTAAATAATATTGCAAATTTATGAGTTATTATTGATGTTTTTTGTGTGTGTCGCGGCTGTGGCTGCATAAGAAAGGAACTTGTTCAAACCTGGTTTGTCTATAAAATAAAGGCATTTATTCTGGCTACAGGAGTATATATATATATATATATATATATACACTGTATATATACAGAAGTTTGGACACACCTCCTCATTCAATGTGTTTTCTTTATTTTCATGACCATTTACATTGGTAGATTCTCACTGAAGGCATCGAAACTATGAATGAGAGTTATGTACTTAACAAAAGAAAGGTGAAATAACTGAAAACATGTTTTATATTCTAGTTTCTTCAAAATAGCCACCCTTTGCTCTGATTACTGCTTTTCACACTCTTGGCATTCTCTTGATGAGCTTCAACAGGTAGTCACCTGAAATGGTTTTGATGCCTTCAGTGGGAATCTACCAATGAAAATAAAGAAAACATATTGAATGAGGAGGTGTGTCCAAACTTTTGGCCTGTACTGTATATATGTATGTGTATATATATATATGTTGATATGTCTATATCTATTTATATATATTTAGATGTGTATATGTATATTATGTATATATATGTTTATATGTATATATGTATATGTATATGTTTATCTGTGTGTCTGTGTGTGTATTATATATATATATATATATATATATATATATATATATATATATGACAGCAACACTCATAACAGTGACGAAACAATTACATTGACAATCATGTTACATTATTTTTAAAATGTTTCCTTTTCTTTTTCATAACTTCTTTAACAAACTGCTTCTCCGCTGCGAAGCGCGGGTATTTTGTTAGTTCTTCTATAAAAACATCAAGTCGAGTTTTGAAAGTCCCTAACGTCTTACTGTCCACCACACTACTTGTTCGCTTATTCCAAGTGTCTATTGTTCTTTGGGTAAAGAAAAACTTCCTAATGTTTGTGCGATATTTCACCTTAACAAGTTTCCAACTGTGACCCCATGTTCTTGATGAACTCATTTTATAGTAACAGTCTTGATTCACTGCACTAATTCCTTCATCATTTTAAACACTTCAATCATGTCACCTCTTAATCTTCTTTTGCTTAAACTGTAGAAGCTCAGCTCTTTTAATCTTTCCTCCTAACTCATCCCCTGTGACACTGGAATCAGCCCAGTTGCTCTTCTCTGGACCTTCTCTAGTGCTGTTATGTCCTTTTCGTAGCCTGGAGACCAAAACTCCACACACAGGACTCCAGATGAGGTCTCACCAGTGTGTTATAAAGTTGAGCAGAACCTCCTGTGACTTGAACTCCTAATGATGTGCTTCTCATGTTGCTGGTTCTACAATTCCTTTTGTACTCTGAGGCTTCCTGCAGAACATGTTTTCCTCTCTGAGTTTTGAGGGCGCTGTTATTAAATATATTGTATCAAGTGTGTACGGTAATACACGTATATTATAGTGGTGACTTCCTTTGAAAAATTGACTGTGCTAATATCCGATTAATGCTTTGAAGAGTGGGTGTAGCATTGGGGGGTGTTTGCTGTTGGTTAGCAGAGTGCAAGGTACACTAATACAAAAAATTGCCTTTAAGGTCCACTTCAAGTGCATAATGCTGTTATAGTACCAGTTTAAAATTTGGGTAGTTCAGTCCTTTTTTAGTAATGGTATATCCCGCAACACTACTACACACTCACTAGTGCAAGAGGTGTGTCAAGAAGCTACAGGATTCCTTAAAACTAAGACTGATAAACAGGCCTTGTCTCTCCCTCTCTCTCTGCCAGTTTCCATTCTGAGTTGTTCATCTGCCTTGGCAGCCATATTCAGAGAGGCCACTCCATTCAAAGGCCATGCAGGAGGAAAGACCAACAAACAGAATAAGACAGAGAGCCAGCTGTTAGCTTATTATCAGGTTGTATTATTTACCCACACTCACTGTACTTATCTCTAATATGTGAAGAAATGTGTAACTTTCTCTCCTGTCTATTTGGGTGCTCTACCTAATTGCCTGGGGTTACAGGTATAAAGAAAAAAATACAGTAGTAGTCAACTCTGACAGTCTGGTAAGAGTACCGGTATGTAATATAGAGAATAAAGTACTGTAGAAGATATGATTACTTTAGGACCCTACCCCAATAAAAAGGAGGCCTGTCTGTTAATTAGCAGGACTATCAGGAGCGCAGACCTGGCTTTGGAGTTTCTGGGCTGCTCTGGTTTGGGTGAACCTCTCAGTCTTAACACACATATTTTTTTTATTTTTTTTGTAGTGACATCAGTTCCCGACTCCTCAAGTTTTCCTTCCACATTCCGAACTTGGATGTTTTACGTGTCTCTAAAGAGGCCTGGTGTACATGAGCGTTCCCTGTGATGTACTGACACCCCAGGATTTGTTCCTGCCCTGCACCCTGTGATACCGAGGCAGATTACAGCTCATGAAGACCCTAAAACTGGACTAGGCCCCTTCAATAATGAGATGGATTTGCTTCTTCCAGTTACTGCCCTTTTTGCTAAGTAAATAACATAAAGACTGAGTGTTTAAAGGTATCATTCCCTAAATATTTAATATTCACAGAGGCATTATTGTTTTGAGATTGCACATATAAGTGCCTTACATCGCTCCTTACATACATGCTTAATGCATGCATTTCCAATTTAATTCTTCTTTTTAAATTTGTTCTTCCACAAATCTTAAGCACTTCTACCAATGCTAAGAACAGACTGCTTGATCCTAATCAGCCCAGCTTCACTGGCAGGCATTGTACCAAGATGGCTCTACTTCCTGTTGTCGACACATTACAGCAGGCAACACTTACTGATACGTCCTCTCTCAAAATCTTTTTAGATCTCTCCTCTGCAATCGACACACTCGACCCCCAGATCCTTCTTGCCAGACCATTAGGACGGCCCTTAGTGTGGTTGAATCCTACCTCTAGGGCAGATCCAACCACGTGCTTTAGCTTGGAGAGATTTCAGGTGTGCACCAGGGAAGCATAAAAGTGCCCCAAGGATCAGTTCTGGCTCCTCTCCACTTCTCTCTATACACCTCCCGACTGGGCCCATTATAAAGTCTCGCGATTTCTCTTATCAGTGCTATGCAAATGATAGGCAGCTGGACTTGTCATTCCCTCCAGAGGACCACACGGTGTCCGCTAGAACCTCTGCGTGCATCACTGATATCTCAACCTGGATGAAGAAACACCATCTCAGGCTCAACCTGGCAAAAGATGGACCTTCTTGTTATCTCAGTTTCTCTGTCTATCCAACAGCCCATGTCTGTTCAATTTGGAGGAGGGTGGTGATCAACGACCAGCTGTTCTTCACTAAGCATGTGGCAAATATCTTTCAGTCTTGTAGATTGTGGAGTGATGCATTGTGTTAGCCATTATGAAGTGAAGTAAAATGACCCCTTATATTGGCTAACTGAACAGATTACGATATGCAAGCTTTCAGGGCAGCTCAGACCCCTTCATCAGGCAAGCTGTAGACCTGAGCTATCTCAAAAACTTGAATATTGTCATCTGCTCAGTTAGCCAATAAAAGGGATCACTTTTGCTTCACTTCTCATTACAGTCTTGCAGATTTATTTTAAGACTAGCCATCCCCCTGGGCTTCGCCCGCGTATTAGTGAAACAGGACAGCGAGGAGGCCCAGCCCAGCTCCCTACTCCTGACGTCACTCTTCCCTCTGTCCTCGGCCTGCAGCCTCGGTCTCGGATTAGCACGAACGTATTGCTAATGTAAGCGAACTATGAGTCTTAGCGAGATGAGAGAAGTCGCAAAATCAACCGGAATGTTCAAGCAAATTACAGAAAAAAAAAGATCTAAATCCGTTAAGTAGTTCTCTTGTTCACTAACTAAGCAGACTTAAGGTTACGCTTCAAGGCACACGCATGAGTGAGGAGGGCCCCGCAGCCTGATGAGTCTCTCTGGCATTTGCGCTAATAATTCAGTACCGCAAGCAAACTATGATACTTAGCGCAAGGAGAAAGTCTCAGAAATCAACCGACGTGTTCAAGCAAATTATTGAAAAAAATAACATCTAAATCCGTTAAGTAGTTCTCTCGCGAAAAGCAGACAGACATACAAACGGGTCTAAAAAAGTATAAGAAATTTCACGCTTGGACCACGAAATTTCGAAAACCGTTTCTTAGCGAGCACCTATGGGCCAAGGGTAACTTACATTCCAAATTTCAAGTCCCAAGTCGTCATGGTTTGGGAGATTTCATGATAAATGAGTCAGTGGTATTGGGCTTTTATATATATATATATCTATACTAATAAAAGGCAAAGCCCTCACTCACTGACTCACTCACTGACTCATCACTAATTCTCCAACTTCCCGTGGGTGGAAGGCTGAAATTTGGCAGGTTCATTCCTTACAGCTTCCTTACAAAAGTTGGGCAGGTTTTATATCGAAATTCTACGCGTAATGGTCATAACTGGAAGCAGTTTTTCCCATTTACTGTAATGGAGATGAGCTTCAACGCCGTGGGGCGGAGTTTCGTGACATCATCACGCCTCCCACGTAATCACGCAGTACATAGAAAACCAGGAAGAGCTCAAAAA
Source organism: Polypterus senegalus (assembly GCF_016835505.1). Classification (NCBI taxonomy): domain Eukaryota; kingdom Metazoa; phylum Chordata; class Cladistia; order Polypteriformes; family Polypteridae; genus Polypterus; species Polypterus senegalus. The sequence goes on along the minus strand of NC_053162.1, from coordinate 182,289,870 downwards.
GCGCTTAAGAAAACATGCATTATATAATTGAGAAGGCAGCAAACAATAAGAAGTGAGCGAGTGACATATACAACCATATTCATGAGTTCTGCTACAAACAAAGCACGATGTAAACCTACACTTTAAATTAAGTTCATAGACAGGCTGCGCTGGCGCTTGTAATTTAGTGCCTGCCCATATAAGGTCGTCCGTCCAGCGCAATCCAATAGCAAACTGCCACGGGTAAATATTCACGGGTGAAGGACTGTGCTTATGGAGAGGAAGATGAGATGGTCAGGGTGGTGTTTGACACAAACTCAGCCGGGAGAAAGTTTTAAGTGCCAGGACTAAGGTAACATTAAATACAGCCATGGACATAGCACGAGATGGCACCAGCACAGCTGGGAACCTTCGATGCATGTACACCGAGTGGCTCACGGAACTGACGAGTGCACAGATAAAAGGCAACAGTTCCAAAGAGCGCTGAACAAAAACCGAATTACACAATTGAAAAGGCAGCAAAAAATATGAAGCGCCTGATAAGCATATTCATAAATCCAGCTACTGCGGAAACAAAGCACACGGTGGAAAAAGTCAATGTCCCGCTAAAGGAAGACAGTGTAAAAACCCGTGCATGCAGTGTGTCAGGTCTCAGATAAAGAAGAAGACGAGCTGTTTATTGATGCAGTAAGAAACGAATCGATGAATGAAACCTGTCATCTTTACAACGATTGACAAACACGGAATGTAACTTGAACACAACACATCCTACAAATACGAACCTGATTGAAAGAAATAATGATAATCAAATCCTTGATGACAGCAACACTCAGTAACACTCACAAAACAAATACTGTATATTGACAGTCATGTTACGCTATTTTTAAAATGTTCCCTTTTCTTTTCTACCTTTTTAACACACTACTTCTATGACACGCGGGTATATATATATATGTATATATATATATCCCGATCTACATACTCGAATAATGGATACTTTATTCGCCATCAATGATTGTTTTGGTAAAGCCATACTCAGTGTATTCATTAGATGAACGGTAAAAAGTAAGAGCGAGGGAGGATGACTAGGCTGTAGTGCGCCAACTCTATCTGAATTGCGCGATCACATTTGAAAAACATATCTTTTCAAGTTCTATTTAGTCCATATGTGTCAAACTCAAGGGTCACACATCCGCCCGGCGTAATTATATCCGCCCGCGAGATCATTTTATATACTGTATTATTGTTATTAAAGCCCGGTATATGAAGCGCTGGTAACACAATAAACTACAGATCCCATAATGCAGCGCTTCAGCTGCCTTGCATCAGGGTAACCTGAATGCAATTCAGAAGATACAGAAAACAGCATAATTAAATAAGAATCTGACACTTCAGCGGACTTTAACCCGTGCACAATCACAAAGTGATTTCAAGTGAAGCTGCTTTTATGGGAGACACAAATGCACCAGTTCACCTTGCCCCACTTTCCCTGTTGCCAAGTACTGTTAAACCAAGTCGCCACTACGGTGTTCCCAAATACGCACTTTGCTGATAAACTGAGCGCACTGAGTTTGCACGGCGCTTTGGTGACTTTGATGAACAAAAAAAGTCCGTCTACATGCGGCTCGAACCTTGTGCATGTTTGGTAGCACATATCTGTGTGAGAAGCTCTTCTCAGTGATAAAGACTAACAAAACAGCACACAGGAGTCGCCTCACTGATGAGCACCTGCAATCCATCCTGAGAATCTCCACAACACAGAACCTCACAGCAAACAGAAACGAACCTGTGGCCAAAAAGATGCCAGGCGCCCAGCTCTAAAATGACATATGAGCAAAGACAACTGAATGATTTGATTTGTTATTGCACGTAAGAGCGGAGTCAACTGCTTTAACAAACAGCGATTGCACTGATAAAATAGCTGTGTGTGTATGTATGTAGATATATATGTATGTATATATGTGTATATGTATAGATATGTATATATATATATATATGTTTATGTGTGTGTGTGTAAATATATATATATATGACAACAACACTCATCACTCACAACAGTGACAAAACAATTACATTGACAATCAGGTTACGTTATTTTCAAAATGTTTCCTGTTCTTTTCATTGCTTCTTTAACACACTACTCCGCCATGCCTTCTGTCTCTCTATCTATTGACCCTATACAACAACTACAAGATCAGACTGTACCGTATGTGACAAAATATGCAGAACAACTCCTGATCCAGGTTTCAGCCTTATCACATCTGGACTACTGCCGCTCTCCACTGGAAAGAGTGTCACCCAGCAACGGCACGTCTGCCGTTCAACTAGCCAATGCGAGCGGATGTCACTCGTCACTTTAGACTGCTGCACTGGCTCCCTGTATTAGCGTTATATTAATAAAGTTCAAATCCCTGATGTTTGCCTATGGAGAGGTGTCAATGGGCCAGCACCTGTGACACTTGTGAGGCCCTCTGCTCTTTCTCGACCACTCAGTTCTATTGATGAACTGCCTCTGGTGATGCCATCTCTGCCTTTTGGCATCAAACCTTAATATCCAGACTCTTTTCAGGTGTACCTCCTAACTGGTGGAATGAGCTGCCCACCTCAATCTAAACTGCTGACCCCCCTCAAAGTGTTTAAGAAACATTTCTTGTTTGCTGAATTTCTGTTTCACTGATATTAGCTGTTAGGTTTTATAACCTAGGAATTGTATCTCGCTTGTATTTTATTTTGAGCTGCTCACTTGGTTCGTTTTGTCACCTTGTCCTGTACCACTTGTTTCCAGACAGTTTCCAAGACTGACGTTTATCTGATTATGTTGACCTCTTAAGGAAATAAATGTAAATGTTATTCATTGTCTTTATTTATTTTGTCTCAAATCAATCTCTTCATCTAACTCACCTAATCCCTGCCCAAGCTGAACAAGATGCCAGGCCATTTCTGGCACACTCACGCAGACGACAATCATTTCGAGTCGCCAATTAAACCCAAGACATATTCTCTGTGGAGGTCCCTCAAACGTGCACACTCCTCACCAAAGTGGGCCAGGGTTTGAACCCTCATCCCGGGAGGTGTGTGGCAGTAGCACAAACCACTGTGCCACCTCCATTTGTCACTATGCCACTTATATTTAAACTCTCATCTCATGCCTTCCGTCCCTGACATTTCCAGACGCAGGCCACTGAATCTACAGCTTAGTTGAAGGGTCCCGCTGGAGAGGCCCAGAACAAAACATTCAGTAATTTACGACATGAGAGGACTTCTCAAGGCCATTTTCAATGTTACCCCTGACAGATTTATATTCTACAGAAATGGACGCTAGCTGCATGAGGCCTCAGGCCCCCACCGCTCCGACTGTTGGACAATTTGCTCCGTGTTGACTTGCTTTTTTATATATCGGTGGTACCGGTGACCTCGGCCTCACACTTTATTATGAAGTGCTGGGTTGCTGCTTTTAAAAATAACCCTGTGTGTGGCTCTGTTTGTTTAAGGGAGGTGCTGTTGGAACCCCCTTGCCTATTACTGAATCAACACCTGCGGGACACGCTGGAAGATTAATGATTGTGCACGGCTTTCAAATACGCTTTGTGAGAGCCCCTCGCCAAGAAACGGGTTATATCATATAAAGCTGGCATGGGGCTGTACAGGTATATTACAGAAATAAAAGTATAATTAGCTGCACAAGCCTGGCAGGCAGGGGATCTCCTCTCTTTAGCCTTGGGTTCAATTCCTGCTGGAAAACACGTTCTCTTAATCCAGCAGCGGCTGTGAGGGTGGGCTTGTTTCTGCTGTGAGATTTTAGCTCGACCATCAAGCCGCATGACTGCTAGAAAGTCGCTGAAGGTCTGAAAGTAAAAGGGTCCTTCCTGTGGAGTATAGCATAGGGCAGGGTCAGATGTCGGTGGTGTTGGCTGCTGATTGCTACCGTTCCACATTTTATTTTAAAATAAAATTATTTATTTACACACATATAGAATATTTATATACTGTATACTGTAAGAGAAGGCAGGGCTGGAACACCCATAGAAAGGAAGGATGGGGGAAGACAACCGGTTTGGGACAATACTTCCTCCAACACTTTAGATGTTAGCTTCCCTGAAGTGTAGCGGTGCCCCAGATCCGGGCCTGGGACATGTAGTTTTATACCAAAGCCCTGCTGGGTACTGTGGTGGCCACCAGTGGACGCTTCCCCATAGTCCAGAAGTACAAAGTCACGAGTACTTCGGGGCCGATTTAAAGAACTACATAAAGGACTGCTGAAGACCCAGCAGACGAGCCGGAGTCTGGAGGTGTAGGGCAGAGCTTGCTGGGAGGTGTGGAGGACAGAATTGTGATTATTATTGTGGATTGTGCAAAATATTTACTTGTTTTAGTGGTGGCTGTGGTGTTTAGGGCACTATTCCTAGAAGAACAATAATTAAATATCTTCTTGGTGCTTTTAACCCGTGTCCTGTGCCTGTGTCTGTCTGTTGGGTGTAAAGGGGCAACAGTGACATCTAGTGTCCACAATACCATTGTCACAAACATGTGCATTGAGAACGGCTTAAAGGCTCGGGTGGTGCTAATTCTTCGACAGTCTATAGCAGTGGTTCCCAAACACGATCCTGGGGACCCACTGTGGCTGTAGGTTTTTGTTCCGACCAGATTTACAATCAGTGGTAATAATCAATAACAACTGATCTCATTTAATTAGGTCGTCTTTTTACTCTAAACAGTATGTTTTTTTACATTTATAAGACATTTAGAAATATTTCTATGTGAGTTAAGTAGAAATAAATAAATACGAGAACTAACTCTCTTGTTTTCTCCTTTTCCTGTGTAGATTGCTCCTTTCATTTACCCCTAATATTGACAATTAACAACCAGCTGACACCTGGGATGATGAATGCAGCAACAAATTCAGTGTCAGACCCGCTAATTAGTAAAAATCAATTAAATAACCAGAACAGCAGAATGAAAATTTGGTTGAAAATGCGATTAATGACTTTAAAAATTGTACATTCCCCATATAACTGCTTATTACATTTTAATAAAAATCAAACAAACTTAGTTTGTAATTTCTACATTCACTTAAAAACTCAGAAACTGGGAAATAACTACTCATTTAATTAGGCTGAGAGTTCAATGAAAACGGAAGTTGGTTGGAACAAAACCTGCAGCCACAGTGGGTCCCCAGGACCGAGTTTGGGAATCACTGGTCTATAGGCTGGCACTGTAATGCCTTTTCTCTACAGATCTGATGATTTACAACCTTTACCGTTTCTGACATCACTTCCTGTGTCATCCCCTTGGACCCGCCTCTTTCTGCCTGGCTGGCATTTAACCAGAAGTGTCGCCATCTTGGATAGTGTGATCTAAGGCTTGCATCCTGAATGACGTTTCTTTTATTTGCTGAAAAGTTGCCTTATAATATACAGGGTCACCGTGGCATCCCAACTGTCTTTGTCCTTTACAAAATGGAGTCTGTTACAGTCTGGACTTGGTTCCATTCCTTAAGGCTTAGCCTCCAGGTAGGGACTTTACAGAAAAACACAATACATGTATGTTTCAGTGGTGTTAACCCTTGTGGTGGAAAAAGTGAGTCTCTTCACCTCCCAGTTTCTAAAGTAAGGATGTCCCGCCATGAGAGTCAGCACAGTTTGGCTGTTTCCTTCAGCATCCTCATTCCTATTGTTCCTCCAGGCTGTCCAGAATAGAACAGTCCCTGAGACAACTACCCTGGATTGTCATCCTTTACTTTTCCAGTTTGCAGCAATTCCTGCCAACCGAAAGGGCATCCTTTACTCAGAACACGAGACGCCCTGTGTCCTTGCTGGCTTCGAGTGAACGAGTTCCCGGGAGTAGTCCACACTAAACTGAATAGTGCATCGGGGTACTGGCTCTTCTGGGTCTGTCTCCCATCGTCCATCCGGCGGCCCTTGAACCCTGCACCGTCGGTGATGTTACCGACGAGCATGGCAGTGAGGCACAACAAATGGAGCAAGGGGATGGTGCAATTTTAAGTGCTTTTTATTAAAAACAATAAAACAGTGTCCCAATTAAATAAAGTGCAGTGCTTTTCAAACCTTCAAATAAATAAATAATCCTGAGTGGAGGTTAAAAATTCAATAAATAGAAAAACAACAGTCCTTTAAAACTACGAGGTTAACATAACGCTGGTGTCTTCTATTTACCTGCCGGCTCTCCTGCTTCTCCCATCTGGGCCACACAACAGGAGAGTCGCCCTGTCAGCAGCGGGTCTTCTCTCCACTCTACTGGTCTGGAGGCTTCCCGATCCCTGGCCTTGGTTGCGCTCCCCCAGACTGAGACTTCGGTTCCCCAAAGGCCATCACTCAAGCCTCCTGACACCCGCTGCCTTCTCGGCCATACTCGACCAGCCGTCGTTCTTCAGGTCACTCCCGCTCTCTACTAAATGCGACCACTACCAGCTGTCCTAGGTGTTGGCCTAACACCCCTGCTAGGGCTTACTGTCCAGGTAGCTGCCTGCCTGCGGGCCTTCTCTCTCTCTCACTCGCTCGCTCACACCGGCTCTCTCTCTCCTCGCTTGCGTCCTGCAACCTTCGTTTTATTTTCCTTTTTTTTTTTCTCTCCTCCTAACCGCCTCACGCTTCTGTTTATAACGGGGACGTGATTCACCTGTGGCAGTCAGCGGCTCCTGGGAACAATTACGGATGCGGACGACTCCTCACCTGTGCACTTAAGTGAGGTTCGCCCGCATCACGCATTCCCTGAGAACCGCACAGCCACACACCACCACGCCCCCTCGCTAAGCCGCGAGTGCAGCGATTCATTTTTAAAATGGCCTTTATGACGTGAGCTGTGGACCCGCTATACCACAGGGTCCCATTCCAGTTCGTCCAGGAGTAACTGTGCAATTAGACATTCCCGGGACAGGGACAGTGCAGTTTCCTCCCTCAGGATGCATCACGGGTAACGTCTCTTTCTGCACAATTCTCTAATGTACACAGACGAACAGAGAGGCAAGCCCCCTTCAGATGGAAATTATGCAAACTATAATAAGAAATAAATGAGAAAAGTACCTCTATGAAAATAAAATACCAAAATAAAATAAAATACCAAATAACGGCCAGCATGAGTTAATGATCCTGCCAAAGAAATCTGAACAGGCAAGTGCAGTATTGGACAAAAACAAAGCAAATATGATATAATTTATGTCGACTTTCAAAGAAGCTGCAGGCATCAGAGGTAACCTGCAAAACCGGAGCTCAAGTTGATTTACCAGCTGGAGACGATAAGAGAAGAGAAAAGAGGAGAATGGACTGAGGTCATCAGTGGAGTTCCTGGATGAGCTTCAGAACTGCACAAACACTTGGAAAATGGAGTTGAAGGTGGAAAAGTGCAAGGTGCTACACGCAGGGCAAGATGGGGGCACAGGAAACACAGATTTAGGGGTTGCTGTTGACACAATGTTTGTATTGTCTAATCAAAGTGAAGAAGTGAATAAAAAGGGCAACTAAAATGTTAGGTTCTATCATACGATATAAGATATGTTACGCTCAGACTACATAACACAGGAGTGAGACGACATCTGGGGTGGTGTGTGTAGTTGTGGATCACAACAATACAAGCACCTTTTGAAGCCATGCAAAGAAGAGCCACCAAGTGCATCTCAGGATTTCAGGACGTGTCACACTGTCACAGACTCGGAGAATTAAACCTGTTTAGCCCCGAGCAGAGGAGACTGCGTGAGGTCCTAATCCACGTCTTCAGAATCCTCAAAGCTACTGATGCAGCAGATCCAGCCAAAAGCTTTCAACTTAATGGTGAATCACATACTCGAGGACACTGATGGAAATTAAAGAGACTGAAGTCTGAAAGCACTTCTTTATGCAAAGAGCTGGGGGAAATCTGGAACAAACTACCAAGCCATGGAGTTGAAGCAGAAACAATAGTGACGATTTTTAAGAAGGATCTGGCTGAGATATTGGGAAAGCTTAGCCGTTAGTTAAACAAACGAGCTTGACGGGCTGGATGGTCTCCTGTCGTTTGTCAGATTTATTATGTTCAGCGTACTGCAGTGGGTGGATTACTACATGCAGTAGGGGTCTGACATCTGGCCTCACCCACATCAGTCTCCAACCTATCTTATGTCCTTTAGTGTACAATACAAAACAATTTATTTTTGTGTAGCTCAAAATCACACAAGAAGTGCCACAATGGGCTTTAACAGCCCCCCACAGCTTTGACTCTCTAGGAGGACTAGGTAAAACTCCCATAAAATATACCTTTGTCACACACGTGTGAATAGGAGGAAGCTGAGTAGATCGAAAGAATGTAATTCCACGCCAAGCCAGTGGGTGACGGGGTGCGCTAAACCATCCACTGTTATCTCTGCAGACCAAATACGGGAAAACCTGCCTGATTTCTCCTCAAAGACATCACGTCCGGTTCTGGTGCCCCAAAAGACGTCACTTCCGGTTCTGGTGCCCCAAAAGACGTCACTTCCGGTTCTGCCGCCCCAAAATATGTCCGTTCTGGTTCCGTCGCCATCTTAAAACATCACTTTCATTCCTGGCATCCAAGATGACATCAGTTCCGGGACCTGGTCTATAAAGACGCCATTTTGCCTTTAGAAATCAGTTCATACTGAGAACTCGAACTGTGCAAATCTGTGCGAATTCTAAAAAACCTTTTGCAGCCAAGTATAATATATGGGTGGCTGCTTCAAACCTTTTCGTGTGTCCGAAGCTGATTTTATTCACACCTTCTAGGGGAAAAAAAAATGGAATAAACTTTGGGAAAGGTAGTTCAGAGAGAGACCCCTTTCCAGATAGGTTGGGGGTGCAGTGGGTGTCAAAAAGAATACAATACGCAGAACAGAACATAAGTCATCCTCAATATAACACAATAGTGCAATAGAAATACAAGTACAGAGCAGAATTCAACAGTAGATGGCATCACATAAGAGGATTTGGATTAGTGTGAGGAGAATTGCTAAATATGGGAGGAGTTTGACCTCTGGCACCACCCACATCTGTACCCACATTATTTTGCATCCCGCCATGGACTCTGCCCATTTGCATTTTCCACAAGAAGGGGAGGTTTGCTGAATCCTGGGGGGCCTGTTATTATTTCCCACCCATATCAGTTTGTATTCCAAATGACCACACTATCCATACTTCCATTAGCAAACCCGATGAGCAGGGAGCAGATACCAGCAAGAAATGGGCGTAAGGCAGGAGCAATCCCTGGGCAGGGTGCCAGTCCATCACACGGTAAACACACACACACTCCAGGGACCAAAACAGCAATGCCTATTCATCTAAGCTGCTTGTCCTTTGACTGTAGGAAGACACCACAGCACCCAGAGGACACTCACGAGGACATGGGGACAACATGCAGAGTCCATGCAGGAGTCCAGTCTCTTTGTTACTGTTAAAGGAGTCTACCTTGTGGCCTTGTTAATGGTAAAGCAGTAGGACCTCCAGTAGACCAATCATGAAGTAATAAGAGCTACTAAAACAGGTAACCTTAGCACTGCCACCCGATGGCGACACCCACATACGACAGGTTTAGAGCAATCCTAACAGGATGGTCTTTGCTAAATAAAAAAAGTCAAATTAATAATAAGAAGATGGGAAGCACAACAAAGAAGCAGTAAAGCCTGAATGAGAAGTGTAACACACCACGGGATAATTCCTGCAGGAATCCATAAAAATGCCAAATCCACCTCTCTGAAAGACATAAAACCCCAACCCCCACCCCACGCCCTCCCCCTCCTAATTTTCCAACTGCAGTTTTCAAGAGAATTCTTCACTAAATGAGTGCTGCGTCAGCCAGTGGTTAATGGCACCCCGCTGCAAGTGGGAAATGTGGGCCTCCGGTGCCAAAGCGGCCCATGTTTGTTTATTTAAGGCGCTTCTGACTTCACTTTGTGTGTAAGGCCAAAAAAAAAAAAAAAAGAACTATAAAGCAGGTACTTGGGCTAACTGCTTCCCGGCCTGGAACACGACTTACGAGAAAAGGTGAATGCAGCCCTTGTTGGCTCCCTGGTAGCCACAGGAGCCCTACGTGCATGGGGACAAAGGAGGGGACCGGACCCTCTGTGTGACCTGCAGACAATGGGGCCCCCTAGTGGTGGAGACACCAACGGCTTGAGGGACTGTGTATGCTCCAGTCGTGGAAAAAAAGAATCAGGGAACAATTTGGAAAGCCCCATGAGATGGGCATCATTACAGAAAGGCACTATATGAGATAGATAGATAGATAGATAGATAGATAGATAGATAGATAGATAGATAGATAGATAGATAGATAGAATTTAATTTTAGTATAGTAGGCAAGATAGATAGTGTGGTGGATGGCTGGCTTCAAGTTCCAGTCCCACCCCTAGGCCACCGGGAGGAGCTCTCCCGACAGCGTGGACAGGCCCAGAATTCCAGTAGGGCGAGGAAAACTGATTATTGCTATTGTGCTTAATAGTTTATTTATCATATGAATAGTGTGTAGCAGAGGGTGCTTGGTGCACGTAAAGGACAATAAAAGAAGACTAATTATATCTTCACTTAGAGTCCAGCGTGATACCTGAGGGTTCAAGAGGTGGATCAGAGCCTCACTGTCACGATAGATAGATAGATAGATAGATAGATAGATAGATAGATAGATAGATAGATAGATAGATAGATAGATAGATAGATAGATAGATAGATAGATAGATAGATAGATAGATAGATAGATTTTTTCATCAAGTACATGGCAGGATCCAACTCCACACAGGACATCCATCCCCTTCAGGGTTTAATCTTTATGCTGTGTAGATTAAAAGAATGACAGCCAAACATTCTCAGACCCACTTATTCTTCTGCAGTGTCGTGGGGGACCAGAGCTCATCACCAACAGCATCAGACCCAAGCTGGGAATTAAGCCTAGGCAGAACATCGGTCCACTGCAGAGTTCACTTACTCGAGTAGCACGCAGTCAAATTATAATCCATCTTAAATAAAAGGACAAGCGTCTGCATGTCTGGCTGAGTGTCCATCCAGTTGTTATGTCTCAATCATTCCAACAAATGGCACATCACAAACATCAACAATGATTTGACGAATCCCATAGCGAATGGCAAATAATAGAGACATGCGCATTGAATTGTGCACCCTAAATGTGAACGCTGAGTCTGTACCGATTATTTCAATTTCAGTCTGTCTTTGATGGGTAGCACAGCTAGTAACCAAATAATCAGACAGGCATGTCTTTGTGGTATGGGAGGAAAACCCACAAAATCAGAGGGAGACCATTCACCATTACCAGACTAGGATTTGAATCAAGTACAATGGATATACGAGTCAGCAGTTCTAACCACTGTGGCACTGCGACTCCCCTAAAGGTGATATATACATCATTAAACTGATCAGGACAGCTTCCTAGGCGCTATAAATGTGCCTCTCATGATATGGCTGCCAACGTCCAAAGCAATCCTTCAGCTGCTAGTTTTGGAAGTGCAGGATAATGGGTGGTCTGGGGGTCATTTTTAACTTTATTTAGTGGATATTCTACTACTGTGACAGGAAACATCAATCCCATAGAAGGCACCTCATAATTCCATGGCGAAAAGGTGAAATAAAACTAAACACATGCAATCTGTAATTCTAATTCCACCGATCGGAGAGTCTCGCTCCAACAGAAAAGTGCTAAATTACTGCAACGTGTCTCGCGTCTCATTTTACGGCCGCACGCTTTACAAGTCGTCTTCCAGTGAATGTGATTATCCCTCGAGGGAGTGAGAACAAAAAGGAAAAAAGCCCAAAGCACTTGTGCTGCCTCTCAGTGCCGAGTGCTGACTTCCTACTAATAAGAGCTACTTTATGACATGCCTGCGTTTAACACCAGGGCTACTTGGGAGCGCCCCCTCATGCCACCAGAGGGTCTTGCGCGGTTTGTGTTATTCCAGTATGCATTCATTGTGCTTATGAAATCCATTTGTGATTCAGCTGGCACATGGGGGGGGCGCCACTTAATCGCAGTGAATTAAACACAGCCTGACAATGGGGGCGTCACCTGCTGTGCCACCCTGCCACTAACAGAAGTCACAATCTGGTTATTTGTGAGAAGCTACTGGAGGTGGGCACACTACTAGGTATGTCACTCGAGTGGTATAACACAAGACAGCTGATGCCACTCCCTAATCTGTCTGACTGCCAGCAGACACCCAACTTTAAAGTTGAGCTCTTCTTTATCCTGGGATAGCAGGAATGGTTTCCATTAGCCTATTGGTCATAAACTGACTCCCATATCCCCCTGGCCACCCCTCTGGAGTGCCACCTCATGTCACCCGAGGCCCTCATATGGTTTATTTGATTGCAACATGCACAGTCTATGAAATAGTAATAATAATTCCTTACATTTATATATCGCTTTCTCTTTGGGGTCCAAATGGCAAATTGAGGGGGGTCACCAATTCATCAAAGCGAAGTAAACACAGAGGTGAACCAAATAGTCAAACGTGCCTGACGATGAGGACGTCCACACTGGGCCACTCTGCCACACGCAGTCTGGGCATTTGTGTGGAGCTTATGGAGGCGTGTATGCCATTCTAGTAGTGAGACACAGGCAGGCCAATGCCACACCCTCATTTGCTTGGCTGCCACAAGATACCCAGGTTTAGATTTGAGCCCTCCTTTGCTTGTTTCAATACCAAATAGGACCCCAAAAGTGGGTGGTGGGATTCATCCCTAAAAGCACATCAGTCAGGAGGTGAGACAGGGAAAGAAAGCCAACCTATGGGCAATGCGTTCGATCATCGAGAGCAGCTGAGAGACCCACACTTCCTGCACCTTATGTGCACCATGTTGATAAGAGCGTCTCTGTTATAACGGTCACTGACCGCATTCAGGGTTGGGTCTCCTTGGATCAAATGAGCCAAATGTCACTCCAAAGGAGAAATCGTCCAAATGGACACAGAGGAGGACCCCAGGGTAACTGGCCCAGAGAAATCTCATGTGTTCTGAGGTCTCCTCAAGCCGCGGGCGGCAGGGTGGTCATTGATAAAGTTGAAGTAATGAGAAACGGAGTGAAGACCACTGGAGACGTTCTTTGAGTAATGAGGCACAGTGGTTAGGGATGCTGCCTCATAAGCTCCTTGGATACGGGTTCGAGACTTGGTTTGGTCACTGTGTACAGTTTGCACGTCTTCCTCAGATGCTCTGCGACTTGTGCACAATCACTGATCCTTCCATTCATCCGTTCCTTATCCTAAACACGCTTATTTCAGTTTAGCATGGTAGCCAGTTGAGGCCCACCCTGGATGGGATGCAGTCCCTCACATCGACCGTGTCGGATTGAGATGGATAGATGGATGCTGTGATTTACCCATACAAGTACTAAGTTTAAATACTTATACTGAATGGGTCTGTCTGAGGAAGTGGACTGAGGCCATTCAGTAATGAGGAATGAGGTGAAGCCCACTGGAGACTTTCTCTATGGAATGTGGCACAGGGGTTAGGGATGATGCCTCCCAGCTCAAAGGAGTGTGGTTTAAGTCTTTGATTGGTTAGTGTGTGCAGTTTGTATGTTCTCCTCAGTGTGCACAATTAATGATCCATCCATTTATCCCAGTTAGATGAATCAAGTTTGGAAATGGCTGGATGGATGGATTCTGGAAGTTTCCATCCATAAGAGAGTTCAGTTATAATATTTATGCAGTATGAACACCGAATGGCTCTGCCTGTAGCAATGGGCCAAGGCCTCTAATGCTGACCATCAAGTAATGAAGCCCATTGCAGGCTTTCTTTCATTATAAGGGTTATGGGTAATGCAGCCCAGTAGTGGGAGCTAAGAGGGAGCATCCCAAGGGACCCTGAGTTCAAGACTTGGCTTGGCCACAGTGTGCAGAGTGCATGTTACCCTCAAGATGCTATGTAATGTGTGCCCAATGCGATGTTCATCACTTCCTCCAATTCAAGGTGGTGGCCACTTTAGCCTTTCAAGTCGGAAACCCACCGATAATTTCATCGACAGTTCCACTATTTAAGCAGTATGAACGCTGACCATTAAAGTCACCAGCCCTGAGTCTCGTGTTTGGAGTCTGCATGTTCTTCCAGTGTTCTGTGTACCATCTCTCCTACTCTGAAGTGTTTGCGGATTACGTAAAGCGGACCCTCCAGAATGGCCGAGTTTGACGATAGTGGATGTGTGCCTGAAGTGCCCTGTGATGGGGAGGCACTCCATCCAGGGTGTGTTGCTGCTTTTCGCCCCAAGTCACTGGGGTGGGCACATCTTGATATTTAGAATGTTAACAAGAAGAGGAGGCATTGTGTCTGCAGAGGTGATTTTATTGTCAATGACCTGAAGATGTGAGGAGAAAACGCCAGTCTGTAACATAAACATTCACTGCTGAATTCACTTAATTCACCGAATCAGGAGTGCCACTGGGCTGACTGGGTGAACACTCTTAGCACATGCAATATGCACTTTATATAGTGCCTTTCTGTACGTGCTCCTCTGCACTCACTGCTTGCTCATTTTTTGTTTTTATTTTTTTACATTTAGGCACCAAGCAGGTGAACCCGGGGCATGGAGTTGGACAGTCTAACGTCACTGAGGGTCACTGAGGAAACCTCGCTGGCCATTCATAATCAAGGACACGTGAGGAGGGGCTGTTGTGTGATCACCAAGGACTGGAAGACACCGCGGCAAACAGTAACAAAAGTCCACCGGCCAGTGACTCGCTTCTCCCTCCTGCCCACTCACCTGATTGAAACGTCTTGTGAAGGCCACCACGTTAGGAGCGAGGCTGTGCTTCTCCTTCCTGTTCCACCCGCAGCTGGCGAGTTCCTGTGGGGAGAAAAACAAAAAGAAGACAAGACAGTGAGTGAGAGTTAAAGAACGAGAGAAAAGGTGAGAGAAAGAGTGAGAGTGAGAGAAAGAGCGAGAAGACGGTGAGCAAGGGTTAAAGATAAAGTGAACAAGAGTGTGAAAGAGTGAGATACCAAAAAAATGGGAGAAAGAGGAAGAGAATGATGGGAAAAATAGAGAGCGAGAGAAGGCAGTGAGTGACAGGAAATATTACAGAGTGAAGAAGAGAGTGAGAAAGAAGAGAGATAGAAGGTGAGTGGAAAAGAGAGGGAGAATGCAAGAAACAGACAGAAGGACAGAGTGAGAGAGAGAGAGAAACAGAGACAAAAAGACAGTGAGTGAGAGTTAAAGAAAGCATGAGAGAGAGAGAATTAGGGAGTGATAGAAAAAGACAGCAAATGAGTGAAAAAAGAGTGAAGAGAAGAAAGTTTGTGGCAGTTAATGACAGATAGTGAGGAAGTCAGGGTGAGTGAGAGGAAGTGAGAGAGATGGGGAGAGTGAAAGAGTGTGTTACAACAGTGAGAGAGAGTAAATGAGAGTGATAAGAAAGAGAACAATGTACAGAGTGAGAGAAAAAGGGGGGAGAGAACAAAGAGCGAGAGTGAAAAGTCATAGTATGAAAGAGTGAGCGAGGCTAAAAGATTCATGTGTGTGTGAGAGTGAGTACGATAATGAGAAAATGATAGAGTGAGGGGAAAAGAATGTGAGAGAGTGGGAAAGAGAAAAAGGGTGAATGGGAACGAGAAAGGGGGAGAGAGTGAGATATACATATATATACGTTATATATAAACAGAAAGAGAAAGAGAGTTAGAGTGAGTGACAGAAAGAAAGAAAAGTAGATGCAGAATGAGAGTGAAAGAAAAAAAGACACATTTAGAGAGTGAGAAAGGCAGAAAAAAGCAAGAAAGAGTAAATGAGAAAAAGTGAGTGAGACAAGTTATTAGACTTAGAAAGAGCGAGTGACAGTGACAGAAAGAAAAGAAGACAGAGAATAAGAGAGTGAGGAAAAAATTAGAGTGAGAAAGAGGGAGTGAGAATAAGACAAAGAGATCGATAGAAAGGAGTAAGTGGGAGAAACCTAGCAAGAGAAAGAGGGGGCCTTGTTGAAAGACACTGAGTTGGAAAGAGAGAAAGACAAAGCCAGTGACAGAGAGTGAGAGATGAAGAGTGAGAGAAAGAGCATGAGAGAGTGTGAGTGAAAGAGAGTAAATGATAGAAAAAGGTAAGAGAGTGAGGCAGAGTAAATAAAAGCTAGAAAAAGACAGTGGGGAGAGCGTGTAAAAGAGAGACAGAAAGCAAAAGACAGAGGGAGTGAGTGAGAAAGAGGATGAAGGAGTGGAGACGCAGTGAGACGGAGGCAGAATGAGAGTGAGGGAAAGTGCAAGGAACCATGTAAGGAAGAGAGTGTGTGACAGGGAGAGAGAGAGAGAGAGACTGACGGAGACTTAGAGAGTGAGAAGGAGTGAACGTGAGAGTGACCAGGAGTCCGTCAAGGGCCAGAGTGTGTCAACTCCTGTCAAGTCAGCGGAGAGGCTGGAAATTCATCTGGAAAAATGGATGATGTCAAGCAGGCCTGGCGTGTGCCCACCGACCAAATATAAGACACACACACAAAAAATAAATAAATAAATAAATACATAAATAAAAGAATTAAAAAAAAAAAACATGAAGTGGCGAGGCCTCCAACAATGACATCAATTGAGAAAGAATCCAGTGTGTCATGAGGCTAAAAAGAAAGCAAACCAAACAGTGGCCATTTGTCAAGCAACGCTGCACATGAGCTGGAAAAAATCAAATCATCATCATAATAATCAGCGCGGCGCGGAGCTCCGACTTTTCTGCTGACAATTCCCTTTTTTTTTTTTTTTTCTGCTTTGCCTGCATTTTTTAAAACCGGAAAGCCGAGAGTTTCACATGCGCCCGCTTTCTGCGTGTTTGACTTGGACTGCCCACAATTTAATATGTGGAAGTCATTCATGCGGAGAATGGAAACTGCGCCTCCTCGCTGCCAAGTCCAGTGCTTCCTATCATGTTAAACCATAAAAAGAGAATCATAAAACTCTCATAGCATAAAACAATAAAAGAAAACAACTTTTAAAGCCTTTTAAAATAATGGAAAAACCAAAGGGAAGCTCAGAGTGACGAGGTGCAGCAGAACTACTTCAGATTTGGTCGCTGGTGCATTGGGGCACAGAGAGACACCCCAGCCCAGGCTCATCCTGCTCCCCACAATCTCAATGGACACTCAATGGACTGCACAAGCAACAACAATGGCTTCATCTCAATACAGAGCCCCTCATGCTGCCTCCAATGCCAACTTTCTCTTGCCCAGGCCGACTGTGCAACTCTCATATGCAATAAAAAAGTGGAAGTCCTCCCCCTAGTGGCTCCTCACAAAGTTGTAGCCCTTACTTGCATCACATTCTCTGGTCTCTGACCCAGTCACCCTTATGAAGACATGGTGGCCACCTAGAGACTGTAAGTCACAAGGCTACTTGTGTCACCCCGCAGCCACCACTCACATTTTTTAAAACATGGACTGACACCCTGGCATACAAAGTGGGCACACAAACTCTTTCTTGCTTTCATTCTGTGGGCACTTCCGGCCTCTGCAATTTTTGGGAAAACAAGGTGCACACTTGGCCCCTTCATTAAATAAAGTGAAGGCTAATTACTTGCCACTGTGCCACAGGTCACTGTGTTAATACGCCCGATCACACCTGTGCAATGCAGGCCTGCTACGTTGCTCAACAACCAGTGCTGCTCCCTCACACTTTTATAGAATGCAGTTTTCTGAGGCCACTGCCACCAAGAGGGGCCTGCAGTTAGCACCCACTGGACACCAGGCTTCTCTCTCTGAGGGATTCACAGAGCAGTTTGGCTGCTAAAGTTATTAAGCACCCAATAAAAACCTGCACCTCGCCCTTATGAGCAGACAGCAGACATTCTGCAGACCCGCTGGCCAGCTGAGAGTAACACTTCACATCAAAGGAAGAATTCATAGCACGGAAAGGCCTTGGCGTCCAGAGAGGCCCCAGCATCTCCGGGGAGGAATTCACTCAGGACATCGTCCTTCTCGGTTTCTTGTCGTCCCTAGCGGCTCGGAGTCTTTGGATTAGCAATCAACTGACTAAGCCGGGGGAGCTGAAGGGAAGCTCCCTGAAACCCAATGGCCAGCTGGGCTTCAGCTTGTGAAAGTGGCCGTTTTACAGAAGCAGGCTCTCTCTCTCCCAGCCTTGCTACACCAATCATGGCACCACTTGTCTATGGCAAGACAGTCACTTAGGGTGATGATCCTCTCAGCTGCTTGTCCTCGCTGTCAGCTGTGGGATTCACACTCGAACACTTTAGGTGATTGAACAACTGATTTAGTCTTGGAGGATAAAGGAGAACCCCTCAGTTCTAGCGACCAATCAGGCAACCCATTGTAAGGGTGCCTCGTCTACATTGGCAGGGACTCTCTGTGCCAGCCTCACTGCACCAAGATGAGTGACTTCAGGTGTTAGCGCAACTTGTGTTCAGCAAGAAAGTTATTCAGGGCACTAACAATCTCTACTTCACGCCCAGTGTGACTGCTGTGGGACTCAAACTCAGGTACTCATGGATTACAGAAGAACTGATCTAACCTGGTGGGCTAAAGAAGAACCCCTCATTATTATTGACCAACCGGTCTACCTAGTAAAAGGCAGCAGCAGCAGCAGGCCCTCTCTTTCAGCCTCGCTACACCATGTTGAATGACGACAGGTCACCAAAAATTCATTCTGGGAGATGTCCCTCTGTGCTGCTCGCCCATCATGACAGCGGTGGGACTCGAACTCGGGCATTCTGGATTAAAAAACAACGACTTAGCCAGTGAGGCTAAATGAGAAAGCCTTTCACTCCACACTACCTGTGAGGGTGCCTGTTTTGCAGCAACAGACTCTCTGTCAGCTCCACTAAACCATAATGAGTGACTCCAGGTCTTAACACAACTTGTGTTCGGCAAGAAAGTTATTCAGGGCACGAACACTGTAAGCCAGGGGTTTCCCCAGCTCCGGTCCGGGAGAGCCCCAGTGGCTGCAGGTTTTCATTTTAACCCTTTTCTTAATTAGTGACTTGGTTTTACACGGCCACATAATTGGGTTACTCGTGGAGACATCCACCTCTTAGTAAGGTTTCTCAGAGGCCAATGACCTGCTTTCTCTAACTGGAATAAGGGTTTACATAGCATTTTAGGAAAATCAGGTTTCGGTGAATAAATCAGGCTATTGAAGCACAAGGAAACATGCCTGATGTGGGTCAGGGTTTAGGCAGGCGGGCATTTCAGAATAAGGACCTGTAAGTGTGGCATAAAATGAACTGAAAATGTGGACCAGCATCCGCATTAGGGCATCCATTCCCAGGCTCCCGGGATTTCTGGACATTTTTCATTCCCACATTCCCGTGAATGAAACTGTTGTAATTCCCGGGTAAACGGGAACGGCCAAGCTCGCATATACAGGTGCCAGTCATAAAATTAGAATATCATGACAAAGTTGATTTATTTCAGTAATTCCATTCAAAAAGTGAAACTTGTAGATTTGATTCATTCATTACACACAGACTGATGTATTTCAAATGTTTATTTCTTTTAATTTTGATGATTATAACTGACAACTAATGAAAGTCCCAAATTCAGTATCTCGGAAAATTAGAATATAAATTAAGACCAATGCAAAAAAAGGATTTTTAGAAATGTCGGCCAACTGAAAGGTATGAACATGAAAAGTACGAGCAGGTACAGCACTCAATATTTAGTTGGTCTGGATTACTACAGCAATGCGGCGTGGCATGGAGTCGCTCAGTCTGTGGCACTGCTCAGGTGTTATTAGAGCCCGTGTTGCTCTGATAGTGGCCTTCAGCTCTTCTGAATTGTTGGCTCTGGCGTATTGCATCTTCCTCTTCACAATCGATTTTCTATGAGGTTAAGGTCAGGCGAGTTTGCTGGCCAATCAAGAACAGGGATACCATGGTCCTTAAACCAGGTACTGGTAGCTTTGGCACTGCGTGCAGGTGCCAGGTCCTGTTGGAAAATGAAATCTGCATCTCCATAAAGTTCATCAGCAGCAGGAAGCATGAAGTGCTCTAAAACTTCCTGGTAGACGGCTGCGTTGACCTTGGACCTCAGAAAACACAATGGACCAACACCAGCAGATGACATGGCTGACTGTGGAAACTTTACACTGGACCTCAAGCAACGTGGATTCTGTGCCTCTCCTCTCTTCCTCCAGACTCTGGGACTTTGATTTCTAAAGGAAATGCAAAATTGACTTTCATCAGAGAACATAACTTTGGACCACTCAGCAGCAGTCCAGTTGAGATGCTTCTGACGCTGTCTCTTGTTCAAGAGTGGCTTGACACGTGGAGTGTGACAGCTGAAGTCCACTCTTTGTGAATCTCCCCCACAGTTTTGTTTCACAATCCTCTCCAGGGTACCAGCGGTTATCTCTATTGCTTGTACACTTTTTTCTACCACATCTTGTCCTTCCCTTCGCCTCTCTATTGATGTGCTTGGACACAGAGCTCTGTGAACAGCCAGCCTCTTTAGCGATGACCTTTTGTGTCTTGCCCTCCTTGTGCCAGGTGTCAATGGTCGTCTTTTGGACAACTGTCAAGTCAGCAGTCTTCCTCATGATTGTGTAGCCTACAGAACTCGACTTAGAGACCATTTCAAGGCTTTTGCAGGTGTTTGGAGTTCATTAGCTGATTAGAGTGAGTGTGGCACCAGGTGTCTTCAATATTGAACCTGTTCACAATATTCAAATTTTCTGAGATACTGAATTTGGGACTTTCATTAGTTGTCAGTTATAATCATCAAAATTAAAAGAAGTAAACATTTGAAATACGTCAGTCTGTGTGTAATGAATGAGTCTAATGTACAAGTTTCACTTTTTGAATGGAATTACTGAAATAGATCAACTTTGTCATGAAATTCTAATTTTGTGACCGGCACCTGTATAGCGTGTAAAAGTGTAAAAATAGATCAAGAAATAACAGAGTTATAGTTGAAAATAATTAAGTGGCACGGTTTTTTGGCCCACGGTGTAGTGTGTTGCCAATTAATTTAGTCAACAACAGACCAGCAGCAGTCAGTCTCCCGGCTCCCACTAAGACTGAGCATAGGAAATGAATGATGACAAGAAACTGGATGCATCAGTAAAAGCTGAAATGGCGGTGTTTCAGAGCAACGGCAAGCACGTGCGTCGTTTAGAACAAGTGTATCAGCATCAGATGATTGTGACGCCTCCTTCAGTGGAGGCAGAGCGTGCTTTCTCAGCGGCTGGCGTATTCTGCACAAAGGTGTGCTCTCGCCTGGACGCATTGTGCTTTCTACGCTGTTATTACCCAACTAACTAGATACATGTTCTTATATGACAGCACGAATTGCTTGTAGTTAAGGTTAGTCTTTTATTGGTGTCAACACATTGCAGTAGTTTTAGTAAAAATAAGTGTCACTCATTCTAAAACTGTTCACATGTGAGATGCCTGTGCACTCCGGGATTCCCGGGAATGACATGTGGCATTCCCGAATTCCCGGGAATGGATAAACCTATCTAGGAATGGATTCCCTAATCCGCAGCCACACCCTTATGAAGATTGAGAATTGCAATCCTGTGGCTTTAAAGACTCGACCCACCTTTCTAAAAAACTCACTTCCCAACCACACAGAGAAAATATTACAAACTTACAGAAATGAGTGAGTATCTCCGCAAAAGAAGAAACTATTTGACTAAGGCTCCATTCACAATGCAGCTCGGTTCTTATTTGTCACTTATATATTTCACAGATCTGACTTTTTCAGAGATGTGCGACCGCACACAATGAGCACATTTCATATCGGACTTGGGCCACTCTTATATGTGTTACTAAATCTGACAAAAGACAGATACAACTTGAATGTGACTTGTGTCTGAACGACTGGGTCAGAACAGTCTGAAAATGTCCAGTACGCCATTTAACTTCATTGCTTATGCACTGAACATCAAGATGGATTACACTACAGAACCAACTCCATGTGCCAGCGGAAAGAAAGATTTGCCAGAAAGATTTGCCAATTTAAGGCATCTGTGTCCACTTGCTAATACAGCCCATTTGTAAAGCACTGGAAATGGCGCACCTCCAGCTCATATTTTTCCCTGTGATATCTGACCCTATTGATATTGTGAAGTCATCAATCCACCTGTGCACAACATGCCCTCACTTCTCAAGAGAGGGTTCTTGCTGTGGGACAGAGGATGTGGTGGGGTCAGATGTCACCAGGTAAGAAGTCCACTGAAGCCAGACGTATACGCACACATAGGTCAAGATTGCTGACCATGACTGGTAGTGACAGGCTGACATCTTCAACAGCAATGCTTGGAGACAAATCTGGAAAAGGGGAATCAGAGGGCAAGTCACAAGGTATCGTAGCTAGACTTTCAAATAGCATTTGATTCGGTCGTCTCACACCAAAGATTAATTCTGAAACTAGAAACTGTGGATGTCAGAGGTAATCTACAAAACAGGATCTCTAGTCGGTTAACCAACAGGAGACAAAGACTACAGAGAAGAGGAGATTTGAGTCCCTCAGGGGTCTGTCCTGGGACCATTACTTATTCTGATTCATATTAATGACACTGATTCTGGTCTAGTTAGTAAACCTGTGGAATTACCAGATGACACTAAAATTGGTGGGATGGCAGACATTGAGGAGGCAGCAAAAAGAATTCAAAAGCACCTGGATGAGTTTCAGAACTGGGCGAACACTTGGAGCATGGAGTGCAATGAAAAGTACAGAGTGCTACACACGGGGCAAAAAGAACATCGATTATCAATACGAGATGGGAGACACTGAGCTACAGGAAGCAACCTCTGGAAAGGGTTTAGGGGTTAATGTTAGCTCAACATTTTCAGCAACTAAGCAATGCACAGAAGCAATCAAAATGGCAAATAAAATGTTAGGTTATATCACGAAAACTGTTGAATTTAAGTCCAGGGACGTTATGCTCAAACTATGTAATGCACTAGTAAATCTTAGTGATTAGCAGAAATGGATATAATGAGTGTATTAGAAACAAACTTAAAAGTTATGATAGCGGTAACGAATTTAGGAATAATTTTTGACTCTGACCTGAATTTTAAATCACATATTAATCAGATTACTAGGACAGCATTTTTTCACTTAAGAAATATAACAAAAGTTAGACCTCGTATAGCTTTGCAAGATGGTGAAAAATGAGTTCACACTTTTGTTTTGAGTTGACTAGATTACTGTAACGCACTCCACTCAGGACCACCAAAAAAAGACATCAAACGACTGCAACAAGTGCAGAATGCAGGGTCCAGAATCTAAACTAGGAAAAGAAAATCTGAGCACATCACCCCAGTCTGAGCGTCACTGCACTGGTTACCTGTGCCATTTAGAATTGACTTTAAAATACTGCTGATGGTTTACAAAGCTTTTAATCATCTGCTCCATCCTCTATCTCAGAATGTCTCTCACCTTACACTCCAAATCGTAACCTTAGATCTTCAAATGAGGGTCTGCTTAGAATTCTAAGAGCTAAACTTAAAAGAAGTGATGAGGCGAGTGGACGGCCTTCTGCTGTTATGCACCTAAAATTTGGTAGAAAGTCACCAGGCTAATACAGTGGAGCACTTCAACAAACTCCTAAAAACCCGTTATGTTAACATGGCTTTCTCAGAGCTTCATTTTAGCGTAACTCTGATATTCTGAATATGCATTTAGTTATTTTATTATCATATCTCTGTAATCCGTACTAACCCCTACTTTCTCTGCTGCTCTCTTTCCAGTTTTCTGTGGTGGCGATCTGTGCCACCACCACCTGAGCAAAGCACCGGGCAGTCCCTCCATTGATGGATTGAAGGCCAGAGGTCCACTTGACCATCGTTATCGTCTAATTCTTCCCGTGAAGCCTGAAAACCATGAGGACTAATTGAGATCATTGATGTTAGGTAGAATGCCTAGTGGGGGCTGGGTGGGTGGTCTCGTGACCTTGGGACCCCTGCATATTTTATTTTTATTTTGTCTGTCCTCCCTTGCCATCTTTATTCTTTGTAACTTAGCATTGCCTAACTTAATTTTAATATTTTTCTGTTGTCTTTCTTCATCTTGTAAAGCACTTAGAGCTCCGTCATTTGTATGAAAATGTGCGATAGAAATAAATGTTGTTGTAAGGCCACATCTGGAGTGTTGTATGCAGGTCGGGTCATCATAATGCAAGAAAGACAAAGCAGCACTTGAAGTAGCCAAGTGCATCATGGGACTTAAAGACATGACGTGCTGTGACAGACTGACACGGAGAATTAAACCTGTTTAGTGTCGAGCAGAGGAGACCGTGTGGGGACCTAATCCAGCTATTTAAAATTCTCAAAGACATTGATAAAGTAGACCCAGCAACATTCTTTGAGCTTAAGGGGGAAATCAGTGGAAATTAAGGGGAAGTGCATTTAAAACTGGGGACAGAAGGCACTTCTTCACACAAAGGATTGTGGGCAAAGTACTGAATCATGGAGTGGAAACAGAAACCTGGAGAACCTTTAAGAAGAATTTGGATGAGATGTGGGGGACAGCTTAGCTGTTAGCTAAACAAATGGGATTGATGGACTGAGTGGTCTCCCCTCGTCTGTCAAATTTCTTATGTTCTGAAATTGAAAGATTAAAATAAATGCGATGATCATTCATCCATAATGAGATGGCAGAGAGACAGCTGGAGACCTGGGCAGAAACCAGTGGGGTGTAAGAAGAAAACGAGAGGAAGATCTGTGCATCATCAGCACACAGGTGGTACGAGAAGCCATGAGAAGAAATGTGATGGCCTAAGGAGCGAATGTGGAGAGAACAGAGAAGTGGAACCAGCAGTGAACCCTGAGACACACCAGTGGAAGTTAAAAAATAATAATAATAATAATAGCATTACAAATAATATGTGCTCATTCGTATATGCAGAATCACCGTAAGTTGACACTCTCCAGTATTATGAACTGGTCTCGTCACATCTCAGGAGTTGGACGTCTTTATAGCGCCATCTGGACTCCAATGTGGCTGCACTCACAGGGTGTGCGATGGGGTGGGCGCCCAGCAGTTCTTTTTGTTTTTTGTTTCTCCTCTTTTCTTCCCAGCATTTTTCTTTCTGCGTTTTGCTAATCACACAATGTTCTCTCCTTGACATTGATGTAAATGTTTTACTTTTCTTCTCTTTTAATAAAAAAATGTGATTACAAAAAAAAAAACAAAACAAAAGAAGAAAGAAAGTAATGCAGTGCATACGCCAACAAAATATTTAATCGAGGATCATCAATCACCTGGACCAGCAGAATGTGTTTTGATGTGTTAGACATTTTAACAAGGAGGAAAGTTAGTTCATCGTGTTGTCCTGCCAAGATGAAAATTTGGCAGTCCGACTGGGCGCAAGAGATGAGAAAGATCAGGAGTGAGCGTGTTATTGTTACGATCTGGAAAGCATTATTCATTCTGGGCTTCATAAATATTTTTAAAGGTTCAGCGTATGCGTAATGAAAGTGTTCAACATCAGAAAACTCAAGCATAGTATCATTTCTATTGAATATTTTGTTTACAACCTTAGTAAATTTTAGTATTGTTACATTTTACTGCATCTGCATTTTGGTTTTTCTTTGTTGACACCATTTTGTGCCTTAAATGGACACTAATTTCGGTGGCTGGTGGTGTGGCAATTAATGGAATATCCCACCTAAAAAAGATATATATATATATATATATTTCTTTTATTTGTTACGCACCTCATGCAGTCTGTAGTGATGGCCGAGAAAAATTTTTTAATCTCATGCTTTTGTGGAGAATAGACAAAAGAAAGTTTCTGATAAAGCAGGACCCAATGGTAACCAGTGCTGGACGACAGTAAACAATGTTGAAATTGTCCATTAAAAAATAGGACTCACATTTTACTCTTGATTTTGAACGTTTTGCTAATAAAAATCTTTTTTTTTGCTGTTGTTGTCATTTAGGTCAGGGTTTTAGCAGTTTCTTTCTTTTCTTTAAAGCTTCACTTCATTTTGACCTGCGCAGGCCATGAAGCCTGGTTGTTGAGTTTCGGGCCAGGATGACTTTAGTTCTTGGCCAAATACTGATTTTTTTGGGTAAAGACCTTTTTATTTTCTTTTGGGGGTTTAGAGAGTCGGCAAATAGCAACAGAACAAGGGGGTCACAGCCAGAAAGACAACAAACCCAAATTAACCCTTTGAACCTGGCAGGCTGATTTTCGTGCACCCAGAAGGTTGGTATAACGACCCCCCTATCTCCCATTATAACCCTGCTGGCCTGGATAATGCTTGAAGCTTATCTGTTACACTCTAAATCTTGCCGTCAATGGCCGTACAGACATATTCCCAAAAGGCCAATACGCAGCCTCTCTGCCGTCATAACCCAAATGGCCACAATACCAGTCTTTGAAAAATTAGACTGTGCCCATCAAATGCCGCTATTTACTTACGCTGTTAAGTTACTCAAGCAAGTTTTTTCAGCTGCAGGTTAACTTAGTTTTTTCTCATATGTTTCAAGAAGAGAACAGAACGGATTTCAGTTGTACTTTAACGTGAGCGCAACTCAAAATAGCAGATGTGCAGAGAAGTACCAGCCATGAGAGCTTTTGTCTTTCTGCTACACAGGGGTTTCTTTAACTTTCATCCCTGAGCTCACCTTTAGACTCCCACATCACAGTGTGACAAGTGTGTCACCCCAGTCCGGAGCGAGTCGCACCCTGCCCAGAAGTGAGAGCACCATGGAGAAAGGGAGATACTGGACGATGGATTGGAAGACGGTGAAAATCATGTCAAGTGCTCATGTGCGTAGCTTCTGCCGCTAAAGACCGTTTTGATGCACATCACTCAAAGGTGCAGTTCTGGTGTTGGGTGCTTATAGTGGACAGTAGAAAATGATGAAAACTGCGAGACCGAAAGTGATATAGTTTGTTCTACTGTATCAATTATTGTAGCATTTCATCATATAATCCATCCATTAATTTATTATCCAACCCGCTATATCCCAACTACAGGGTCACAGGGGTCTGCTGAAGCCAATCCCAGCCAACACAGGGCGCAAGGCAGGAAACAAACCCCGGGCAGGGCGCACACACACCACGCACACACTAGGGACAATTTAGGATCACTAATACACCTAACCTGCATGTCTTTGGACTATGGGAGGAAACCCACACAGGGAGGACAATCATATAATAATAATAATAATAATAATAATAATAATAACATTTCTTTACATTTCTCTCTATTATATAAAATAATCCTGCGACAAGACGAGACTTTTTGAAGAGACTTTTTGGAAGCAAGTCCCACGAGATGGAGACTTTTGCCATGAGATTCTTTCAAGTCATGCCCTACTTACAACCATTTTCAACGAAGACCACGGTCCTCTCAGCTCTCAGTCGTGTGAATGCTTTTGGCAGACA
Organism: Polypterus senegalus; assembly: GCF_016835505.1. Classification (NCBI taxonomy): domain Eukaryota; kingdom Metazoa; phylum Chordata; class Cladistia; order Polypteriformes; family Polypteridae; genus Polypterus; species Polypterus senegalus. The sequence continues at coordinate 182,262,619 of NC_053162.1, read as the reverse complement.
CACTTCCTGCACTCTCAGCTCATAAATTTGTACTTTTTCCTCATTTTAAGTCATTTATGAAAAGTCCACAGGTTCATTCTTTAAAGAATCTTTTCTGGAGAGTATTTTTATACATACAATCTATTCGAAACATTCATTGAAATCCTTATCAGGACAATAATTCTATACGTTTTAGATGACACGTCAACGGCTAAGCGAACAATTCTAACATGTAAAATTTTAACAAGCGACAAGAAAGGTAATGTAGTACATCTTCAGGGGATAACACGAGACACCAAAGGAGATCTTGATATGCAATTTGTATTAAAGTGTTTACAGTTTCCCGTGAGAATAGCTTTTGCTTTGACAGTTAACAAATCACAGGGACAAACATTCGTAAAACTCGATTTATTTATTAGACAGAAAGAAACGATATTCACTCACGGGCAGTTATACGTTGCGTTGTCACAATGTAAGTCCAAACACGGAATCAAAACTCAATGCGATATTGACGAAAAGTTAATTCCAAATATTGTTTTAACTGAAGTTTTAAATTAAAAGTGAAAATAATGCATATGTAACACTTCCCATGAAAATCACAATCTCTTTAAATTGTATATCCAGTTAACCAAACCCGGGGGTTGTTGAGCGAAGTGAGCAGGGGGCGGAGCCCACCAGTCTTATAAATAAACGTCTACACGTGGAAGTGTGTCTGTCTGTCTGTCTGTCAGCCCGGCCCGGAAGTGCAAGGCTACCGCATGAAGCTCAAAGAACCGGCAAGGAGGCCCCAAGTTCACGAGTCAGACGAAGAAAGAAGTGCGAGGCTACAGCATGAGGCTGAAAGAAAGCGACTCCATCGCTAAAGTCAAACCAACGAAGATAGACAAACGAGAGAGAAACTCACTTTGCCGCTGATAGACAAGGGGGGCGAGCACGTCCGCAAAACGAAACCGCCGACTCTGCATGTCAATTTTTTTTCAACTACAATGGTACTTCGGTATACGTCCATAATCCATTCCAGATCCTTTGAATTATACCAAACAGGACGTATACCAAACAAAATTTTCCCATAAGAAATAAAGGGAAAATGATTAATCCATTCCCATGAAAAAAAATCCTATTGTTATTGGCATATTATACATTGATGGGGTTGTATAAAATAATTTAAACACTGCTTAATACTAAAATACATAAAAACAAAACCAATTAGATGAAATAAATGAAAACTTAACCTCACTTTGCTTTTTAATAACGTTTTTGTTTTTCACAATCGTAGATACCGTCGTTCTCGGCCTACGGTATGCAGCAGCCAAGTCCCAGATACGCATGCCACCTTCATACTTTTCAACATTCAATTCAAATTTACGTGAGAAAACACAAAATCATGTGAAAATTCACAGAGAGTTATAGTGCGGGTTGTTCACGGAGTGCTAACAACTGGCGTACGGACGCTCGTTGGCAGTCGTGGCTTTGTCTCGAGAGAGAGAGACGTAAACATGGGTAGCACGCGGTGTTTTAGCATGCGAGTCGTATTCCAAACAAAGGTCGTATACCAAGCAAAATCTTTCACATCCAGGCAGGACGTATACCAAGTTGGACTTATTCCAAAGCGGACGTATACCGAGGTACCGCTGTATTTCATTAATCTCTAGGAGTCTGGGCTTACACAGCTAGAATATAATGCTTTCTCACTACTCAGAGCACTTCAGTGAGTTGGGAGCCACTTTAAACACCACTAATGTGCAGCACCCACCTGGATGACGTGACGGCAGACATTTTTGCACCCGTACCCTCACCACACATTAGCTGTTAGGTGGTGAAGTGGTGAGAGAGAGACTGGGGGTGATTAGGGGGCCATAATGAATAGGCCGTGGTGGGCAGTTTAGTCAGGACATCGGGATGACCCCTACTCTTTATGAAGAATGCCCAGGGATCTTTTATTACCACAGAGGGTCAGGACCTCGGTTTAACATCTCATCCGAAGCACAGCATCCATTTTTATAACACAGTGTCCGCGTCACTGCACTGGGGCATTGGGATCCATAAACAGACCACAGGGTAAGCGCCCCTTGCTAGCCACACCAACCATCATATCTCTCTATTATAAAAATAAAACTTGTGACGAGATGTGATCTTTTGAAGAGACACAGAGAGACACTTTCACGTCCCGTGAGAAAGGCAAGTCACGTCATACTTACAACCTTTGGAAGGCAAGCCTCGTGCTATACATGCAGAGCAGGTTAGAGATAATGGAAGCAGGAAAATTCGAAAAAAATGAGAGTAAAGATCACATTAGCGCAAACAAATGGAAATTATTACTCGGTGAAATAACGGAACAGCGAAAAGAGATCGCATAGCGTTTGAGGACGTCAGGGGGAGAAAAGAGACAAGGCAGTGATTTTAAAACGTTCGAAGCGGCGCACGAAATGCCGATCACGCCGCACAGGAGCAGTGGCAATCCAGCAGCTGATCGAGCAAAGAGGAGGTTTAAAAAAAAAATAAATAAATAAAACGTATTTGCTTCCCATTATATCACCGTTTAAGAGGGGTTTCGGAGGAGTGGTTGCGTCTCCTTAGGTGGCGTTTAGCCCCCCACTTCACAATGGCATGTGGCACTGGCGGGAGAGGGGTAGGCGAGCGAAGTGCAGATCATGTGGCCAGCAGCTGATCGAGCAAAGAGGAGGTAAAAAAAAAAAAAAAAAAAAAAGGGTATTTGTTTCCCACCATTTAAGAGGGGGTTTCAGAGGAGCGACCACATCTCCTTGGGGTGTGTTCACAACACGAGCATAGCGCTTTGAGGGTTTAAAGAGACGCCCCCTAGTAATAAAAATTTTACTCATAGAAATCGAAATATATTAGCTTTCAAAATTGTTAGAAATTGCCGGGGAGGCTAGCGTTATAGTGCAGAAACGCTGTTTTGCAGATGGCCGGGACGCCCAGGAGGACCGGAAGGAGGGTTTATGCCTCCCCCAGACCAGGTGGGGACGACCACCCTGGAGCCTTTGGGGGCCACGGGTACAGAGCTTTGAAGCTCAAACCTGTAGGAGCCCGTGGTCAATGCCAGTGGAGCCCTGGACCTCAGCAGGGACACCCCAAGTGCTTCTGGGGATGCAGCCGGCAATTCCGCCACACTGAGGGAGTGCCGGTGGAAGATTGCTGGGAAGCACATGGAGCACATCCGGGTGATTATAAAAGGGGCCGCCTCCCTTCATAGGAGGACTAGAGTCGGGTGGAAGAGGACGAGGTCTCTGGAGGAGGCTGCCTGAAGAGAAAGTGAGGCATTTTGTGTTGGCCAGGACTTTGGGGACTTAAGGGTTGTGTGCACTTGTAATAAATGTGTAATAAACGTGACACTGACGTCTCCACCTGTCTGTGTCCGGGCCGGCTGTCACAGCTGAGGTGGGTTCTGTTCGAAGGGTTGACACGGAAAGTCAAGGAAAGGTCTTAAAATGATTTTTTTACTAATCATATCAAACATTTAATGTGACTGTAAAATGATGTCACATGTCTCACGTGTGACAAAACACTGAGCAAAAGTGGAGGCAACAAAACACAAACGAATGTGATTTTCTCACTGCGCTTGCAAGAAAATTCCAAAGCAGAGACATCCATAAAACAAGAAGTGAAGACAAAACCAAAGCCTTACAAGAGACACAAGTCAATGATGAGCGTTGATTACAGAGGGCTCTCCACCCCAGCTATCTGTTACCATAACTGATGGCAATTAGTCTAACAATCGTACTTGGGGAGCCGGCTTGGGAAATTCAGCAAAATGTACTCAGCCGCAGACGTGGGAAATTAACTTCTAAACTAAGTGGTCTTTGGAAGGCATTCCTGCCGTAACTCAAGAACATCCTACGCTCTCCCCCCCAGCAACATAATTTAAACAGTTGAACATGAACACCTCAAATCTCACCGGACCCTCACGTCAGCGAGGGGAGAAAAGGTGAAGCTGTGGAAATCTATTTTCAGGGCCTTTCCTTTCTGCCTTTCAAGCGCCGGTAATTTCATCCCAGGAGCCTCACACTCGGGGGGATTCGGAGCCAGCAGTTTCGAGCAAATTCTGCACCAGGTGCTCCTGCGAAAGCCATTCTGTGGTCAGGATTAAAATTGCTTCCTCGTTTTATTTATACAGCCTTAATGGAAGAAGTCTGGCCTTGCCATTAAAGCTGAACGCTATGAACATGTCCAGATGCCTACGCTTACCGCTTGTCAAGTGCCAGACTCGGCTACCCTGTGACCCCTGAAAACAGGACATCAACAGAAAGAGAAATGGACGATTGAGAAAACAGACCTTCTGAAACAGCAGCCCACCACAAAGAAGCGACTGGACTCACTCAGATGAGGAGAGGAAGAAATACAACCCACTGAGTCTCGGAAGAAATGGCCAGCAGGGGGGTCATAAACACATGGATTAGCCATTAAAAAGAAGAAACGAGCCTCCAATCAGCCAGTCACTCCGTCTTTATCACAGACATCTTTGTGGTGTTTATGACCATCCACCAAGGATCAGAGATGTTTTGAAAGTATAAAGGATACGGAGATGAAAATGAGCAAGAGAATATAAAGAACAGCAGTAGAGCCGAGCGATGAAGATGTCTCATCACGCCGACTACGCCGTTCAGAAATGAGAGCTGAAGTGCAACTCTCACGTGTAACACACTCTTCAAAGATAGTAGACAGCTTGATGCATAAGATACAACACTATGATGACAGAGAGATACGAAAGGCACTAGACTGTAGACAAACATACACATAGATGAAAAAGGCGCTATATCTTAGTGTTCTGCCCCACACGCTGCTTTGTCTTGTCATTTTATTAACACATCTGTCAGTCACGTCCCACACTCACAGTGGTGTTATAAATGTCTATGAAACTCACGTAAAACATTTAAATACAATACACCCCATGGGTCTCACGTAGGCACCCCTTCATCTCTTGTTTTGCTCACGTCCGAAGCGTATCTTTAAGGTCTATAAACCCCTTGGTCTAGTCAGTTGTAGTACGCAGCAATTTGGACCTCTGTCTACGCACTTCTCTTTGTCTCAATCAGACCATGAAAATCATTCGCCTTGCAAGTGTCTTTTAAAGCTACTTAATGTATACTGTCTGCTATGTATTACTTTGTAAATCATTATCTATTGTCTTTGGTTCTACACCTGTATGTTTCTTTTGTATATATTTCAGTTTACAACGAGGAAGGTCCAGTAAAAAGCCTTCAAGAAAGCTCACCCTTGTCATTTTTTATGTGGATGTGCCGAGTTGTTGAAGCTCTCAGCAGCCGCGCTGTACGGACAGCATGAAGTGACGCAGAAAACTTAAGACAATGAAATAGAGGTAGATAACTATGAAAGGGACTATATAGCAGACAGACAGAGTGAAAGGCACTATATAATAGATAGATAGATAGATAGATAGATAGATATAGATAGATAGATAGATAGATAGATAGATAGATATGAAAGGCACTATATAATAGATAGATAGATAGATAGATAGATAGATAGATAGATAGATAGATAGATAGATGTGAAAGGCACTATATAATAGATAGATAGATAGATAGATAGATAGATAGATAGATAGATAGATAGATAGATAGATAGATAGATAGATAGATAGATAGATAGATAGATAGATAGATAGATAGATAGATAGATAGATAGATAGATAGACTAAACATAAGATATATAGATGTTTAAGGAACTATAAAATAGATACAAATGAAAGACAGTAAACTGCAGAGAGTGATATAGTTACATGTGAAAGGCCCTGTATGGTAAAAAAGACAGATGTGAAAGGCACTACATACAAGACAGGTAGACAGATGTGAACAACGCTATATAGTAGAAGGGTGGAAGTGAAAACGCTACATGGTAGAAATTTAGATGTGAAAGGCACTACAGTAGGGAGACAGATATGAAAGGCAGTACATAAATAGATAGATAGATAGATATCAAAGGCACAATATAGTAGCTACATGTGAAAGACACTTCATAATAACTTTATAAGTGATAGATTAGGCCTTCATCTCTGTCACTGTCTACCTGATAAATAGCAAAAATTGATAACAGCACTTTTTAAGGGATTAATAAATATACTCTATAATCTATCTATCTATCTGTCTGTAATGCCTTATTCAAACTCATATAGTGCCTTTCCTTGTTATCAATTATGCAGTGTGCTATCCATCTATGTGCTGCTTAGAGAGTAAGTGATAGAAAAGGCACTATATAAGTAACTGAGAGACAGATGCCGTAATGTCTTATCTATCACTAACTATATCTAGTGACATATCTCTCTACCCATCCTGCACCTCATAAATGACAAAATCCTTCCCACCCATCTCACATAGCTCCTTTTCGTGTGTCTATCTTTATGTCACATTTTTAATGATGCAGTGTTGTAAACTGGGTTTTGGACCCAAATTGCGTTCTATTTTTATTCATTTTGGATCCTGGCGATTGTTTTTTCTCACTGATTAATCACTGTACAGTATATTTACTCAGGTAATGCCATTTCCTGCTGTGTTTTGGCACAGTGTTGTCACCACTATGTGGTGCTGATCCTCGCCTGGCCATGGTCGTATGGTTTATGGTTGCTATGCCTGCTGCCATCAACAGACATGCATGTCATGTGACATATTTGGTTTTGCCACCCCGCTGACAGTATATAAGATGGTGCCGCACATCCTCATTTTAGACAGCTTGACATTTTTTCCTTTCTGTCTTTCTTGGAGCACTGGACAGTAAAGGGCACTTCAAGAAGACTTTGTTGATAGGACTTTTTCAGCTTTGGTTTTGACTTTATTTCTAGTTTTTTGTTTTTTTTTTATTTAGAATTCTCATTTGTCATTGGATTCTCTTTAGGCCTCCCTGTATTTTAATGTTTTTCCTGTCCATCACCTGTTCCCCTTCTGTTCTTTCACCCCCTGGTCACTTCCCCTCCTCTTCTCTTGGGCACCCTACCATGCCTGGTATTCATAGCAGACAGAACCAGACTCTGTTAGAGAGTTGCCAGCTCAGGGGCAGCTGAGACATAAGACTGAGGTGAGCTGCCCTATATAGTGCCTTTTACTGCTGTCTCTCTTGAGGGCAAATGGCAGGCCAAGAGCCAAAGCAGCAGACTCTGGAAGCCACCTTGGCAAAGACAATAACTGAAGACAGACTTGCAGATGCTATTTGCCCCTGTGAGTGGCCTGACAAAGAGGAGAACAAACCAGAGGGCAATACACATAGACGCGCATCTAGGACGAGGCGACTGACGCCCTGCTGTGACATCATCAAAATGGCGCACTCTTCTCCTAACGTATTATGACTATGAAAAAGTTAAAAGTCTGCTCTGTGAGCGAGTAGGTCAGCAGTGTTCAGTACTAGCCCTGGGGACAGCAGGAGTTTTCTGACCGTCTCGACTTCACAGTGGTGAGCCAGCTTTATCAAAAGGCTGATCTAATTAGTAGGATTTCCTTCTGTCAGTCAAACAAATGAAACCAATCAGAATCCACCGTGTACAGGGAGACAGGACTCTTCGTGTCTGGATTTGAGGCCCTCTGCACAAAGGAGCTGGCTGGGTATGGCAGATCTGGGGGTGGCATTCACCACACGCTCTGTTCTGCAGTTAGCACAGTTCATGGATCATAAACACAGGGTCGAGGATGTACTACATTTGATAAGTTAGCATTAAACTATTAATGGGGAGCCAGGTTCAACATTATAAGAGATGTGCAACTATGCCGGGGTCAGCCTCCACCACTCCACTAATCACAGGACACCTCAGAGAGCCATTAAACTGGGGTGCACTACTGGCTAGAACCACCAGGAGGCAGCACGGTATGGCAGCTGTGGGTCTGATGTTCAGAACACCCTCTGTTCTGCAGTTAGCGCATTTCTTAGAATACTGCAGGCGTATATGCGAAAGTAGCATTAATGGGGAGCAGGGTTCAACATCATAAAAGGTGGGCGGCCATCTCAAAGGGTAGCCTCTGCTACCCCACCTCTTACAGGACACCTCAGAAAAGCACAGCTTAGCCACTGAATGGAGCTGCAGATCCGAGAGGGAGACTTGCCCTCCTCTAGGTGGATCTTGGGGTCACGGCCTCACACAGACGAGACAGGGCCCATGCTGCTGCTGCTGGCAGTCTTTCTCCTGCAGTGGCCTCGGAGGGTCACGTGGGCAGGATGTCATTTTCCTCGAGTTCTGCCAGGAGTGAGCTCATGGTCTCCGTTCCACTGCGGTCACGGAAGTGCAGCATGTAACACAACTTGCTTTCATAGTCGACCCGTGACTGGATATTTCCACAAGTGCCTCTTACAGTACTCACGCTTACGACTGCTCATCTAACACAGACTCGAACACAAAGGTTGACAGATGGCTTAAGCCTTTAAACTACGACACAGATCAAAAGCTACTTACTGTAAGGAGAAACATCAGGATGCCTGCTTTCTCCACAGGCAAACGAGAATTAATGATTTGAATAAAAATCTGAGTGGCTTTGGGTGCAATGGCTTGTGATTTGTACACATTAGGTTAGGGTGTTGCAGCTGCAATGGGTGCAAGTTTTGAATTATCAGGAACACTAAAGAGATGTTTCAGTAAACCTGGATGTGCTGATTGTGAAGTTAACAAGGGTGGTGGGGTGCCAGGTCATAAGTGACATTGCAGGCTGCAGAGCGCAAACAACAGAAACAAAGGACCTTATGTTACCGGCCTGGCATTTCAGCCCTCTAACACTACATGACTTTTCCAGCGACTTCAATTATATAATATTAGAAACTCAGAGACAGGCACAATGCAACATGACCACCAGCTGTTTAGTCGAACATCTCCAACAACTCAGATAGATCCATCCATCCATCCATTATCCAACCCGCTATATCCTAACAACAAGGTCACGGGGGTCTGCTGGAGCCAATCCCAGCCAACACAGGGCGCAAGGCGAGAAGCAAATCCCGGGCAGGGCACCAGCCCACCGCAGGGCGACTCAGATAGATACGTCTGTGAATCATGTTAAGACATATGGACGGGCTTGTGTCTGTAAGAGAGTGCTACGTGACCAGATGGGGCCACAAGGCCCTGACAAACTGTAGAGGAAACAAAGGACACGGCCACACTAGATGTTACGTGACAGTCCTTGGCGTATGTTAAGCCCCCATCACACTACACAACTTTTTCAGCCGCAGACTTTGTTCATATACACTCACTGGCCACATTATTAGGTACACCTTGCTAGTGCCAGGTTGGACCCCCTTTTCACTTCAGAACTGCCGTAATTCTTCGTGGCGTAGATTCAACAAAGTGCTGCAAACATTCCTCAAAGACTGTGGTCCATAATTGACATGACAGCATCACGTATTTGCTGAAGATTTGTCGGCCACACATCCATGATGTGAACCTCTCTATTGCTCTATTGGATTGAGAGCTGGTGACTGTGGTCAGTCAACTCACTGTCATGTTCAAGAAACCAGTTGGAGATGATCTGAGCTTAGTGACATGGCGTGTTATTCTGCTGGAAAGAGCCATCAGAAGATGGCGGTCACAAAGGGATGGACATGCGGTCGGCGACACCACTCAGGTAGGCTGTGGCATTTAAACAATGCTCAGCTGATATTGAGGGACCCAAAGCGTGCCAAGAAAATATCCCCCACAACATCACACCACCACCACCAGCCTGAACCGTTGATACAAGGCAGGATGCTCTCATGTTGTTGGCATCAAATTCTGACCCCACCATCAGAATGTCGCAGCACAAATCAGGACTCAGCAGACCAGGGGACATTTTGTCCAATCTTCCATTGTCTAATTTTAGTGAGCCGTGTGAATTGTAGCCCCCGTTGCCTGTTCTCAGCTGACAGGAGTGGCACCTGGTGTGGTCTCCTGCTGCTGTAGCCCATCTGAATTTCTGTCTAACCGATAGAAGCTGCTAAGCTTTGCAACCAAGGAAGTGCTGAGCTGGCATTTTGTCCTGAGTTCTTCACTTGTGGAGATCAATTTTGTACCCTTGCCCCTTAACACTTGTTCCCAAAGAGTGCCCCGGATGGATGTTACCTCCATTATGTTGACCTCTTTTGCAGGTCACTTTGGAATAAATCGTCTGCTAAGCAAACAAATGTAAATGTAATGGATTATACAGTTTCAGCTTTACTCAATCAAAAAGGATTACTATTGACACAGAATGTATTTGTCAATGTGCTCCATTTCAGTCAGACACTAATTTAATTATTGATATTGACTTGGATGTATCCCCAAATACTCTGCATGCAATACTTCAGCCCACTAAGGACCCAATTTCTTTACCATATTAAAAGAAAGTGTAGTTCATCTAGTTACCACAAGAGGGCAATAGTGTGCACCTCCTTTCATTTGGCTCCCCTTCCATTTCAGGAAGAGAAAATGGCTGCTAATGGGTACTCTGCACCTGGGCGCTTGGTCCATTTGGATTTTAAAAACTGGATTTTATAAATCTCAAAGTCCTGCTTCCAGAGGACAAAAACACAAAACCCAGCTTGGGCTCAAGTGAGATGAGGCGGAGAGCAGCAGGCCCAGCCTCCAGTGCTCAAGGCCCATCTGGTTCCTCACTGAAGACGGGACAGATCAAGGCCGTTTGACAAGGCAAACCCATTTATTCAAAAAGACGAGATCCGCTCCAAGTGGAAAAATGACAAAATGGGAGAAAACAAAGCAGAGCTTCGTATTCACTGAGCAATCCGAGGAATGTTTCCATCAGATGGAGGGGCTGTGAAACAGCCAGCTTGGCGTCTCTGCATGGAAAGCTCTCGACAGCAGATTGCTTTTATTCTCGTTTATTGTTTCTGTATCCATAAAGCTCTTCTTCTCCCTGGGGGGGTTTAAAAGTCCATTTGCCGACGTCTGCAGAAAGAGCCGATCGTGAAGCCAAACTGGGCTCTGATGTGGAATAAGCGAAGAGATTCACGAATGGAGTGGAAAAATGTCGAGGAAATCAATGAGAAGTGGGATTCCTCTGTAGATTTGATTTGGATGTGTAAATCTGCCCCTTTGTGTCTTTCAAAATGCTAATCTTTAGTTAAAAGAAATAAATAAGACAGCTCAAAAGAGAAACATTCAACAAAACTGGCCTTAATGGAGAAAAAAATCAGCTGATGACTGATTAACAGTTACCTGAGGTGTGGACTTTAAATGAGACAAGACCTTCACCATGTCCAAAAGGTTACAGTTGGGACAATTTACAAAAAATAAAATACCAAAATTATAAAAAGGCAATTGAGCCAATTAGTCTGAAATCCAGTAATAAAAAGTCAGTTAGTGTAAGTGGAGTGTTCATGTGAAGTGTAATGATGTAATGGATGTAGAGGTGGTCCACTCCTACATGTATGTGAGGGTCCACATCAATGAGGGGTTGGACTGGTCTCATAACAAGGGGAACTAGAGAAGAAAGGGCAGAGCAGGCTCCTTCTTAATAGAAGACTGGGTTCCTTTAATGGGGTACTGGGTGGGCAGGTAATGTGGGTCGTGACATCCATCATATCTTCTAAAACTCTGTGATGGCCATCATGGTGTCGCGGGCTGGTAATATCACTTCAAGAAAAGCCCACCAAATCAAGAAGCAGGCTCAGTTATGGGACGCACTCTGGACCCCCTGGAGGTAGTAGAGCAGGAGAGGATTAAAACAAAACCGAGTGCCATTGTGAACATTGCTGTGCATCCTCTCTCTGACGCGTGAACACTGATGACTTTCAGCCAATGAATCATTCAGCATTAGTGTGTCAAGAAAGGCGGCTGGGGGTCCTTTACACCAAGAGCAATATGCCTGTGACACGGACTGCCAAGTCAGAAGTTTTTATTCTTTTTAAGTTACTTTTGTTGTCACTCTGGTGTGTGCTCAGAGTATAGCGTGTATCTATATTTATTTATTCATTCTTCCGTAAAAGCCAAATTTTACCCTGTGGATAAATAAAGTTATGTTTGTCTAACTATCTATTTATCTATCTATCCATCCATTATATAGTTCCTTTCATATCTATTTATTGTATATTTCCTTTCCTATTTATCTATTGAATATTTCCTTTCCTATCTATTTATCTATCTATTGAATATTTCCTTTCCTATCTATCTATTATATAGTTCCTTTCAAATCTCTCTGTCTATCTATCAAGTTCATGAGGTAGAAATGCACAATAAACACGCACATTTATGTCAGATATTTGAAATATTAAAATGTGTGCTTCAATTTAAATGATTCAAATCTAAATATTCTTGATTGTAAATTTGTCACCCACTGATAGAGGCGTATAGAGGGCTAGATCGTTAGTCAATTGTTACGAATCAAAAATAATATCATATATTTGTACTCACTGACCTTGAAGTGGTCTAAAATGACACCCCACATGCTTATGTTTGAAATTTGTCATCTTTAACCTTCTGCTAGTGGCTCTTAGAGGTCTAGGACTTTAGTGTAACCCTGATATTCTGTATATGCATTTCATTACTATTCATGGTGGCTCCGTAATCTGTACTAATCCCAATTTTCTCTGCTGATCTTATTCCGGTTGTCTGTGGTGCCAATCTGTGCCACCACCTGATCAGGGCACCATGCAGTCTTTACATTGATGGACTGAAGGCCAGAGGTCCACATGACCATCATCGTCTAATTCTTCCACGTGAAGCCTTTATGTCAGGTAGAATGCCCAGTGGGTGGTCTCGTGGCCTTTGAACCACTGAAGATTTTGGTTAGTTTTTTGTTTGTTTTTTTCTGTCCTCCCTGGCCATTGGACCTAACTTTTACTCTTTGTTAATCAGCATTGCATAATTTTATTTTTATATGTTTTCTTTCTTCATCTTGTAAAGCACTTTGTATGAAAATGTGCTAATAGAAATAAATGTTATTGTTGTTGTAGGACTAGCAGTAAAGAAATAAATATCAAAAATCTGATCATATTTGTAATCATCAACCTGGAAATAGCATAAAATGGCACACCACATGGCGATATTACTGATCTCCATTTTCTCAAAGTTTTGTGGAAAGGAGTAACTTGGCCCCTCGTATCCCACTAGCGGCTGGAGTCTCATGAACATCTCGTTCTCATTTCTGCCGACACCTCTTGGTTTACTTTTTACCATAAGGATGTAATTTGCACAAGGTTTGGTCTAAAATGTGCCTGAAAAAATTTTTTGTTTTTTTTTGGCCTAGAGGGTCAAAAAGAGGGTTAAAACGAGTCGAACGTCATGTCATATGTGGGGGTTTTCTTGTACCGGTGAATCAGGAGGTGCTAGAACGAAAAAAAAAACTGAAATGATTTCAAAGCAATTATAAGTAATTCTTACAAACACAAAAATGTGAGCTAAGGCGCTATACTAACATCAGTGGTCCAGATGAACAACAGGAACTGACTGATTGACTGATATCGATAAAATTTTAAATAAGCAACACTTTGTTGTGAGTGCCCCCCAGCTACACTGGCCTCACACCTAACAAATATAAGGCAGCCCCCATTTAAACACTGGACACCAGGCCCACTGATTGGTCAGCGCCTAGCCATTCTTTTTCAAAGTTATACATTCTTCCTTTTCTATTATTGTGTTGTTTTCTGCCTCATGCTCTGTTCGGACTGGCTGACCGACTTGATCTATTTCTATTCCTCCTTAGTCCCCGGCGATTTCCTAGTGAACACAGGGAGTGACGGGAGGGCGTGGGAGGACATGCAGAAAGTCTCATGCACACAGCGGCACATCTACAGACGGAAAGCAGAGGCATGCACACTGGAAGCTCTATAAACGTAATCAGCATTTCGGACAACAGATTAACCAAGCCAAGAAAAAATTAAATAAAAACATGTTTTCTTATACTCGTTTCCAAATCGCATTTCTCAGCAATGTAGGACTAGTGTTGGACTCGACGTTGATCCATCATACTAAGAGACACCCATGAATGGTGAAGCCGAGCTATTTAACTGATGCCAACCCACCCAATGGCATGTGTTGAACTTTATAACGATAACCTCACGGGCACAGGAAGAATACGAGAGTGAACACCATACAGCCTATTGAGGAATATTTCGAGCAAACATAAGTAAAAACATGCATTGTGAAATGTGTCAATAAATAACAGCACCATCATCTGTGAGCATCAATAATTAAATGCACTATGAAATAAATTTTTGTTTCTTATTTATGTAGGTATTTATTTCTTTATTTATATCAGTGACGCCACACACAACGAGCAGTGAAAACTTATTTCAGCCACTACAGTCCAGGGGGCGGGCTCTACCGAGTCCTCTTCTTTAATTGGTGAATCGTCAGTTGAGTGGACGTCAATATCCCGCCATCAAGGGCCACCTTTACAGCAGACACTTCATATGCAGACCCCTGATGAGGAATTCAGAGCTTCTTAAATTCAAGTCACCGTCTGGACCTTTTCTTGTGTTTGTGTCCACCACTGACGCGCACAGTCGCAGCTTTTGAAGCTTCACTGCCGACTGGCGGTTTTAATTTCAGGTTGCATGCAGTGTCACCGAAATAAATAAATTAAAATTTAAATAAGTGCACAAATAAATAACCAACAAAAATATATTTCATGACTCATTTAATGACTTACGCTCATATATCATTGTGTCATTTATTTATTTACTAGCCATCCCCCGCGGCTTCACCCACGTATTAGTGACACTGGAGGCCCCGCCCAGCTCTCTGCTCCTGACGTCACGCCGCCTCCTCCTCCCCTCGGCCCGCAGCCTCTGTCTCGGATTAGCATGAATACTGTATATCGCTCCTGCAAGCGAATTTAGTGCAACGAGAGAGGCCGCAAAATCAACCGGAATATTCAAGCAAATTATAGAAAAAAAAAAAGATCTAAATCCATTAAGTAGTTCTCTCATTCGCTAAGTGGAGTTAAGGTTATGCCCCAAGGCAGACGTGTGAATGAGGAGGGCCCCTGCCTCTCTCTCGGATTTGCGCTAATAAAATCGGTACCGAAAGCAAACTCTGATACTTAGCGCAATGAGAAAGTCGCAAAATCAACCTGAATGTTCAAGCAAATTATAGAAAAAAAACCTGATTAGTAGTTCTCTCATGAAAAGCAGACAGACATACAAACGGGTCTAAAAAACTATTAAGAAATTTCATGCTTGGACCACGAAATTTTTAAAACCATTTCTTAGCGAGCACCTATGGGCCGAGGGTAACCTGCATTCCAAATTTCAAGTCCCAAGTCCTTATGTTTCGGGAGATTTTGTGATGAGTGTGTCTGTGGGATTTGGCTTTCATATACAGTCGTATGAAAAAGTTTGGGAACCCCCTCAGCCTGCATAATAATTTATTCCACTTTCAACAGAAAAGATAACAGTGGTATGTCTTTCATTTCCTAGAAGAACTGAAGTGTTTTCAGAACAAAGATTTTTAGTGCCGCAGTATTTAGTTGTATGAAATGAAATCAAATGTGAAAAACTGGCTGTGCAAAAATGTGGGCACCCTTGTCATTGTGCTGATTTGAATGCCTGTCGCTGCTCAATGCTGATTACTTGGTTGGATGAGCTCATTAAGCCTTGAACTTCACAGACAGGAGTGTCCAATCAGGAGTGGTCAAAGGTATTTAAGGTGGTCAATCTCAAGTTGTGTTTCCTTCCCTTTGACTCTCCTCTGAAGAGTGACAGACAGCATAGGATCCTCAAAGCAACTCTCCAAAGATCTGAAAACAAAGATTGTTGAGTCTCCTGGTTTAGAGGAAGGCTACAGAAAGCCATCTCAGAGGTTTAAACTGTCAGTTTCAACTGTAAGGAATGGAATCAGGAAATGGAAGGCCACAGGCACAGTTGCTGTTAAACCAACTCAGCAGGTCTGGCGGACCAAGAAAAATACAGGAGCGGCATATGAGCAGGATTGTGAGAATGGCTACAGACAACCACAGATCACCTCCAAAGACCTGCCAGAACATCTCACTGCTGATGGTGTATCTGTACATCGTTCTACAATTCAGCGCAATTTGCACAAAGAACATCTGTATGGCAGGGTGATGAGAGAGAAGCCCTTTCTGCACTCACGTCACAAACAGAGTCGCTTGTTGTATCAAATGCTCATTTAGACAAGCCAGACTCATGTGCTTTGGACTGATGAGACACAAATGGAGTTATTTGGTCAGAACAAAAAGCACTTTGCATGGCCGAAGAAGAACACCGCATTCCAAGAAAAACACCTGCTACCTCCTGTCACATGTGGTGGAGGTCCCATCATGCTGTGGGGCTGTGTGGCCAGTTCAGGGACTGGGGCCCTTGTTAAAGTCGAGGGTCAGATGAATTCAACTCAATATCAACAAATTCTTCAGGATAATGTTCAACCATCAGTCACAATGTTGAAATTACGCAGGGGTTGGATATTCCAACAAGTCAATGACCCAAAACACAGCTGGAAATCTACAAAGGCATTCATGCAGAGGGAGAAGTCCAATGTTCTGGAATGGCCGTCACAGTCACCTGACTTGAATATCATCGGAAATCTATGGGATGATTTGAAGCAGGCTGTCCATCAAATTGAACTGAACTGGAGAGATTTTGTATGAAGAATGGTCAGAAATACCTCCATCAGAATCCAGACACTCATCACAGGCTATAGGAGGACAGCGTCGAGAGGCTCAAAGGAGCAAAAGGAGGCTCAGCTAAGTATTGAGGTCATATCTCTGTTGGCGGCCTACATTTATGTACCTGTCTAATTTTGTTATGATGCATATTGCATATTTTCTGTTAATCCAATAAACTTAATGTCACTGCTGAACTACGATTGTGTCCATAAGGCATGTCAGATATTAAAAGGAAGTTGCTACTTGGAAAGCTCAGTCAATGAAACTTTTTCATATGACTGTATATATATATATATATATATATATATATATATATATATATATATATATATAGAGAGAGAGAGAGAGAGAGAGAGAGAGAGAGAGATAGATAGATAGATAGATGTGAAAGGCACTATATAATAGATAGATAGATAGATAGATAGATAGATAGATTAGATAGATAGATAGATAGATAGATAGATAGATAGATAGATAGATAGATAGATAGACAAATTTCACAATGCATTTATTTACTCACCTATGTATTTATTTATTCATTTTATTTTTTCCAAAATACTCCTGCATATACAACAGCTGGGAAACGAACAGCGGCGCGAGCGCAGTGGCTGAGCGTTTAATTTGGAAAATGAAAAATACATTTATAATATACAGTTAGGTCCATAAATATTTGGACAGAGACAACTTTTTTCTCATTTTGGTTCTGTACATCACCACAATGAATTTGAAATGAAACAACTCAGATGCAGTTGAAGTGCAGACTTTCAGCTTTAATTCAGCGGGTTGAACAAAACGATTGCATAAAAATGTCAGGCACCTAAAGCATTTTTTGAACACAATCCCTTCATTTCAGGGGCTAAAAAAGTAATTGGACAATTGACTCAAAGGCTCTTTGATGGGCAGGTGGGTTCAAGTCCGTCGTGATGTCTTATCAATTAAGCAGGTAAAAGGCCTGGAGTTGATTTGAGGTGTGGTGCCTGCATGTGGAAGATTTTGCTGTGAACAGACAACATGCGGTCGAAGGAGCTCTCCATGCAGGTGAGAGAAGCCATCCTTAAGCTGTGAAAACAGAAAAAACCCATCCGAGAAATTGCTACAATATTACGAGTGGCAAAATCTCCAGTTTGGTACATCCTGAGAAAGAAAGCAAGCACTGGTGAACTCAGCAAAGCAAAAAGACCTGAATGTCCACAGAAGACAACTGTGGTGGATGATCGCAGAATCATTTCCATGTTGAAGAGAAACTTCTTGACAACAGCCAGCCAAGTGAACAATACTCTCTAGGGCTTTGTAGGCATATCGATATCCAAGTCTACCATAAAGAGAAGAGAAAGAGAAGCATACCACATCATCTGTAAAACATGGTGGAGTTGGGCAGTGTGATGGCTTGGGCGTGCATGGCTGCCAGTGGCACTGGGACACTCGTGTTTATTGATGATGTGACACAGGACAGAAGCAGCCGAATGAATTCTGAGGTGTTCAGAGATGTACTGTCTGCTCAAATCCAGCTAAATTACGTCAAATTGATTGGGCGGCGGGTGTTTCATGATACAGATGGACAATGACCCAAAACATACAGCCAAAGCAACGCAGGAGTTTATTAAAGCAAAGAAGTGGAAAATTCTTGAATGGCCAAGTCAGTCACCTGATCTTCACCCAACTGAGCAGGCATTTCACTTGTTGAAGACTAAACTTCAGACAGAAAGGCCCACAAACAAACAGCAACTGAAAGTAAAGGCCTGGCAGAGCATTAAAAAGGAGGAAACCCAGCGTCTGGTGATGTCCAGGAGTTCAAGACTTCAGGCTGGCATTGGTTTTCAACCAAGTATTAGAAATGAACATTTTATTTCCAGTTATTTAATTTGTCCAATTACTTTTGAGCCCCTGAAATGAAGGGATTGTGTTAATAAATGCTTTAGTTGCCTCACATTTTTATGCAATCTTTCTGTTCAACCCACTGAATTAAAGCTGAAAGTCTGCACTTCAACTGCATCTGAGTTGTTTCATTTGAAATTCATTGTGGTGATGTACAGAACCAAAATGAGAAAAAAGTTGTCTCTGTCCAAATATTTATGGACCTAACTGCATATTTAATATATGACCTTTTTTCTTTAATGCATGCAAATTTTGTAGGAGTCGCCAGCAACAAGTTGACAATTTCCTGCAGCAGGTGCACAAACGCGGCCCATGAACGTAAAAATCTGGGAACATGCATTGCAGTCGGGTGGCCATCATCAGCATCCCGGCCATGAAGTGCCGTTTAAAATAAAAACAAAGAGTAAGAGAGAGCCACACTCACCTCGGGATGAATCGCTTTGAACACGGGGGCATCCATTAAGGTTATCTGACTCTGAGGAAGAAAAAGAAACACAAACAATATGAGCGAGTGAACGTTGACTGAGAAAGCAGCTCTTCCAAAGTTCTTCAACTCTCCGGGTTCTTCTTAAAGTGCTGCATGATGGTGGGCAGGGATGGGGTTTTAGTGAACCCCAAAATGGGGTGATAAGGACTATTCTTGCTTTGCTTCAATAATTTACAGCCAAAGAGTTCACATTCTCTCTCTAAGCGAGGGGCCCATCTTTCTCCAGCTCTTCTGCGCATCTAAACCTTTGGCTTAGTAAATTATTAGTGGTTTCTAGCAAATACAGAATAATAAAAAAATATGTAGGTATAAGTCTTTTTAATTCTAACTCTTACATCTTAATGCTTAATAAGATATAGTGTCAACTTTTCTCATGTGCTTATAATACTTTTCTAATACATAGAGATTACCAATTTTAAGAATACAATTTTCTATAGCAGTCTGCAAAGTGTTATAAAGTCTGTCATGCCTTCATTTCTAATTCACATGTTGAAGGGTAATGGGTGGTGTCCCTCTATAGGTCACTACGTATAATTATGAATTACTTTGCATGGATGAATGGAAACCTATTATAAATGGTAACATCATAAAGGACGTACAGGGTGGTCCAGATCTAATTATGCAGATCCAGATCATCTGGATGGCTTTGATTTATGTGGGGACGATTCCAGTTTGGCGCAAAGACGATTCTTTATGTCGTCAGTTCGCACACTTCTCGATGGTCTGAGATTTAACTTAACTTAATAAGTTATAGCATAATGAAAATTGCATAATTAGATCTGGACCACCCTATACTGTGCAAGGTGCTATATAAACTGCTCAAAAAAATTAAAGGAACACTTTGAAAACACATCAGATCTCAATGGGAAAAAGAAATCCTCCTGGATATCTATACTGATATAGACTGGGTAATGTGTTAGGAACGAAAGGATGCCACATCGTTTGATGGAAATGAAAATGATCAACCTACAGAGCCCTGAATTCAAAGACGCCCCAAAAATCAGAGTGAAAAAATTATGTGGCAGGCTAGTCCATTTTGCCAAAATTTAATTGCAGCAACTCAAAATTGTCGCAGCACTTTGTATGGCCCCTGTGTTCTTGTATACATGCCTGACAACATCGGTGCATGCTTCTAATGAGATGACAGATGGTGTTGTGGGGGATCTCCTCCCAGATCTGGACCAGGGCATCACTGAGCTCCTGGACAGTCTGAGGTGCAACCTGGTGGCATTGGATGGACCAAAACATAATGTCCCAGAGGTGTTCTATTGGATTTAGGTCAGGAAAGTGTGGTGGCCAGTCAATGGTATCAATTCCTTCATCCTCCAGGAACTGCCTGCATACTCTCACCACATGAGGCCAGGAATTGTCGTGCACCAGGAGCCACTGTACCAGCATAGGGTCTGACAATGGGTCCAAGGATTTCATCCTGATACCTAATGGCAGCCAAGGTGCCTTTGTCAAGCCTGTAGCGGTCTGTGTGACCCTCCATGGATATGCCTCCCCAGACAATCATTAACCCACCACCAAACTGCTCATGCTGAATGATGTTACAGGCAGCATAATGTTCTCCATGGCTTCTCCAGACCCTTTCACTTCTGTCACGTGCTCAGGGTGAACCTGCTCTCATCTGTAAAAAGCACAGGGCACCAGTGGTGCATCTGCCAATTCTGGTATTCTATGGCGAATGCCAATGGAGCTGCATGCTGCTGGGCAGTGAGCTCAGGGCCCATTAGAGGACATGGGGCCCTTGGGTCACCCTCATGAAGTCTTTCTGGTTGTTTGGTCAGAGACATTCACACCAGTGGCCTGCTGGAGGTCATTTTGTAGGGCTCTGGCAGTGCTCATCCTGTTCCTCCTTGCCCAAAGGAGCAGATACTGGTCCTGCTGATGGGTTATGGACCTTCTATGGCCCTCTCCAGCTCTCCTAGAGTAACTGCTTGTCTCCTAGAATCTCCTCCATGCCCTTGAGACTGTGCAGGGGGACACAGCAAACCTTCTGGCAATGACCCGTATTGATGTGCCATCCTGGAGAAGTTGGACTACCTGTGTAACCTCTGTAGGGTCCAGGTATCGCCTCATGCTACCAGTAGTGACACTGACTGTAGCCAAATGCGAAACTAGTGAAGAAACAGTCAGAAAAGATGAGGAGGGAAAAATGTCAGTGGCCTCCACCTGTTAAACCATTCCTGTTTTGGGGTCCATCTCATTGTTGCCCCTCTAGTGCATCTGTTGTTAATTTCATTAACACCACAGCAGCTGAAACTGATTAACAACCCCCTCTGCTACTTAACTGACCAGATTAATATCCCATAAGTTTCATTGACTTTATGCTATACTCTGATTAAAAAGTGGTCCTTTAATTCTTTTGAGCAGTATAGAAAGCAATGTCCTTTAAAGAACACAAGGACTTTAATTTTACAATGTATCCTAATGTGCTGAGGGACACACCCTGAAAGGCGCTGTATAGAAAGCAATGCCTTTACGTCCACATTATATACAAGAGAGTCCGCGTTACACTGCAAGGCAATACAAAAAAACTGAAGGTCTTTAATTTTACAGCAGGGGTGTCAAACTCCAGGCCTGGAGGGCCGTAGTGGCTGCAGGTTTTCATTCTAACCCTTTTCCTAATCAGTTTTCACTGTTAATTAACTAATTAGCCCTGTTTTTAAGGATTCAGTCCTCTGAATTTATTATTTTCTTCATTAAATGACAGCCAAACAGAAATGAGACGTGAAAGTAGCCAACAGCTAAACTGGGATTTCAAACTCCAACCAATTTCACTCCAACTAATCTCTTAATGAGAAGCTGATTCGTGCTGTTAATTAAAGCCATTATTTAGCTCCATCGCTTGTGGCTGCTCTCATTCAGCCACAGCAGACATTTCCAGAACTGTTGATTTTTTCAGTTTTTTTCTAAGAACACCGCCAAAATGTTTTGGTGACCTGAGAGACCAGCCTTACCGAGACCATCACGTTTCTTTATTTTCAGATATTGTGTGGTGGGCACGGGTGAGCTGGTCATGTGGCGGCTCGTTTTATGTCTCATTATTGTTTGGCTGCTAATTAAGGAAAAAGAAACAACTAAGGGACCTTAGTCAAGTCAATTAAAAAAAAGGCAAAATAAAATAATTAGCAGCAAAAAAATGGTCACTAATGAAGAAGATGGTTAGAATGAAAACCTGCAGCCACTACGGCCCTCCAGGACCAGAGTTCGACACCCATGCTTTACAGCATAGAGATCAATCAATCAATCAACATTTATTTATATAGCACATATTCATACAAAAAATGTAGCTCAAAGTGCTTTACAAATTGAATAGAAAAATAGAAGACACAATAAAAAATAAACATAAAATAAAAGATAACATGCTGTGCATAACACCATGTAAGGCACTATATAGAAAGCAGAGCCTGCCACATTTTATACTAAGGAGATCAGATGCAGTCACCCTGAAAGACACTATATATATTATAAATACTTTACATCCGCATATTTACATTTACAAGCACAACAGGCCAAGTCACTCTGCAACATACTATAAAAGCCGGCATTGGAACACATCTTGTTAGGCACTATTAAGAAAGTAGCGTCTTCACATCCACAGTACATATATACAGTGGTGTGAAAAACTATTTGCCCCCTTCCTGATTTCTTATTCTTTTGCATGTTTGTCACACAAAATGTTTCTGATCATCAAACACATTTAACCATTAGTCAAATATAACACAAGTAAACACAAAATGCAGTTTTTTAAATGATGGGTTTTATTATTTAGGGAGAAAAAATCCAAACCTACATGGCCCTGTGTGAAAAAGTAATTGCCTCCTGAACCTAATAACTGG
This sequence comes from Polypterus senegalus, assembly GCF_016835505.1. Classification (NCBI taxonomy): domain Eukaryota; kingdom Metazoa; phylum Chordata; class Cladistia; order Polypteriformes; family Polypteridae; genus Polypterus; species Polypterus senegalus. Next base: position 182,239,889 of record NC_053162.1, on the reverse strand, counting down.
TTGGGCCCACCCTTAGCAGCAATAACTGCAATCAAGCGTTTGCGATAACTTGCAATGAGTCTTTTACAGCGCTCTGGAGGAATTTTGGCCCACTCATCTTTGCAGAATTGTTGTAATTCAGCTTTATTTGAGTGTTTTCTAGCATGAACCGCCTTTTTAAGGTCATGCCATAGCATCTCAATTGGATTCAGGTCAGGACTTTGACTAGGCCACTCCAAAGTCTTCATTTTGTTTTTCTTCAGCCATTCAGAGGTGGATTTGCTGGTGTGTTTTGGGTCATTGTCCTGTTGCAGCACCCAAGATCGCTTCAGCTTGAGTTGACCAACAGATGGCCAGACATTCTCCTTCAGGATTTTTTGGTAGACAGTAGAATTCATGGTTCCATCTATCACAGCAAGCCTTCCAGGTCCTGAAGCAGCAAAACAACCCCAGACCATCACACTACCACCACCATATTTTACTGTTGGTATGATGTTCTTTTTCTGAAATGCTGTGTTCCTTTTACGCCAGATGTAACGGGACATTTGCCTTCCAAAAAGTTCAACTTTTGTCTCATCAGTCCACAAGTCTTGGCAATCATTGAGATGTTTCTTAGCAAAATTGAGACGAGCCCTAATGTTCTTTTTGCTTAACAGTGGTTTGCGTCTTGGAAATCTGCCATGCAGGCCGTTTTGCCCAGTCTCTTTCTTATGGTGGAGTCGTGAACACTGACCTTAATTGAGGCAAGTGAGGCCTGCAGTTCTTTAGACGTTTTCTTGGGGTCTTTTGTGACCTCTCGGATGAGTCGTCTCTGCGCTCTTGGGGTAATTTTGGTCGGCCGGCCGGCCACTCCTGGGAAGGTTCACCACTGTTCCATGTTTTGCCATTTCTGGATAATGGCTCTCACTGTGGTTCGCTGGAGTCCCAAAGCTTTAGAAATGGCTTTATAACCTTTACCAGACTGATAGATCTCAATTACTTCTGTTCTCATTTGTTCCTGAATTTCTTTGGATCTTGGCATGATGTCTAGCTTTTGAGGTGCTTTTGGTCTACTTCTCTGTGTCAGGCAGCTCCTATTGAAGTGATTTCTTGATTGAAACAGGTGTGGCAGTAATCAGGCCTGGGGTGGCTACGAAATTGAACTCAGGTGTGATACACCACAGTTAGGTTATTTTTAACAAGGGGCAATTACTTTTCACACAGGGCCATGTAGGTTTGGATTTTTTTTCTCCCTAATTAATAAAAACCATCATTTAAAAACTGCATTTTGTGTTTACTTGTGTTATATTTGACTAATGGTTAAATGTGTTGGATGATCAGAAACATTTTGTGTGACAAACATGCAAAAGAATAAGAAATCAGGAAGGGGGCAAATAGTTTTTCACACCACTGTATATCACTTGTGGCAGAAGGCCTGGACGTCCAAAGAGAAGACGGATGGGGAAGACAGCCGCTGTGAGACACTGTCTCCCCCAAGACACCAGATGGCGAGTTCTTTGCAGCATAGAAGTGCCCCGGATTTCCGCAGGGCATCATGGAATTTGTAGTTCAGCATCACAGCCCTGCTGGGTACCATGAGTGCCACCAGGAGATGCTGCAGGAAGATCTGGGGATTTGTATTTCCTATATAGCCCGGACATACACCAAAGTCATGGGGTCAAAAGCCCCAAAGTACGTCCGGGCTGAAGAATACCTCAAGTCCTCCATTTGACATGGAAGTGCTTGCAAGTCATGGGGACGGAAGAACGGAAGCATTTCCAGGTCAAGGACTATATAAAGGACTACTGAAGACCCAGCAAGCGAGCCAGAGTTGGGAGGTAGAAGACAGAGCTTGCTGGGAGGTGTGGAGGAGAGAATTGCATTGATTTATTGTTTGTTTATTGTGCTTATGGCGGATGTGTTGCTTGAAAGGCAAGGGAAAAGAATAAAAAGAACTTCTCTGTGCTTTTATCCTGTGTCTCCGTACCTCTCTGTTGGGTTTAATGGGGTGACAGCGACCCCTGGTGCTCACACACTGTATATAGTACTTAGAGGCCATGGTACCTGTAAAACACCATATAAACTGCAAGTCTTTAATTCAACAGTATGCAGTGGTATGCTGTAGAAAACACTTTGCAAGGCATGACACAGAAAAAGGGTTTTCCACATAATAAACCAAAGTGATGAGAGACAGTGTCAGGAATTCCAGACCTTTAATTCTAACATGTAGCCTAGTGTTGTGAGAGCGACACACTGCAAGGCACTATATACTGTACAGTAAATGACACCGCCATTACTTTCTTTATGTGGTTTTTAGTGTTGCCAGCACACAACACTATGCGGTAAGACGCCATGTCCTCAACTTCACATTATTAACTAAGGTGATGAAGGATGGTAGTTGGCCTGAGAGGCGCTATATAGAATTCCACAAATTTACATCCCAGGTTACATTTGAAAGTGGCACGAAGTCTTTTATGTCGCATGAAGTCTATTTCGAAATGATACCCTAAAGTGCAGAGGTAAGGTGTGCACCCTGGTAGATGACACACTGGATACAATGTCTTAACATTCACATTAGATGCTTAAGGTTTAATGGAGGGCTAGATCCTCCCCCCAGGCACTATATAGATAGGCCTGCCATCATTTCACTGTCAAAGCCTAAAGTGATGAGCAATGATGGCCTCCATATGTTAATATTATATTCTACAATGTTCAGGACTAGGGGCCTACCCACAGGATTCAGGGTCTTTACCCCTCAATATGTCTTCCATTCACCATGCAAGGCACTATATAAATAAATAAATAAATAAAGGCACAAATAAACTTCGGTCCGTCTATATAGGACATTGTATTACCCGTGTTATATTCTTAGATGAACAGGGAGGGCATACAAACTGAAAAACAGTAAAATGAGGTGCAGGTGGCTACTTCTATATTAAATGACTGAAAGATCAAGTGACACTGAACAGGACAGGATGTCACATTTCGTGACTTTAATTTTACAGACCCATGTGACTTTTTTTTTTTTTTGAACGAAGATGACTTCATGAATGCATCTCAGAACAAAAACCCTGTCATCAGGACTGGTGGTTGAAGTCCCTCGGAGGGAGCAAAATCCACTTCACCATGGCACTATATAGCATTTCACTTCTATGCATACAGAACATAACACATGTGATTTGGAAAGCCACAGAGTGACAAGCAACTTACAGCAAACTCCTCGGGGGTGACCTTGAGCACATCGAACACCACGGCGTCGTAACTTTTAGCGCAGTCCCGCCTCCGCCCGTCCAGAGAGTCGGAGCTGCTGCTGCTCTGCAAGACGGAAGGGAGAAACCAGTAAAGAGCTGGCTGGTCCAAACTCAGGACCAACAAATCAAATGACATTTTAATCTTTAAAGAGCAAAGTGGCCAAGAACTGCTAGATGAGCAAGACCATACCATCCTGTTGTGCCCTGCTGCACTAAAATAACAACAGGTAAGCCGTGCCAACCCAAATTCAGTGTACACTGGCATCCACGTGCCCCCTTCAATTCTACACTCAGATCTGCAAGTGTGATAGGAGCTACATGGGATTTGTCTTCTGCTGCCTTCTTGTGGGCATATACTGTTACTGCCACCCTTTCTTTAAAATATTCTAGGTGGAGGAGAAAGATCAGGTAAGATATTCAAACCCATTTTAATCAGGAATCTGTTCAGACAGCATGAGGTGCAAGGCAGGAAACACACTTGGTCAGGGTGCCTTATCATCACATTCATGCCCATGATGGGCACATTTAAAACCGGCGACTGAACGCATGTCATTAGCATGTGGTTGAAAGCTCAAGCAGCCATAGTGGGACCAGCCATTGAGCTCTGGCAAAACAATCCACTGTGCTGCCATATCAGCCCTGTACAGGGTCCTACCACAGAAATGGAGGACATGGTCTTAAGCAATGGCAGCTGGCAGGCACCAGGGCAGAATTCCTAAAGTGCCCAAAGAAAGCCCAGCAGACAGCACGGCAATGGGGAGTAAGGACGAGCTGCCTGAGGTTACAAAGGCGCAAGCTTGGTAGAGAATAGAGACCATGTGTATTTAAAGGTGACAGCGCAAACTCAAGGCCCGCTCGTGAAAGGCGCTACATAAAGTATCAACTACATGACTCATATGACTTTCCCTTACACCCTCATCCATAGAAAGGAAAGGACAGGCACAAAAAGTGGGAATCAAAAGGCAGCTTGGCATCTGTTGTCTGTGCCCGAGTTATGCCAGGCCTCACAGTATTCTAGATAGGTGTGGGATGCTGTAATGCTCTCTGTTCTTACCCAAAGTGCTCTCTGCTCTGCCCCCTGAAAGAAGGCAAAGCGAATTCATTCAACTCACAACCACCAAAACACAACAATCTCTGCAACGGTACACTTGGGACCCCCATGGTGCCAAAGGTCTCATGAAGACTTGAGTGCCACTAATGTAAATCAAGTGCCACCTGGCACTCCTCTTCACACCTTTAAGCTACATTTTATAGAATGGTCAGACACAGGCCTCCCAAGGGGCACCTTGTTGTCCATCAAGCTTGTGTCAAAGGGCACCCTTACCCCATTAAACCAACACACCTTGGCATGGGTCAACTGGCTTTAGTAACTGTGACCCCCAAAAATAACACAATTGAAAGGAAGGGTGGGCAGCAAAAAACACCCGATGGCCCTGTGGGCTTGGGGGTGGATGGAGGGGGTTTGTTTGCACACCTCTGGAGGGGTGGAGGCGGCCGGCACACTGGACATCAGACCATTCTTCTTGTACATGCTCTCCTGCAGGCTGTGAGTGGACGGGAGGTCGGCCTCAGCTGGTGGACACATGCGACTCCGGCTCTGACCCTGCTGGACAAGAGGGGGGGCGACAATAAGAGGGGTCATAACAAAAAAAAGAAAAAGAGAAAACAGCAACACAACAGCAGCAGGAGGAGCACAAAAAGCAGACATCTGAGGCAGACAGCCACGCGTGTAACACGCACGCAACCGGCAGACACACAACACAACTACGACACACACAAGCCACTCTGAGACACACAAAAAACAGACAGGCAGACAAAAGCAGACAATTGTGACACACAAACACAACTGGGACACATCACAGCTATGAATGACACAAATACAACGGTGACACAAGCGAGCACAAAAGCAGACACACACACACGTACAGTACATCAAATACCACAGGCCTATTTGCTTTTCTGCACATTTTTTGCACACCAGTGCACCCATGTGGACACAGCAGATACTGCAGGCCAGTGCAGAAGCCTCAGTGTCACCCCACACACTTAATGGGACAAGAGTTCTGCACACAAGGCGCTTCCCAAGGCTCCGTAAAACACCCAGGGGCCTCAGGTGTGCTTCTGTCTTGGGGTCACAATCAACACAAAATAAAAAGACAAAGAGCATGAAGAACAGCGGCTCACCCATAGTGAAAGTGAAAGGCTTGCTACACGTCAGAGCCATGCAGGGAGAGGCCACAGCTGCAGAACATGTCTTCTCCCAAAGGATGTGGACATACAAATCCACAAAATCCTGTAAGAAAAAAAAAAAGAAAAAACATCAAACATTAAAAAAAAAGACTGGGAGACAACATGTGGGGGTCAATATGAGAGCCATGTGCCAGCAGGGGGCAGCACAAAGCTCTTCCAAGTTTCATATACAGTATACATTGCACAGTAAAAGGCATTACACTCACCTAAAGGACTATTAGGACCACCATACTAATACGGTGTTTGACCCCCTTTCGCCTTCAGAACTGCCTTCATTCTACGTGGCATCGATTCAACAAGGTGCTAAAAGAATTCTTTAGAAATGTTGGCCCATATTGATAGGATAGCATCTTGCAGTTGATGGAGATTTGTGGGATGCACATCCAGGGCACGAAGCTCCCGTTCCACCACATCCCAAAGATGCTCTATTGGGTTGAGATCTGGTGACTGTGGGGGCCATTTTAGTACAGTGAACTCCTTGTCATGTTCAAGAAACCAATTTGAAATGATTCGAGCTTTGTGACATGGTGCATTATCCTGCTGGAAGTAGCCATCAGAGGATGGGTACATGGTGGTCATGAAGGGATGGACATGGACAGAAACAATGCTCAGGTAGCCCGTGGCATTTAAGCGATGCCCAATTGGCACTAAGGGGCCTAAAGTGTGCCAAGAAAACATCCCCACACCATTACACCACCACCACCAGCCTGCACAGTGGTAACAAGGCATGATGGATCCATGTTCTCATTCTGTTTACGCCAAATTCTGACTCTACCATTTGAATGTCTCAACAGAAATCGAGACTCATCAGACCAGGCAACATCTTTCCAGTCTTCAACTGTCCAATTTTGGTGAGCTTGTGCAAATTGTAGCCTCTTTTTCCTATTTGTAGTGGAGATGAGTGGTACCCGGTGGGGTCTTCTGCTGTTGTAGCCCATCCACCTCAAGGTTGTGCGTGTTGTGGCTTCACAAATGCTTTGCTGCATACCTCGGTTGTAACGAGTGGTTATTTCAGTCAAAGTTGCTCTTCTATCAGCTTGAATCAGTCGGCCCATTCATTCTCCTCTGACCTCTAGCATCAACAAGGCATTTTAAGCCCACAGGACTGCCGCATACTGGATGTTTTTCCCTTTTCACACCATTCTTTGTAAACCCTAGAAATGGTTGTGCGTGAAAATCCCAGTAACTGAGCAGATGTGAAATACTCAGACCGGCCCGTCTGGCACCAACAACCATGCCACGCTCCAAATTGCTTAAATCACCTTTCTTTGCCATTCTGACATTCAGTTTGGAGTTCAGGAGATTGTCTTGACCAGGACCACACCCCTAAATGCATTGAAGCAACTGCCATGTGATTGGTTGATTAGATAATTACATTAATGAGAAATTGAACAGGTGTTCCTAATAATCCTTTAGGTGAGTGTATATGGGCTCCAGACTAACTATGTGACACCCTGCATATGTGTCTTGGCAGTGGTGCCCCCTATAGCGCAGGTCCCATCTTGCACCCAATACTGCCAGTCCAAGCTTCAGCACACCTCGACTCTGATTTTAAAGTGAATGGGCAGGCAGGAGGACACAAGAGCTTTTATTACTAAACCAGCCGTTTTGACAGACAGACAGACTAACACCAATGCACAGCTCCAGTCACTCAGCTTCATGTTAGCTCAAAGGAACAGACAGAAAAACAGAGCCACGTCCTGTCATTAATGAGGGAAATGGGCAGACGGACACACAGTCACACGATTTCATAAAAAGACAGACAGACAGACATCTGCTCTTTCAGGCCTAAATGAATGGACAGACGTGGTCAGGTGTGGACCTGCTAGTTTATACTGAAAGACTCTCAGGTTCTTCTTATAAGGTTCATTTTATAGTCAGATAGACAGACAGACATCTTGTGTCTAAACAGACACAAGCCCCTTCACCACCTGACTGACAGACAGACAGACCAGTTGGCCCTATAATATTATAGACACTCAGAACCCTACAAATTATCATACAGATGGACAGACAGACACGTGCCCTGTCATTATAGGTAGGCTAGACGTACAGACAGACGTCTTAGTGTGCCCTGCAGACGGTGCGATGGACGCTCGGTTTTATTTTTGATTGTCTACATAGACAGATGGACTCTGGAAAAAGAAGCAAGTGGACATACAGACAGACATGTGCCCTTTCAGTATTGAATGGACGGATGGACAAAATCATATTTCTTCAATCATGTATTGTATTTTTTATTTTTTTTATGCAGACAGGCCTAAAATACTCTATCGTCTTAGGATAACAAGACAGCAGACAAACAGACATATGCCGATTCATCACTGGCAGAATGGCTGTGGCCAGACAGACACACAGATGTGCTGTTTTGCCCTTACGTTACTTTACCAGACAGACAGATGGACACCTGCTCTTTCATAAGTGGATGGATGGAGAGACTGTTTAGGGTCAGGCATTCCCATCCGAGTTTGTCAAGACAGACAGACAGACAGACAGGATCTGACAACAGACAGGTGCTCCTTCATCACTTGACTGACCCACGGACAGACAGATTGACCAGTTGGTCTTATGGTGATAATACAGACAAGCAGAATTCAATGCATCATTATACAGACAGACAGACAGACAGACAGATGTCCTCGTTGTTACTGGCAGAGTGGGCCGACATGGCAGGGTATCCTATAGTTCTTACAGATGCAGATAAGCAAGACCCTTGGACAGTTTTATTTCATTATCACATTGATTGATGGACTGTTTTTTAAATGAACAGACAAGTGGACATGCAGATGTCAGACAGACAGACAGACCGACAGAGCCTTTTATTACTGGAAAGACAGACAGTCATAATGCTTTGGTCTTTCATTTTTACACAGACAGACAGACAGACAGTCTGTCCCTTCAGATGTGCCAGTCCTGTCCTGTACTTCCTCCATGGCAGACACTTGCTTGGGTTTATTTTATTATCAGACACACAGAAACATGAACACTTATAATGAATAGACAGACAGACAGACAGTCCTGTGGATTCTTTTTACAAGCAGACAGCTGCTCCTTTATTGCTTAACAGGCAGACCTGTGCTCTTTCATTACTGGATGGACAGACAGACCGCCCTTCAAATTATTTTTGCAATCAGACAGACTGACAGCCTACCACTTCTATCGAAACAGGCACAAGCACCTTCATCATCTGACAGAAAGACAGACAGACAGACGGAGAGATCGGAGGCATGCGCTGATTGGACGCTGCTGCACCCACCACACGACAGACACACGGACTGAGCCGTTAACAAGCAGAATTAGATGAATCATTACACAGACAGACAGACAGACAGACACAAGCAGGAGGGACAGACAGACATCCATGCCAATGTGTCCAGTCATTTTTGTAAAAGCAGGGTGAGGCAGTTGGCCAGTTTGATTTTATTACAGACAGATGGACATGCAGTTATCAGACAGACAGGCCTGTGCCCTTTCGCTACTGAACGGACAGACGGCCCGTCCTGCTACCTTTCTATTCTGGCCCAGCATGCCATCCAACACGACACACAGTAAGCCACACTGATGCCCTTTTATTACTGGCCGGATGGACAGACTGAGGAGTCGTGTAATTCTACATGGCAGATGCTCACTGCGCTTCATCTTATTACCAGACGGATGGGATGATTCCTTTAGCATCAGGCAGACAGAGGAAGACTTTGAACTGTCAGACAGGTAGGCCTGTGCTCTTTCATTACTGGATTGACTGACAGACAGACAGACATTCCTTCACATTCATCATATATCCAGACAGACAGACAGACAGGCAGGCTGGATCTTATAGTTTCCATCCAAACAGCCCCATGTCCTTTCACTAAGAGTTCAATGAACTGACAGACAGACAGACTGAGAGAGCCACAAATGTACTGGTAGGACGGACAGACAGACACACACCTCAGTGTGTTGTGTAGTTCCTATAAAGGCAGAGAGTGTGGCAGTTGGCCAGATTCCTTTTATTTTCAGACAGACAGACAGACAGACAGGCAAATGACAGAACGACAAAATCCCAATCCAGCTCCCCCCAAAGCGATGCCCTCGCCACGCCTGCCAGTCGCAAGCCGTCTGGCCGCATTCCGCGACTCGCTGATAAAGACAGGCAGACACCTGAGCCTCAGGCAGACGGACGCGGCCAACTCCCTGGGTTTCTATAAACAGCCCAGCTGGCTGCCGTTGCCAAGGCCGCGGTCCACACAGAGGCGGGCGAGTCGATCATTGGGAGAAGGAAGTGCTGGCAGCAGGGACTGCAGACCCGGGCACCCCAGTCAGCTTCAGCCGAGTAACAGAGGAAGAGGAGGCTACACAGGTAAAAAAACAAAACCGCGCGCTCTGTCCACCTGTCCGTCCGTGTTGTTTCAGCACTCAAGTAGGAGACACGAGGGCAGGAGTGCAGCTTAGCAAATGAAGAAAGTTTCTCCGAGCGTTGCTGACTTGTAATTAATTAACTGCCACTTTCAGATGCTGCCATTATGAAGGGTGCTGCACTGTTGAGGAAAACTGAGGGGGTGTGACAGCAGACGGCACAGGCTGGCAGGGCATTTTCCTTGGCTCTGGGTAGTGGAATGAGTGCGAGAGGTTTAAATAAATCAAAAAGACGGGGCCACGGCGGTCATGTGGGCAAACTGCGGACCTCCTGGCGTTCAGAGTCCATCACAGCTAAAACAATGACGTCCAGTTCCTACTGACCCCATGCAGACGAGGAAGTGAGTGGCCATCTATCTAGGGCTTGGGATGGGAAATACATTTCTAGGACCCTCAACTGGGGGTTGGTTTGTGGTCCATAACACATCTGTGCATCACCCTGAGCCACCCTGTAAAGCGTTTACTATGAAAGGCACTACGTGTGAAGGTGTGGCACTATACGATTACACAAAATGCAATTGTGCAGCAACTGAGTTGAGGGCTGGGCCAGCTACACCACTGATGTCCATCCCTGCTCGCCTAGAGACCCCGGGGCACCCCGACGTGACACTTTACCTTGCATATTTGAGTCTTCAGTTCGGAGGTCCTCTCCATATGAGGGGTCTCGGTCACTAAGCCAATATGAAGAGTGCACCTGCTGAGAGGATGCTGCTCTGTGACACTCAAACCCCTTTACTTTGAGGGGTGCGACATAAAACAAAGTCTGCCTGACTGCCGACTGCCTGCCTTTCAAGAACAGCAGCCAAGCTCGTGCTGCCACCAAGTGGTAAAGATGACAAACTGCATCGAGTGACGTTTGCTCAAATTTCCTATCCACAAAGGCAGACCTCAAGGATGAGAGGGACGATGTGACATGCGACAACAGCATGATGTCAGGAGATGACCTGGTAAAGCCAGACTGGCACAGTAAAAGACCGGGCTCCACACTCACAAGGGTTTCACTCTGGGGTCTTCATTAGCACAAATGTAAATGCGTGATCTGAACTGAGAAGCCACGTTACATTCTGTGATACACCGTCTGTCACCAGAGTCATTTGTCATGTGTGTCACCAAAGGGATACACATCTAACAAGTCACCGTAAGAGCATCACTACCTAACACAGACCTATGATGTCACTGAGTGACAAGCTACAGTACGTCACAGTGGCCGTGTCAAGAGAGACAGGACATCACGGGGATGCTCGTCAGATTAAGGTCATCATAATGTTGGTGGTCCTCGTCACTATATTACTAGAGTTACGACATCTCAGTGATTCACGTCGAATCAACGCCACCAGGCATGTCATGCTTGGCACATGTCAATAAGGATATGACATTACAGTGAGACACTTAGGATTTCAGGGAGCCGAGTCACTACCAATAATTGTCATTAGAATTCGGAAATTATTTAGCTGCATTTCTAGCATTTGTCCCCAGAAGCCTCAGAAGTAACTCAGCACCAGAGGCCGGGCATCCTCGAGTGAAGTGTAATGTCACAGCCATTCACACCTCCATCCCTTCATCAAATGAATGTCACAACTCTGATGACATTTTCTAGCATTGCCACCAGAGATGGATGTAGAAAACGTCACCAAGATTCTGACACTGCAGGCCTCGTATGAATTGTAAGTTATCATTGCTGTGACATCACAGGACCGCATTATCTGACAAATGTCACCAGGCATGTGACACCATCCGGGGGACACTCATAACAAATATGCAGAGACGTGACCTCATGGCTACATATCTAATACTGTGTGTGTCACCAGAGCTGTGACAACAGCAAGCCTCGTAACTAACATACGGCATCACTGGCTTTGTGACACCAAAAGGCCAATATTTACACACAGTATAGGTCATCATTGCTGTGACATCACTGGGGACATATGTCTAGCAAATGTCACCTGGTTTGTGACACTGCAGAACCTCCTATTTATTTCATGCCATCATTCTTATGGCATCACTGGGATTGTGACATAATTCAAGTCATAACTGTGACCAAAGAGAGCCTGAGAATAGTGAGGAGACTGTGACATTTCTAACATTTGTTACCAGAGCTGTCATGCCACTCATAACATATTACTGAATCAATTTATTACACTACAAATATAGAATAATGTCAAATATAAAATACAAATATATAATAATTACGGGCTGGGATTGGCTCCAGCGGACCCCCGTGACCCTGTATAAGGATATAGCGGGTTGGATAATGGATGAATGACAAAGCATTATTATAAGACCTAAGTGGCACATGTCTAACAAATGTCACCAGGTCTGTCATACTGCCTGTTTATTATCATGTCACCATTACTGTGATATGGCGGAGGAGCTGACATAATCAGGGTCCGAACAGAGAGCCTCACAGTTAACACCTGAAGGCAAATGATGTCAAATCTCTGACATTTGTGATATTTGTCATCATAGCTGTGACGCCAGCGAGTTTCATCACGCATAACAGATATGCGACACTGCAGAGCCCCCCATTTATTGCTGTGACATCACACAGATATGTCTGATCAAAGCCAGCATGTGTGTGACTTGAATGACACATGTGCTTAAAGAGCTGACGTCTAATTAATGTCCCCAAGCGTAACACTGCAGAGCCATGATGTCACAGAGATGACATGTCATGGCCACGGCATCATCAGACAGACTCCCAGTTAATCAAGTCATCGCATACCTTCCTAATACTTGTCATCAGAGATGTGACACCACCGAGACTCATAACACACAGCCCAGGACATCCTGGCCTCGTCTTTATATGTCACCATTGCTATGACATACTGTATCTAATAGGTGTCATGAAGGCTGTGGGACCACCAAACCTGTCAAACGTCACTAGCACCATGACATCACACAGACGTTCACCTAAGAGATGTCACTTAAAGGATTACAAATGTTTGACCTGTCACATGAAACAGGAGAACACTCGTCACCCCGGAACACCTCAGCACTCACACATCTCTCCACTCTTTGCCCCATCATGGTAGCACTCAAGTCACACTGCTGTAACTAAGGACAATGACACTATTTTTTCCCCACAGATAGGTCACACTTTTGAGGAAGACCAAGCAACATGACAATGACAAAGACAGACAAGAAGGGGGCCTTCACCGTGAACGTCGAAGAACGCTACTGGTTGAGTGAACACAGTGAATCGCGGCTCCGTCAGCTTGGTGCCACATGCGTAGAGGAGGTGACCACCATGGTCGACTACTACGACGATGAGACCTTTCAGCTGGCCTCTCAGCAGATCTGGCTAAGTCGGCACAATGGGCAGTGGCGCTTGATCCTGGGCAGTGGGCCGAGCCCCAACGTGGGCAGCAAAACCGTGCCCACTGGTCCTGCTGCCAGTTGTGAAGAACACAAAAGCATTGAAACTTCACCCAATGCATCTGCAGTGCCACATGAGAAGCACCAGGACCCAAAGCTCTTGGACACACTTTACTGTGAGCTGACCGGGCACCAGGAGATCATTGAGCAGCTGGCACACCATCTCCACATCGCTCTGACAACACAGGAGGCCATGGTGATGGCGCCTGAAGGTTTCCTTCAGATGGCAGGAATCCAGCACTACGGAAGCCACCAGAGCCACCGGAGGGCCACCTACAAACTGCAAGACTGCTGTACCGTGGTCATACAGGACGAGGAGTCCAGCGACAGGCGCGCAGCGGTGGTCACCATGGAGGCGGACGTGCTAAACATAGTCAGCGAGCTGGAGAGGCTGGAGGAGATCGCCACCCAACTGGAACTGCTGCCCATTGGAGGAGAGGAGCTGATGCCAGAGCTAGAGATACAACTGAAAAAGTAACGGGCACAAGCCACCATTATAAATAGTCCACTCGGGAGGACCTCTTTGTTTTGTTCTTGGAACCTGTCACAGGTGTGGGGACCCCAACTGACCAAGTAACCAGTCCAACATGAGCCTTGGCACAGACAGCACACATTTTAAGGTGGGACATCTGCAAGCATCCCAATGAGGGAATAAAGGGGTTTCCTTCCATGTCCAGTGGATTCAGAGCCAATTCAATATGCACCTCTCACCCCACTCTTGTGGGCTTTCAGTGCCATATTTCTACTAAGATGTGATTTTGGGTGGGCACCGATTTCAACTGCTATAGTATGGAAACCCACATTACAGTCCTTAGATGAGACCGCTGGACAGAGTGGCTAACTAATATTATATGCAGTCCAGTCCATGGTGGATGGCACTGACCTCCCAGAGACAGAAAGCATCTGCCCACTGCTGGGTATCCCTTAACTTGTAAGGATGACTCAGGGCACACACGCCTCCATTACATTCTCCACTTCTTTCACGGCCATGTTTCCTTCAAGCAGGTGCAGATGAGGTGGTCTCCATAGTCCACCTTTCTTGATTTCCTTCAGTCCAGTGCTTCCTTCTGTTAAGCCAAAGAGAACACAAACTGTTGATGGGACACTGTGTTCGGCTGCATAGGTGACAACAGAGACCCAGCAAGAACATGAAAAGATCATGCAGATACAGAAGCTGGCCTTTGGTGGCGGTGGACTTAAAGGTCAAAGTTTCACACATTGGCCCCTTCAGGTCTGAACAGAGCAGCATGTTATGCCTTTTTATGGGGAAAACAGCATCCCTACATAATACCTTGTGGACACAAAGGGGGGTGCTCTTGGGCAGATAGCCCACTCAGGACAAATCACTGATGTATGGCTGACTGTTATTAAAGGATCATTTTCCATCCATCCATCCTCTTCCGCTTATCCAAGGTCGGGTCGCGGGGGCAGCAGCTTAAGCAGAGAGGCCCAGACTTCCTTCTCCCCGGCCACTTCTTCCAGCTCTTCCGGGAGAATCCCAAGGCGTTCCCAGGCCAGCCGGGAGACATAGTCCCTCCAGTGTGTCCTGGGTCTTCCCCGGGGCCTCCTCCCGGTTGGACGTGCCCGGAACACCTCACCAGGGAGGCGTCCAGGAGGCATCCTGATCAGATGCCCGAGCCACCTCATCTGACTCCTCTCGATGCACTACTCTGAGCCCCTCCCGGATGACTGAGCTTCTCACCCTATCTTTAAGGGAAAGCCCAGACACCCTGCGGAGGAAACTCATTTCAGCCGCTTGTATTCGCGATCTTGTTCTTTCGGTCACTACCCACAGCTCATGACCATAGGTGAGGGTAGGAGCGTAGATCGACTGGTAAATTGAGAGCTTTGCCTTACGGCTCAGCTCCTTTTTCACCACGACAGACCGATGCAGAGCCCGCATCACTGTGGATGCCGCACTGATCCGCCTGTCGATCTCACGCCCATTCTTCCCTCACTCGTGAACAAGACCCCAAGATGCTTGAACTCCTCCACTTGGGGCAGGATCTCTCCCCCAACCCTGAGAGGGCACTCCACCCTTTTCCGGCTGAGGACCATGCTCTCGGATTTGGAGGTGCTGATTCTCATCCCAGCCGCTTCACACTCAGCTGAGAACCGATCCAGAGAGAGCTGAAGATCACGGCCTGATGAAGCAAACAGGACAACATCATCTGCAAAAAGCAGTGACCCAATCCTGAGTCCACCAAACCGGACCCTTCAACACCCTGGCTGCGCCTAGAAATTCTGTCCATAAAAGTTATGAACAGAATCGGTGACAAAGGGCAGCCCTGGCGGAGTCCAACTCTCACTGGAAACGGGCTCGACTTACTGCCGGCAATGCGGACCAAGCTCTGACACCGATTGTACAGAGACCGAACAGCTCTTATCAGGGGTCCGTACCCCATACTCCCGAGCACCCCCACAGGATTCCCGAGGGACACGGTCGAATGCCTTTTCCAAGTCCACAAAACACATGTAGACCGGTCGGGCAAACTCCCATGCACCCTCCAGGACTCTGCTAAGGGTGAAGAGCTGGTCCACTGTTCCGCGACCAGGACGAAAACCACACTGTTCCTCCTGAATCCGAGGTTCGACTATCCGACGGACCCTCCTCTCCAGAACCCCCGAATAGACTTTTCCAGGGAGGCTGAGGAGTGTGATACCTCTATAGTTGGAACACACCCTCCGGTCCCCCTTTTTAAAGAGGATCATTTTCATATCAGGAATCCACTGGATGCACTTCTGTCTGCTAAGGGTGAAGTGAGACCTGCAGTTATTACTTACAATAGTGAGCCACCCTAAGTCAGGATTTCGTTCTTCTTGACATTCAGGAGAGGCTCCTTTTGTTGTTGGGAATCCCTCAGGTTTATCTCTGCCCATTAATAGTGAAGAAGCAGCTCTTATTAGTGCTTATATCTCAGCCATATGGTGATAGCGGGCGCTCTTCTTTAGGTATCCCAGTCAGGGCTTATTATCAACGTACAATCGACCGTTATTAGAGGCTCACTTTGATGTTTGCTTTGCACTCCATTAATGGTGAAGTAGTTCCTCCAAGCAGTAATCACCTTATGAAGACCGGAGGCGCTCTTGAGTACATTTCCTGTCAGCTGGAGGCGGGACTTGTTATAGTTAACAGCCAGATGAGGTTCCTTTTCTTTTCTGATTTCGCCAGATGCATTTCAGACCAATGATAGTGAAGTAGGATCTCCTATTGGCTTTCACGACTCATGTAGAAACAGGGGGCACTTTTGGGTTCGGTTTCACAGTCTGGTGGAGTCCGACTTTAATACTGAAGTACAGATGAGGATTGTTGGAGGATCTTTTTTTTGTTGTTTGGCATTCTCTGTTCACACTTCTATCTCCTAAATGCTTTGAGCAGGGAAAAGCACTATATAAATAAAAATGTACTATTATTATTATTATTAAGGTTGGTGTTCACTATGTGGAAAAAGGGGGCGCTCTTGGGTAGGGTGGCCTCTTGAGATTTATTACTAACTAGCTGTCCCCTGCGGCTCCGCCCATGTAGTCGTGGAACAGGACAAACTTTAAAAATCAATAAAAAAAAAAAATTTTTAAATGTAATCCTGGCCAAGCGTAAGGTCGGTATGCTCCAACATCAAACGGTGGCACTGTATCTGATCGTGTTCAGCTCTGACGGGGGAAGCGTCCATCACGTGGGGAGAAGAGCATGTGGCCGTGTTATCTCTGCCAATGAGCAGGTACCCTCTACAACACACGTAGCTCTGATCTCTCTCTCTCTCTCAAAAACATCAAAAGTTACTCTTTAACAATCTCTAGATGACAACGTCTGCTGAACAAACAGGCATCGCTAGCTAAGCGGAGGCAAGGTGCGCTCCAGCATGTGGCGAGAGGTAGTCTGACTCGAACGGAGGCTGGCACGTGAGCGAGGAGGGCCCCGTCCGATTCCCCTTCCCCTCGGCCCGCAGCCTCTCTCTCGGATTCGCACAAATAAATCAGCGCCACAAGTGAACTATGATACTTAGTGCAATGAGAGAAGTCCCGATCTAAATCCATTAAGCAGTTCTCTCATGAAAAGCGGACAGACGGACAGACGTTGGCTTGTATATATACTCAGCAAAAAAAGAAACGTCCTCTGACTTTCAACTGTTTTTACTTTCAGTAAACTTAATGTGTATGAACACTAAAAGAGTCAACACCATAAGACATAAACTAAAAATGTTTCACAATGTGTCCCTGAATGAAGGGAGGCTCAAAATCAAAAGTACCAGTCAGTCTCTGGTGTGGCCACCAGCTGCTTGAAGTACTGCAGTGCATCTCCTCCTCATGGACTGGACCAGATTGGTCAGTTCTTGCTGTGAGATGTTACCCCACTCTTCCACCAAGGCACCTGCAAGTTCCTGGACATTTCTTGGGGGAATGGCCCTAGCCCTCACCCTGCGATCCAGCAGGTCCCAGACGTGCTCAATTCCTTCGACGATAAACACGAATCCGTCCATCACCCCTGGTGAGACAAAACCGTGACTCATCAGTGAAGAGCACTTTTTGCCACTCCTGTCTGGTCCAGCGAAGGTGGGTTTGTGCCCATAGGCGTTGTTGCTGGTGATGTCTGGTAAGGACCTGCCTTACAACAGGCCTACAAGCCCTCAGTCCAGCCTCTCTCAGCCTATTGCGGACAGTCTGAGCACTGATGGAGGGATTGTGTGTTCCTGGTGTGACTCGGGCAGTTGTTGTGGCCATCCTGTACCTGTCACGCAGGTGTGATATTCGGATGTACCGATCCTGTGCAGGTGTTGTTACACGTGGTCTTCCACTGCGAGGATGATCAGCTGTCCTTCCTGTCTCCCTGTAGCGCTGTCTTAGGCGTCTCACAGTGCGGACATGGCAATTTATTCAGCAGTCCTCATGCCTCCCTGCAGCAGGCCTAATGCACGTTCACGCAGATGAGCAGGGACCCTGGGCATCTTTCACAGTCGGTAGACAAGTCTCTTTAGTGTCCTGCGTTTTTAGAACTGTGACCTTAAATGTCTACTTTCTGTAAGCTGTTAAGGTCTTCACGACCATTCCACAGGTGCATGTTAATTCATTGATTGTGGTTAATTGAACATGCATGGAAAACAAACCCTTTACAATGAAGATCTGTCAAGTTATTTGGATTTTTAAAACCTTATTGTTGAAATACACAGTCCTGAAAAAGGGACGTTTCTTTTTTTGCTGAGTATATATACTATACATACTATTTGAGAGAAAGAGAAATAGATGCACAGTTGTGTGTTATTAGAGGCTCATTTTGATGTCTGCTATCACCTAGTTGCGTTTCTGTGTGCTAAGGATGAAGCAGGGCGTCTGGGTAGCAATCACTATGTTAAGGTAGGGGGCGCTCCGGAGTACATGTCCTAGTCAGGGCTTCATTTTTCTTGACATTCATAATAAGAGAATCCCCTACTTGTATTTCTGCCCAGTAAAAAAAGTGAAGTAAAAGCACCCACCAGCGCTCATATTGCTGCCATTGGGGGGATAAGGGGCTCTTTGTTTAGTTATCCCAGTCAGGACTTACTACTGGAGCCCCAGTAAACTATCAGTAGAGACTCACTTTATTGTGTGCTACTACCACATTTGCATTTCTGTCCCCTAATGGAGTTTTCTGGCAGGTCTTCATTATTTGGAGTTAGGGGGCTTTTTGGTTGATACCCCCCAGGCAGGGCTTATTATTGACGTACGGCTAGCCGTCATCAGAGGCTCATTTTGATGCTGGTTGCATTTCATCCCGCTAAGGGTGAAAAGGGGCCTTCAGTTAGCAATCACTATGAGACGATAGGGGGCGCTCTGGAGAACATTTCCTTCATTTTCCTTGACATTCTGAAGAGGCTCCTTTGCTGTTTGGTGTGTTTCTCCCTAATCAATGAGGGAGTAGGATCTCCTATTAGTGCTCACGTCACAGCCTTGTGCCCATAGGGGGGCACTCTTTTGCATGTCAACAGTACAGTCATGGGCAAAGAATGACACAAATATGAATTCCCATCCAGTTTGCTGCCTCCGTTTTTATTCCTCCAGAATGTTCTGACGAGCGTTCAGATGAATTGTAGTTAATTGCAAAGTCCCTCTTTGCCATGAAAATGAACTTCACCCCAAAAAAGCCATTTCCACTGCTGTTGTGAAGAAGGCTTCAGGGTGCCCAACAAAGTTCAGCAAGCGCCAGGAGCGTCTCCGAAAGTTGATTTAGTTGTGGGCACCACCAGGGCAGAGCTGGCTCAAGAATGGCAGCAGGCAACAAAGCACACAGCCCTCCTCTTCTCTTCTCTTCTCTTTCTTTCTTAGAACATTTAACAGAGAAGAAGACACAGAAGTAGTGGGTAATCGAGAGGACAAAGGACACATGAAATGGTGAACAAATATGAATCTTCACGCTGCCTCAATTTTTATGATGGCAGTTTGCATTTCCTCCAGAATGTTCTGACGAGTGATCCGATGAATTGCAATTAGCTGCAAAGTCCCTCTTTGCCATGAACATGAACTTCATCCCAAACAAACACTGTGTGTCAGCCCTGCCACCAAAGGACCTGCTGACGTCATGTCAGTGAACCTCTCGTTAACGGGTGAGAGTGTCGATGAGGACAAGGCTGGAGGTCACTCTGTCCTGCTGATTGAGTTACTATAGAGAGGTGAAGAAGGCATCAGGGTGCCCAAGAAAGTCCAGCAAGTGCCAGGAGCGTCTCCTAAAGTGGATTCAGCTGCAGGCACCACCAGAGCAGAGCTGGCACAGGAATGGCAGCAGGCAGGTGAGAGTGAGGTGAAGACTTTTGGAGGATGGCCTGGTGGGTGTCGAGAAGGGCCGCAAGAAAAACATCAGGGACAGACTGGTATTCTGGGATTGGACTGCTGGGGGTCAAGTCATTGTCTCGGATGAACCCCCTTTCCAATTGTTTGGGGCATGCAAAAAAAAGAAAAGGTGAGTGGCGCACCCATCAGTCCTGTGTCACACCAACAGTAAAGCATCCTGAGACCATTCACGTCACATGGAGTTGCTTGTCAGCCATGGTAGAGCAGGGCTCCGAACACAGCCATGAATAATGAATGGGACCAAAACATCCTCTGAGAGCAACTTCTGCCAACCATCCAAGAACAGTTTGGTGACCACCATGACGGAGCACCAGGCCATAAGGCAAAAGTGAGAACTACGTGGCACAAAACATCAAAATTTTGGGTCCATGGCCAGACTTTAATCCCATTGAGAACCTGTGGTGAAGATGCCGGTGGACAAACAAAAAGCCATCAATTCTGATTCTGCTAGAATGGGTGGCGGCCATCAGTCAGGATTGGGCCAAGAAGTTGATTGACAGCCTGCCAGGGTGAATCGTCTTGAAAAAGAAAGAAGGGCCAACACTGCAAATATGGACCCTGCACATAAACTTCATGTCATTGTCAATAACAGCCTTTGAAAGTTGTGAACTGCTCGTAATTCTACTTCAGTACACCAGAGAAACATCTGACAGAGAGATCTAAAAACACTGAAGCAGCAAACTTTGTGAAAACCAACACTGGGGTCATCCTCGGCACTTTTGGCCACGAATGCAGCTGCATTTCCATCTGCTAAGACAAGGTATGGGTATCAAGAATGTCCAGTGGCAGCTCGCCCTCTTCTACTAAAGGTGAAGTGGGGTCCCTGATCAGTAACTCTAGTGTGGAGTGGGGGCACACTTGGGTATTTTTCCTGCACTTTTTTTGTCCAATCAGAAGGGACTTGTTTCATGCTTCCTTGCTACTGTGATGCAGACGAGGGTCGTGTTTCTTCTGAAGCAGATGGAGGGCAGCCCTCCATACAGGTGGACAAGGCATTGGCTCAAGTTCCCATTCTGGTTGTGCTCGGTGCCACGGTGCAGAACTTTGATGTCCCCTTTTGGTCCACGTTTTCCTGACATGTAGCACAGGCTTAGTGCTGCTACAGGTAATTGCATCAGCTTTGAGACACCCATCTAACTTCAATGCCCCATTAAGTAATTGCAGCTCTTGATGCCAGACCTAAAGCATGGCACTTTTTTTTTTTTCTTAAATGGAGAACAGAGTTGTGCAAGTTATGTGATCCATGGCTGTACCTTCAACCTCATCGTTCCTCACTCTGGGTGGAGTCCACCGTCACAGCTCACCTTTAACATGGAGCTGCAGGGCACAGAGACTTGGCAGCTGTTGGTGAACTCACCTCCCTCTTGCCACTTTGCTTACAAACTGCAGGCTGATTCACACAACAGGCCCAAACCTGGCAAAGTGTCAAGGTGGAGGTGGAGAGCAAGAGTATGGCATTTCAGAAGGGACTCTGAACACATGGGTGATGAGGGCCCGGCCTGCTCGGTTTGTAGCCTTCAGTAAAGGTGCTCTCAGTTTGCAGTTCCTCTTTATTTGTAGGTTTATTTGCAGAAGTGGGTAGAACTGAGGCGGGCATCATGGCTTACGGCTGGCACCCTGTAGTCTCCGAGTCAGGAGAGTGACCTACATTGTAGCCATACAAGAATACATGCTGGCCAGTAAATAAAATCAAAATGGACACATCCAACATGTGGGTGACCATGGGGGACACAGACTTACAAGACAAAGGGCAGCCACTACAGAAAGCAGAGGCAAGACAAGGGGCCACGGCAGGCTAAAACTTCAGGGCACAGCTAAGATGCCAGGACCAGCACCCATCGGCCCACCATTCATTTTAAAGTGTCTGGCGTGTTGACCACTAACTGCAGAGAAACAGACAGTGAAGCCAACGTGTGGGGGGCACGATGGGTGGACAGGCGAAGGAAAAAAAAAAAAAAAAAAAACTGAAACCGAGGAATGAAACCACCGCAACATCGAGGGGCACAGAAAGAGAGCATGACTGGGAGAAACGTGATCACTGGCACACTGACATGGCAGCAGAAGAGGAGAAAGGCGGACTGGCGGCGAGGACAGAAGAACTGATGAGAGGAAAGACGAGGAAGACAGGAAACCTGAACAGACAGACGTGAAATGTGCAATATAACAGACAGCAACAATAAAGAATACCTTCTGAATTTAAAAAACTGATCACACAGACTGATGTGGAGAAAGGAAAGGCACTATATCTATCTATCTATCTATCTATATGACTGATAGACAAGAAAGGCTAGCCACAGAAGTGAAAAATCTGTATGATAGATTGATAGCTGGACATGAAAGGCAAAATACAACAGACAGACAGACAGACAAGCAGATACGAAAGGAACTACATGACAGACAGATATTAATCTTATATATAAAGCAGACTGTAACAATCAGGCCATCATGTATGTCTGCTATCATCCAGCTGACGCTTAGTAACCACAAGGGGGCGCCAGAGAGCCCCAGACACAGCAATACAGTCCACAATATAAGAATCTAAATACAATAAAGAGACAAAGCACCTTCCAATGAACACGTCTCCAACAATTAGCCACAATCGTATATACAAAGCAGACTCGAACAATCTTGCGGTCTTGTATGTTATGTTATCATCCAGCAGACCCTCGGAATGTTTCTGATGTGCTCTGTAAAAGCAACCAACAGTTTTATCATGAAAAATTTGTAGTATTATTTATTGGTCATTTAATGTTTGTTTTTGTTAAATATATGTTTGTCTTGCATTATACTTATTGTAACAATATTGTAGTGGTAATGGAATTAAATTAACCTAATAAACTCATGCAAAAACTGAACACATTACAACATGGTTTGAATAGGGTGTATATCGAAACAATAAACTAGATAGGAAAAGCACTGTACAAAAAAAAGAAGCAAAGACGTGAAAGATGGTATATAATGGGCACACACATAATCATGGTGCTACAGAATACACAGTGCCTCACCATCTATCTAAATAACATTAAGAACATTATATCATATTGGAAGCCACTGCATAAAAACACAAAAATGTTGAAGGCTATCTCTCTCTCTCTCTTTCTGTCTCTATATATTATATATATATATAGGGTGGTCCGGATCTAATTATGCAACTTTTAGTGCAATGCAGAAAAAAAATGCAAGACAAAAGAATTGTTTGAAATATCTTGTAATAAACTAAAATGGACTTACATTGAATTAATTCACTGATTTTCCATGTAATGTCCCACTTGTCGTCCATTCACTTGTGTGTGTGTGTGTATTATATATATATATATATATATATATACTGCCCAAAAGAATTAAAGGACCACTTTTTAATCCGACTATAGCATAAAGTCAATGAAACTTATGGGATATTAATCTGGTCAGTTAAGTAGCAGAGGGGTTGTTAATCAGTTTCAGCTGCTGTGGTGTTAATGAAATTAACAACAGATGCACTAGAGGGGCAACAATGAGATGACCCCCAAAACAGGAATGGTTTAACAGGTGGAGGCCACTGACATTTTTCCCTCCTCATCTTTTCTGACTGTTTCTTCACTAGTTTTGCATTTGGCTACAGTCAGTGTCACTACTGGTAGCATGAGGCGATACCTGGACCCTACAGAGGTTGCACAGGTAGTCCAACTTCTCCAGGATGGCACATCAATACGTGTCATTGCCAGAAGGTTTGCTGTGTCTCCCTGCACAGTCTCAAGGGCATGGAGGAGATTCTAGGAGACAAGCAGTTACTCTAGAGAGAGCTGGAGAGGGCCATAGAAGGTCCATAACCCATTAGCAGGACCAGTATCTGCTCCTTTGGGCAAGGAGGAACAGGATGAGCACTGCCAGAGCCCTACAAAATGACCTCCAGCAGGCCACTGGTGTGAATGTCTCTGACCAAACAACCAGAAAGACTTCATGAGGGTGACCCAAGGGCCCCATGTCCTCTAATGGGCCCTGAGCTCACTGCCCAGCAGCATGCAGCTCGATTGGCATTCGCCATAGAATACCAGAATTGGCAGATGCACCACTGGTGCCCTGTGCTTTTACAGATGAGAGCAGGTTCACCCTGAGCACGTGACAGAAGTGAAAGGGTCTGGAGAAGCCATGGAGAACATTATGCTGCCTGTAACATCATTCAGCATGAGCAGTTTGGTGGTGGGTTAATGATTGTCTGGGGAGGCATATCCATGGAGGGTCACACAGACCGCTACAGGCTTGACAAAGGCACCTTGGCTGCCATTAGGTATCAGGATGAAATCCTTGGACCCATTGTCAGACCCTATGCTGGTACAGTGGCTCCTGGTGCACGACAATTCCTGGCCTCATGTGGTGAGAGTATGCAGGCAGTTCCTGGAGGATGAAGGAATTGATACCATTGACTGGCCACCACACTTTCCTGACCTAAATCCAATAGAACACCTCTGGGACATTATGTTTTGGTCCATCCAATGCCACCAGGTTGCACCTCAGACTGTCCAGGAGCTCAGTGATGCCCTGGTCCAGATCTGGGAGGAGATCCCCACAACACCATCTGTCATCTCATTAGAAGCATGCACCGATGTTGTCAGGCATGTATACAAGAACACAGGGGCCATACAAAGTGCTGCGTACAATTTGGAGTTGCTGCAATTAAATTTTGGCAAAATGGACTAGCCTGCCACATAATTTTTCACTCTGATTTTTGGGGTGTCTTTGAATTCAGGGCTCTGTAGGTTGATCATTTTCATTTCCATCAAACGATGTGGCATCCTTTCGCTCCTAACACATTACCCAGTCTATATCAGTATAGATATCCAGGAGGATTTCTTTTTCCCATTGAGATCTGATGTGCTTTCAAAGTGTTCCTTTAATTTAGAGAGAGAGAGAGAGAGAGAGAGAGAGAGAGAGAGAGAGAGAGAGAGAGAGAGAGAGAAATAAAAACAGAAATAACCTTGGAGGTCAATCATCGCCCTGGAAGCAGATAGTAGTCATCACCAAATGCGTACCAAATTCCAGGTCAATAAGTCAAACGATTTGCGAGCTACAGGTGATTTAAAATGCTGGACAGACAAACAGACAGCCACGGTAGCATATTATATAAGAAGATATATATATATATATATATATATATATATATATATATATATATATATATATATATATCTATTATAAAAAAAATCTTGGGAGGAAGACGAGACGTGATCTTCTCGGAAGACAATTTGACGTCACGCGAGACAAGGCTGTGAGACAACATTTAAAACAAGTTCACGAACATCTAACCTAGCAGTTGTTAGAATGCTTTTGTCAGACACACTTCATGTGCTCGCAGCTCTTAAAACAACAACAAGCGCCAAGCAGAACACACAGCTCACCAGCAGCAGGAAGCCAGCAGATGATCCGACCGCTTCTCCTTAGTATTTTTTTTTATTTTTATGCAGCATCTTTCATGTCTTGATATTAATCAGATACATTAGAAAGAAAGACTGAAAGATGCTATACGGAAGATAGTCAATATATAAATTCTTAAAGCTCTCTGATCTTATAGACTGTCTTTAATAATAAGAATAATTCTTTACATTTCTATTGCACTTTTTTCAGTACTCAAAGCAGTTCAGTGAGTGGGGAGCCAATACAAGAACCACGGATGTGTGGTGTCCACCTGGGTGATGTGATGGTAGCCATTCTTGCGCCAGTACGCTTGCCACATATGAGCTGTTAGGTGGTGAAGTGGTGAGAGAGACAGCCAATCAGAGACAGGGGATGATCAGGGGTCCAGAATGACTAGGCTGTGGTGGGCAATTTATCTTGAATATCGAGATGTCAATGTCAATTTATTCATATAGCACATTTAAAGCAACATAGGAATGCTGTGGCCAAAGTGCTTTACGATAATAGAATAAAAGGAAACAAACTAATAACATGAATAACATAAATAGAAAGAAAATAAGAACATAAATAAAATACATAATAAAAAGAAGTAATGTTATATAATCACAAAGAGGAAACCATCAGTATTACTGAAGGTCATGGAATGCAAGTGAATAGAAATGAGTCTTCAATCTTGTTTTGAATTGTAGTCGACTTTACGTGACGAGGTAAAGAGCTCCACAGGTGAGGTGCCACAGCTGCAAAGGCCCCCTTGTCCCCCTTGGTTTGACACTCGGTACGAGGGACAACAAGAGACAACTGAGCAGAAGATCTAAGCACTCTGGATGGCTGGTGTAAAACACACAATTCAGATAAATAGGCAGCAGCAAGCCCATGTAAAGATTTGAAAACAAGCAACAAGATTTTAAAATCAATTTGAAAACTGATACACCCTACTGTTGATGAAGGACACTCAAGGATCTTTTATGACCACAGAGAATCAGGACCCTTATTTTACATCTCACCCAATGGACAACCTGTCTATTATATGGCACCTTTGTATCCATCCTTCCAGCCATCTCACAGACTGATGTTATACATAGGAAAGCTCTGATACAAGCAGTAAGAGTTAAACAGCTAATCTTGTACAGCACTTTGACCTTTCCTACCTTTAAAGATACAGTAGCATCAATAAAAGACCAATAGACTGAATAGCAGTTTCTACCCTGTTGCTATTAGGGCATTGAATGCCACCTAATCACCTCCAGTGCAGCAGTGCAATAGATGACATCTTGTGCAATAGTGTTTCATGTGCTATTAAGGTCTTATGTTGAATGTTTGTGTTCTACCTTATTTCTTCTTATCCTTTTGTAATTATATGTATTTATATTTTGACACTGCAGGGACTGCACCCAATTTTATTGTATTTGTTACAATGAGAATAAAGATATTCTGATTCTGATTTTGTGCTTCTCTAATCTATATGCTCATTTAGAATGCTGTCTAATTATGAAAGGTACTCTATAATAAATTGAATGGAAGGTTAGATAGAAAGAAACAAAGCTATACAATTAATCACTGCTTGCTGTCTTGCACGGTTCCTTTCCTATGTAAATATCAATTAGATATTCCAGACACTATATGAAAGATAAATGTCACAAAAGTTAGCCGAACAAAGGGCCAACTAATATACTGTAACTCTGCACCCCACACTTCAATTCAGGGTTAAAGGTAACCAGATAATCTGGTAGAGGTGGAGCTGACAGTCTGCTGCACATCAACACTCGCAAACACACACACACAAGGAGCAGATCCAACTCAACTCTGCAGGATGCAATTGTCAAATACGCCACCAGACGGCGCAAAACCACCACGGCTTGTGCTCAGCAGTATCAGCACTAATCAGTGGCTCCCAGCATGGTAACAGCGAGCGACCGGCTGAGCCAGTTGCAGGTATTGTTTGTTATAAAAATAGCAGCCCTAGAGGAGAGGGAAAGAGAAAGTGTTGCGGCACATCTGTCTCACTGCAGCTCCACGGCTGGCCTCGACGCCTGAGGAGACTGGGAAAGAAACAAATAAATGAGACACAGGCAGAGGTGTGAGAAACAGATACACACACACACACACACACACACACACACACAGAGCTGAATGTGCCTCTGCAGGTGCCTGTCGGGTTACACTGCCACTCTGGCACAGCACTGTACTTGGAGAGGCACTGCAGCTTTGCCACACCAGAATGGCTCCTTGTGAGTTAAGGTCAGATGCTGCTCCCTAGTGGCAGCCTCCCACTGGGCACGACAAGCTCTAATTTGGCCATTTGCTATTTTAGAAAGCCACATAGGGCACAGAAGAACAATGGGCGGCACTTCTGTGTGGCACTTTGCATGCAATCATCTCCCACGAGCTGTGGCGGGTCACATGTTTAAATGTTTAAAAACAGACTGGCCAGCTGGTGTGGCCATTTCACACACACACACACACATACACACACATACCTATGTCTGAATCTGGGTCTCAATAAGAGATTTTTTTTTGGCTATAAGTATTGCCTCTTCTACTGGATTTCAATGAGAGCCCACTTTACCGTCTCCTGCTCTGCAATTGGAATGCACAGTGACCCTGACTAACTGACGTGTGACATGATGGCCGACTGACTGGGGGCATCTGAAAATACCTCGGTGCTGATGCCTAGGTGCCAGTAGGCTGCATGTGTACACAAACGGGGCATAGATAAAGAAACTCGTCTAAGCACACACAAACACATACAAGAACATACACATATACAGCATACACGCGCACACACACTAGTACAAACTAGCATGCAGGTGTGTGTATGCTAACACGTACAAAAGTGAGTACACACTCATCACATGTGCAGTCGCACACACAAAGTATACAGACACTGTGACTAGGGTTGACAGATCAGAAAATTAGAAATACGGGACACTCTTAAAATCTCTCTCTCTATATATAGGCCCCCTACACACCCAGACCAATATCCTTCTATATAAAAGCGGTCGGGATTGTCCTTCCATCCCGTGAGTTCTACGCAGGCGCAGAGTTTCACACACGCTTCATCCATTTTGCAATGCACGATGGGATTTGTAGTTTCGATTTTCCAGGTAAAAGATGATTTTCTACTCCAGACTGTGCGATGTCTTCGTCTTCTTTCTTACTATATAAAAGCGGTCGGGACTGTCCTTCCGTCCCATGAGTGGAAAGCGTTGTGGTATTCCGCTTATCACAGACTCACTACTTGCGGTACGAAGCGACATGATGTGAGCAGAGTTCTGGTGCTCCCATCGTTCCCTTGCTTTTGTGTGCGATGCGCTGGAAAAATAGACAAAATGATGTCTCTAGAAATAATTAATGTTGATGGAGTACAAATGCCTCACCGCGTAGTAAATATCAGGGGGGTTCAAAAGGGCGACGTCAATGTAGAAAAAAAGTTTAAATTTCATCACAAAAATAACAGAAACTACGAGTATTAAAGTAATACCGCTCAAATGCAATATAACCAAATTAATGAGTTTGTATAAAATATCAAATTGATCTACATATTGAATTGTCTTAAGAAGATGTCAACTTAAAAGTCGGTTGCCTAGTATAGATATATATATATATATATATATATACAGTATATACATATATATACATACATATATATATATACACACACACACGTATATATATATATATATATATATATATATATATATATATATATATATATATATATATATATATACATACATACACACACATACATTATATATATTTATATTATTTATATATTAGGCCCCCTACAAACCCAGACCAATATATTATATAAAAGTAGAGACATAAGTTATAAACATAAAGTAAGGATTTTAATGGGTTATCAGGATAACAAAAGTAAAATCCTTTGAAAATTATTTACTGAAAGTGCAATTCCAAACAGTTTGCTTCAAAACAGCTTGTGCCTTGTTTGATAAATGTCCCTTCGCTGGAATATTCATCACGAAATTTACACTTACGGTTTGGCATCTTGGGATGGATGGATTAGTTTTTAAGTTCAAAAAAAGTGGACCATGGCAAGTAGTAACCACTGCCTTTGTTGAGACTGTAATGTTACAAAGCTAATCCTGAGCCAACATAGCCGCATGGCTGGAGAGCAGAACGGTAAGAGTGTCGGCGTCCTCAGCCAATAGCAACTGAACAAGCCGCAGACAGGCAGCACACATTCGTTTCTGTGTTACATTAGGGTTATTTTCATCAAGAGAATCTGAGAAAAGAAACAATAATTACTTATAAAGTTACAACTAAGTACCGTAAGAAGGTAGTAAAATATATCAATTATATATAATTTGAAAATGAACTAAATACGGAACATTTGGGTGTCCCTGAAAGGTCAGGAGGGGACAGGGGACAAAATGATCAAATATGGGACATGTCTCGTATATAAGGGACGTCAGGCAAGCGTAATCATGACGGGTGCACAAACCTACTGCAACACACACACACACACACACTCACTGAGCAAATTATTGCTTATGTGTTTTCAGAAGTTTTGCAGGACGAACACAAATACAATTTCCAGAGGACTGTGTCACGTAGGAGTTTGGAGCCACGTGAAATGAACTTCCATTGAATTTGGGGAGTTTAACCACTTAATGATGTTCAGCTGAGCTCAGAATGTTTTGATTTGCATTTGTACTGGGGTCTGCTGCTTCAGCAGTAGTCAGCCAGCACTGATGGATTCCCACTTTCTGTTGTTCTGTTGAAAACTGTCACCAGGTCGGTCACTGACAGCACCCACATTATCAGGGCAGAAGTCCAAGTGTGAACGCACAAAATGGATTTACAGCCTGACGTGTTGCCCTTCATGGTTTTGTATGTTTGGAGGGGGTTCAGTCCAACCAGGTGGATACGGTTCAGTGCTCTGCAGTAGCCGAGAAAATTCTTAATTACATCCTTGAATGACTTCCATGTGATTTCCTCCCCAGCCCTGCCAGCAGATCTTCAAAATGTGTCTCATTGATGATGGGTCTGATTTGCCTTCCTGACACTTGGCATCGGTTATTTCTGGAAACATCAAATACTGAAATCTTTCACCTTCTCATTCAGTCCACGGTTTGATATGAAGAGGAGGCAAAAAATATCTTTGGCTAGGTCAACGAGTGGCTTCTGTGCCACACTGTTCTGCCAGAGAGTGACCAGTTCTGTTTAATTTAATGAGACTGTTTAGCGCGGCTGTGCCATTCACAAACGAAAACAACAGGACTTGAGACCCCCGAGCTGCAGTGCCATTACACGGAGATCAGCACAGATGTTCCACTTGTGCTTGTTATACTGTATATGTACACTCATAACATGATAGGAAATCACAAAAATAGGTGAGTGCAATAAAATGGTACGCAATAGGAACATATAAAGGTGATTTTATTGATCAGCAGGACGACATCCACAAGATGTCCCCAGAGGTGTCCAGAAAAGCAAAATTTTTATTGTCCAGTGTTATCCAAGCAATGACCTAATCAGCCAATCAAGTGGCAGCAGCGCAGTGCAGGCAGTCCTGCAGGTAAAAGTCAGGAGCTTCAGTTCACGCTCACATCAAATACCAGAATGGGGAGAAAAAATGTGATCTCAATGATTTGGACCACAGCGTGAATGAGCGTTGGTGTCAGACGGGCTGCGTTGAGTTATTTCTATAACTGCTGGATCTCCTGGGATTGTCGTGCACAACAGTCTCTAGAGTGAGGGTCCCCAGCTCCTGTCCTGGAGGGCTCCAGTGGCTGCAGGTTTTACATTCTACCCCTTTCCTTAATCAGAGATCTGTTTTATTTCTGCTAATTAACTTCTTTTGAATTCATTTTAATGGACTTTTTTTTATAATTTGTTCCACTGAATTTCTTCATAGTTCCTCTGAATTGTTTCATTTCCTTCCTTAAATCGCAGCCAAACAACCAATTTCACTCCAACCAGTTGCTTAATCAGGTGCCAAGTCTTGTCATTAATTAAACTCGTTCTTTAATTCCTTGGCTTGTTGCTGCTCTCATTGTGCAATAGCAGACATCTCAGACATTGTTGATTTTCTCTTTTCTAAGAGCACCATTAAAATGTTTTGGGAAGCTCAGAGTTCCTGAGACCTTCACCTTTCTTTATTTTCAGATATTGTGTGATGGTCACAGTTTGCTGGTCATGTTTTGGCTCATTTTGTATCTCATTCTTGTTTGGCTGCTAATTACACAAAAAAGAAACAATTAAGGTAAGGGCAGCACGGTGGCACAGTGGGTAGCGCTGCTTCCTCACAGTAAGGAGACCCGGGTTGGCTTCTCGGGTCCTCCCTGTGTGGAGTTTGCATGTTCTCTCCGTGTCTGTGTGGGTTTCCTCCAGGTGCTCCGGTTTCCTCCCACAGTCCAGGTTAGGTGCATTGGTGATCCAAAATTGTCCCGAGTGTGTGTGTGTGTGTGTGGTGCGTGCCCTGCAGTGGGCTGGCGCCCTGCCCAGGGTTTGTTTCCTGCCTTGCGCCCTGTGTTGGCTTGGATTGGCTCCAGCAGACCCCCATGACCCTGTGTTAGGATATAGCAGGTTGGAAGATGAATGACATGATGCAACAATTAAGGGGTCTGAGTCTTCAAGAGCAAGTCGGATAAAACTAATTTAAAAGAAGTTAATAAGGAACAAAAACAGGCCACTAATTAAGAAAAGGGTTAGAATGAAGAGAATGTCAGAAAAGTGGAGGCGGTTGAGACATCAAGAGGAAGTACGCTCTGAGCAGTGACAAAAAATGTTCAGTCACCACTCCAGGCGCGCGTCACCCGCAAAAAGAGATCTGGGAGATGATGTGAGAACACTGGAGGTGAAGATCTGACACACAGGGGTGTTCTGGTATTGAACTGAAAACTGTTTATATAAGATTTTAATTATTTTGCCCAAGTGAAGAAAGATGAACTGAATTTACAGGCGTTTAATTACAGGCATTGCATGCATGATTTTACATTGTACTGTACAAGTATTTTATATATGTGTTCCAACCTGATTCTTTATTAGTTACTTTACTACCTGGGATTGGGAAAGAAGTGTGTAACACGGAACCTGCTTTAATTAACTAAAATTCTGCCAACAGGTGGATGCCTTAAGGCTAGGAGCTACCAAATTACTCTACAGCTTGGGGAAGTAAGGAATGCGGAGGTACTTAAAAGAGCAAACACTCATTTGTCATCATTTGTCATCAGAATGAGAGAGCCAATAAAATGCGTGCAACGTCACACGTCCCAAAAACGCCACGTGTGCATTTCAACATAAAAATGATGGACCAAGGAAAGACGAGAAAGGTGAGAAACGCAGAAGGGCAACGTCAGAACTCATCTGGTATGGATGTCATGAAACATAACTGTGAACAACAAGGATCGTGAAACCAAAAGCTGCCCAGGACAACATCCACCCCTTGGCACTTCTGATTTTCAGCAGGCTTTCCTAAGACTGGTTATATTCAGATGTTTCTAGCTATTTTATTTTCTGCTATATTTTCTTTTATTTGTTACTGGTATACATTAAAAAATATGATGTTGCTTTTATATTTTTTTATACTTATCTAGAGTGATTGAAATAATAAATGTTTATCAAGAGTGAGTTAGATGGCTACTGCCCTATTCACCGGGTTTATCAAGGCTATTGAGATTGCTCTTCAATAATTAGAATAACTGTGTGTGATAAAAGTAAGACATAGCTGGGTTAGTAAGCGTCACTTAACTAGTAGGGTGCACTTTAATGTGTGCTGTGACCAGGGCTGTGGAGTCGCAGTCGAGGAGTCACAGACAATTTTGGGTACCTGGGGTCGGAGTTGGCAAAAATGTACCGACTCTGACTCCTATTAAATTAAAATTGCAATTAAAAAAAAAAATACAGCAAGTTCAAATGTGCCATTTCACAAACAATAGTCCTAATGAAGTACTTCTCGGATGTAAGAATAAAGCCCAATGAATAGCTGTGTTACTACTACTAGTGTGAAGCTATCATACCATCTGACATTCACATATCATAATCTGGATTATGGTACATTACAAAAAGTGTTTTCATTTTATTTCAGATATAATGTTTTTAACAAGTTCATTTGAGTGTAAACAAGTGTAATGATGGAGATGGAGGTGTGTGCTATGGCCTTATGGGTGTTCAGGGGTTCTTGTCTTTGGTTTAAACTGGCCAATACGGTAGAGAGTCTGCTTCCTAGCCAGTAGTTCTGCGGTTAAATGACGTGTATGTTGCCTTCCTTCAATCAACATGGAAAATACATTAGCATATTAAATACAGAGGAGTCGGAGTTGGGGAGTCGGAGTCAGAAGTACCGGAAACTAAGGAGTCAGAGTTGGAGTCGAAGGATTTCTCTACCGACTCCACAGCCCTGGTTGTGACGACACCCGCGTGTGTGTTAGCCCTGGTGATGGCACTCCCTAAGTACAGAATCCTATATGGAACATTGCAGAGTGACTGGCAGTTGGCACCACCTGAGACTTTGTCTGGCTGGCATCGCCGTGTGTGAGTGTGTGTGTGTGTGTGTGTTAATCTTCAAGTGCAAGAACAGAAGAACAATAACAGACGTTCCTGGCAAGTCTCACAAATTTCAGGATAATTCGGGGGGGAGGGGGGGGGATTCCAATTATTTGGAACTTCAAATGCAAACAAAGGCACCTTAAACTCAATTCCACATCTAAAAGGGAGAGTTACGTGTTCCCTCCTTTCAGGTGCCTTCCAATATCCATTTTTAACCAGCTGTAGCAGAGCTAAAGGGGACTGACACTCACCAAAGTACAAGGTGGTCCAGCTGTGTAAAAATACGTTTCCAGGATTTTAGCCGACAGAAAAGGCTTCATCTTATCTCTGTTTCTAAGATGTAAGGGACCACCCTTGACCATCTACACTGAAAAAAAGTATAACATTGATGTTGTCCATTCAACGTACATTTTCTCTTTCAAGCAACTTAAATACTAGGGTGTTGTACCGTGTTAGCCATTATGAATGTACACTGAAAAAAAAATGTGAATAATTCACACTTAATATTTTTCAATCTGAACCAATATAATTCTTTTTAGCATATCGATCACACAATTTTTAAGTTGAGGCAAATCATTTAGAGTGACTGGGTGTAATTCACTTGTTGTATACTGAAGTAAATCTATTTTTTAAGTTGTTCTTTTTTGGCAGTTGGAAAGCCAGCACGCTGGAAAGTTCCACCCGAAGAAAATACAAACGCCCCTCAAACACGGCACAAGGACAACATAAAATATTAAGTTAACTGACATAGGATTTTTATGTTTATTCCCTCCACCATAACTTAATTTGGTACAAACAAATTTTTTTACTTTGATTGAGATCTGAAACCAAATATTTCAAGCTGCAACACTAAATGACTAATCTGAAGTTGCTTGAAAGAGAAAATTTACGTTGAATGAACAACATCGATGTTATACTTTTTTCAGTGTATATATACATATAATTCACTAAGGCAAGACACCCATGGAAAGCGGCGTGGATTCACTGAGCCGCCGACAAGTGAGACACCTATGGCGCACGCAGGATGGAGCCACGCCCATCAACTCCAAGACCATTGGATACGACGACAACTCGCAGAGCCACACCCACCAACTCGGACACGACGACACAGAAAGAACGACGTCATTTATATTCGTCTGTCGTAGAGGCCACGTTGACTGTTTATAGAGGTGTGTTTCTCGCGGAGGTGAGTCGCCATATGCAGCGTGTAAAACGGTTTGCGAGGGGTATCCCATGGGATCCTTAAAACAATCCTTTACAAACACAAGGAAGTAAGCAGTCTTTAAAAACCGAGTTTTCGGTTACGACGCACGACCGCGGCACCATAGCAAACTGTTTTACACGCTACATACAGCAATTCACATCCGCGACAAACATGCGTTTTCTTAGATGCTCCTGCACTTTGTACACACCCTCTCCCACCGTGGTCGGGTGTCTTGGTGGATTATATATAGAAAGGCAGCCAAAACCGCACAGAGCAATGAAACGTCTACGTGAGTCACAGGTGCAGACAACAACGACTCGAGTGACGAGTTGGAGGTGGGCACATGAGCAGGCAGTGCGTACTGAACGAGAAATCAGCACACTAGCATGACGGACGTCCTTCTCTTCTCCTCCCGTTCCACCCTCCGTGCCTGAGCGCCGCACGGACGATTGTGTGTTGGTTCGTTCCGTGCATTGTTACAATGTTGCTTTTCTTGCTGATTTATTACATTACCGATTTTTCAAATGTTCATTTTCTCCCTGTGCTTAAAAATCACGGCCTGATTATGCACCGTATGGTACGCCGCGGGTTGGCTAGTTGCATTTATCTCTCTGTCAAAATAGAATCAAACATCACCCACACATTTTGAGGGGAAAGAGGAGCAAGACCAGTAATAGAAGCCAGGGGGCCAAAAAGCGGCACTTCCATCTTATTTTCATTTAGCTGAAGAATATCCTTGCCATCCTGCATTTAATATCTTTGAGGCAATCAAGCCATTTACTTACTGAGCTCTTACTGTTTGGCCTCAGAGGAAGATACAACCGTGCGTCACTCGCATTGCAGATAAAGGCAGTGTTATGACACTGAATAACCAGTCCGAGAGGGAGCATACAAAGGGGAGACTCCACCTGTCATGGTGGTACGTGAAAAAAAGGGAAACTTATTAATAGTGACCAAGAAAGACCTGCCCTTAAGATGGGACCGGCAAGGGCCCTGCCTCTCATGTCTACCACAGACTCCAACGGAATCTATGGGTCAATCGTGTCAAAAGCAGGAAGGTCAAACAGACACAGTCCCCAGCATCAACTGTCCAACCCTCAATCGGAAACAGGCTGGCAGCACCCAACAAAACGACAATTTCACAGACTACAAGAAGCAAGATTTTTCTCGATAAGCAGATTCATTAAGATAATAGAAAACTGAAATGAAAATGAAGATAAGGAATCAGGATTCCTGATTTTTTTGCTGTCACCCAACCAAACCTAAGCATGTGCGGTATTTCTGCGCTACAAGAACGTCCTTGGTGGTACATTCCTTTCCACTCTCCTTTCTTCCTGTTGGTTCATTCGATGACACAAGCAAAGTTTAAATTAAGACGTATTTGAATGTACTCCTCCCCTAAAGCCCGGCTGTTAATGCTGTGTGTGTGAGTGTGTGCTCCTTAGGTAGCCTCGGCACACATCTTATTTAAAAAAAATTTAAAATAAATAAATCTCTCTATTATATAAAAAAATCATGATCATCTCGGAGAGACACTTTGACGTCAGGCGAGATTAGACATTACAACCCGTGAGACAGTGACTTTTGCACGTCACGACCTACTTATAAAAATTTAAAACAAGTTCACGGAAATCTAACCTCGCAGTTGTTGGAATGCTTTTGGCAGACGCACTTCATGTGCTCCCAGTTCTTAAAAATGTTATACGTTCTAGATGGCAGGTGAACGACTAAGCGAAGAAGAAAGAGCAGCGCGTCAACAAGAGACACAAAAGCATTGGAGAGAAAAGAAGGCAAAAAAGGACGCACAGGAGAACAATAATAATCTGTGTGCAAATTCTGAAAATAAGGAAAGTAATACTCAGCCCACACGTCCGGCGAGAGACACTTTGACATCCCGCAAGACAAAGCAGTGAGAGCAAAGGACAGGTGCTGTACAGGCTTTGAAATGATCGACGCACAGCGCGACAAGCAGTAAATAAATAAAGATAAGGTTGTTTTAAATTTTTTTTTTCATTTTAAAAATAAGTTAACATCCATTGGGATGCTTATTACTTACTTTGCACGACATCTGCTTCCTGGTGGCTGTGTCCCCACCGGCCCTAAACGGTATATACAGTAGACGTAGAGCTGTTTCCTCCTATAAACATTTACACAGGCCTAACTAAATATTTACACAAGTATGAATATACACTCTAAAATATGTCCATGTATACTCGCGTATAAGTCGGGTCCTGAAACCCGAAAAATCGATCATAAAAATCAGACTCCGACTTATATGACCGTTCAAAATACGACATTTCTTGCCTCCTCCAACCTCACTTCAGTTTCTCAGACACATCGACTTTTGTTGCAGTAGCGCAGTTACCAATTTCTTTCGCTACTTCAATGATGTTTCATTTAAAACCAGCTTCATATTTTCTTCTGATTGAATGCTCCATCGTACGTATAAGGGATGCTCTTACGATAAAGGTGTATGAGGGTGTGAGATACAAAAAACACAAATCAGTGCAAACGTTGCTTCGGAATAACACGGGTATTACCGTGTGGTCACGTAGGCACAATACACAGAAAAGAAAGGCTGTGTGCTCCGTGGTTACTCTCTCAGGCGGGTGTTAGCATATTGTAATCTCTTGGATCAATAGCGTGAGTTTTCCGTATTCAACTTTGTTGTGATGTAAGATATTGCATATAACTTGATAAATGTTTTGTATGTGTTTATTTATAATTTAGGCAAAGCAATGTAACTTAGTGTTACTTTGGTGAGAGGCATTCGTGTTTGCGCCCCCTTTACGACGAAGTCTGTTTGTAATTTTACGACAGGATTTGGGGGATGTGTCTTAAACCAGTTTGGCAAGTGTTTCTCTGCTAAAGTCTTTCTCTCATCCCCCACACAAAGCCAGGTTAGTTTAACATATGGTCTGGGGGTTTGCAAGTGTTAAGATGTACTATTTCCCCCCATTGGTCTGAGGTATGGCTGTTTGGAATTGGCTTGTCTCAGGGGCCTTTAAGTACCATGATGTCCTATTGGCTGTAGGGGTTGGACAGAAAACCTATAAATTTGCTTGCTCAACCATATTCTCTCTCTCTCTTGCTAACCTGTGATGATGTAGAAGTATCTTTCTCTTGTTAACAACTGATGAAGACAATCACACCATGAACTGATGAAGACAACATAATAAAGAGCACAGCTCAGCAGACATATTGAACAGACATGTGGCTGAAAGCTGAGCACCAACGATGCCTTAAGTAGAGACGTTAAGTAACTACAAGTCTGTGTGCCACCTGAGTTACACATCACCATTTTATCAGGTTGTATGGTTGCCAATATTCAAATGTACTTTGCATTTTGGTATTATTTATGAATATTATCAATAATACCTTATTTTATGTGTAACTTAACTCCTGCTTGTCTTTTTACTACATCTAATTGCCTGAGGTTATAGATGTAGAAGGGAAGGTGGGGTTAAGTTATAAACAATAATACCTTATAAACAGTGGTAAGTCTGTGAGATTGGGTATTCTAAGGTTACAAATTAATAATACAATAGGGGACAGTAGAACAATATACGAGGTGTGGCAGAAAAGTAATGAGACTGATTTTTTATTTACCAAAGTTTTTATTTTTTTCAAACATCAATGTTATCCCCTTCAAAGTAGTTCCCTTGGGCAGCTACACACCGATGGAGACGTTGTTCCCACTGTTGGTAGCAGCGCTGGAAGTCTTCAACCGGTATGGTCTTCAGCATGTCCGTTACACTCTTTTGGATGTTTTCTAAAGTCCCGAAATGACGTCCTTTGAGGACATTTTTCAGTTTAGGAAAAAGTCACACGGACAGAGGTCAGGTGAATAAGGGGGCTGGGGAACCACAGGAATGCCTTTTGAGGTCAAAAATTCTGTTATGGAGAGGGCAGTTTTTCTGCACCATTTTGGCACAGACCTTTCGCATGTGCAAATGTTCAGTCAAAATTTGATGAACGGTAAATCTGTTCAAATTTAATTGTTCACTCAACATTCTTAATGTTAAACGACGGTCTGATCTCACAAGAGTGTTCACACGCTCGATGTTTTCATTGGTTTTCGGTTGAAGTCCTCCTGAACGGTGTTCATCTTCAACGTGTTTTCTGCCTTCCAAAAATGATTTGTGCCAGCGAAAAACTTGAGCTCGGGATAAAGAATGTTCCCCGTAGGCCTGTTTTAACTTTTCAAACGTCACACTTGCCGCTTAATGGCACAAAGTTGCTCCGAATTCCGCTGTTCCATTTTGCGTGACGCACAACAAAACACAACTTCGCTAATAGCAGTCACAAAATCACGTAGTTAACGGAAGGAGTTGAAACTCGCACTGAGCTATGGGAGGGTACTGATACACGTGCTCTATCAAGGACAACAGCGCAGCGTTGCCAGATCGCTTGCAGTGTTGCCAGTCTCATTACTTTTCTGCCACACCTCGTATATTACTCTACCAAGACAAAACAGACTTATACAACCGACATTATAAAATACCGGAAATTATATGGTAAAATCAAGCCCCAACTTATCCGCAGGACAAACTAAACACGAGTATATACGGTACATATACTACACACGCACACAGACACACACACAATGTTCATGTCACTGGCTTCCCTTTGCTCTGGTGGACCTTCTTTAACAGGACACCTGCACTGGGGCTGCCGAGACAAGAACTCAGGCTGAGGCTCCTCCCAGAACCGGCCCTAGCCAGTTCAGCCAATTGAGAGCCACTGCTGTTCAAGTGAGTCATCACACCACTTCTTCACCATGGACTCATTCCAACTGAGCCCTACTACATGAGGAAAAATGAACACATTGAAATTTATATTTAGACATTTAGTGTTCACCAGTCTAAGTGATTCTCTTCACCAATGTGCATTTCACAAGCCCACAAACACAAATACACATTAAGTATGTGTATAATCTACAGTACTAGCTGTGTAAGCTTATGCTGTACAAAGCCCGGGGTCCAAGAAACTATTGAAATCGTCAGAAAAAAAACTGAAATGCAGAGATGTCAGATAATTAAAAGGAACAGCCAAGGGATGAGGATCTGTCTCTGATGTTGTCCCACTGGCCCAGTTAAGAAGGCATGCATGATATTATTGTCATTGTCCCCGCAGCACCTTAAAAAACTTTGCGGTAAACGACGTTCCGTATAATAACCTTGTCGCAATCTTTAATCAACTTGCCCTGAATTGAGGATTCTTCTCCTTTTACTTTGACACTCTGCATTTGTCTCGCTGTGGAGAAAGCCACATATAACTGTCCATGCCCAAAAAACGGTTTCCGGCAAATAAATTCCAACGCAATCCAACGTTTGACCTTGCGACTTATTAATAGTCATTGCAAAGGCTGGGTTTACAGGGGACTGTCACCGTTTTAATCTGAAAGGCAATCCAGTTTTAGACAGACATAAATCGATTTGAGAAGTCAACAACTGATCGAGTAAGAACTTCCGCTTGGATTACATTTTGTTTCAAATTGGTGACAACCAAGTGAGTTCCGTTACACAGTCCACGCTTTGTATTTAGGTTTCGAAGTAGCGTAATAATACATCCTGCTTTCAACATACGACTATGTTCTTAGAGATTCTGTCTCCAAATATTTCATTAACAAAGGAACCATGACATATCATTAATTCTGGCACTTCAATTAATCAAGCGCATTGCTTGTGCATTAGCGACTAAGCGAGTTTCTCCCTCCTCAAAGGTTTCACTTTGGTGACGGAGTCGCTTTTGTTTCAGCTTCATGCTGTAGCCTCGCACTTTATTCTTCTTCCGACTCGTTAACTTGGGGGCACCTTGGCATGATTAAAATCTAAATCGAACATAACGGAGCTACCGAGGCTGGACAGACAGACACACACACACACATCCATGCGTAGACGTTTATATATAAGAGATTTTAAAAAATAAGGGCATGTACAGTGGATTCACAAAGTACTCACACCCCTCGACTTTCTACACATTTTACTGTGTTGAAGTTTCAATATGAAATGGAGAAATACGGTATTGTTACCCATCACTCTGTACTCAGCCTATAATGACAAAGTGAAAACAACTTTAGAATGTTTCATTAAGCATGAAAAACTGAACTCTCTGCTTCACAGAAGTATTCGGACTCTTAATTTAGTACTTTGTAGAAGGCAGCAATTCCAGCTTTCTTGGGGAAGTCTCAACAAGCTTTGTGCACCTGGATTGGAGCAGGTTATCCCAATCTTTTTGGCAGATCCCCCGTCAAGCTTCGTTAGATTGGATAAGAAGCCTCCGTAAACTGCCATCAGGTCTCTGCATACACATGTTCTGTGGGGTTTAAGGCTGGACCACTCAAGGACACTCGGAGATTTTAGCGTTCGTATGGCTGTATGCTCTTTCATGCAGACTTGTGAACAGTCACCCCAGTCTGAGGTGGTGTGCACTCTGGAGCAGGTTTTCTTTACAGACTCCTCTGTATTGGGCTGCCTTCATCTTTCCCTCAATTTTAACCGGCCCCCCTGTCCCTGCACCCCCATAGCATGATGCTGCCACCAACACGCTTCATGGCTGGGGTGGTATTAGGCGGGTGATGAGCAGCGCCTGGTTTTCACTGGACGTAGTGCTTGAAGTTCTACCCAAAAAGTTCCATTTTTGTCTCGTTAGACCAGAGAATCTCCTTCCTCAGCTCTCAGCGTACAAAAGGCCAGTCCAATTGCCTTTTACTCAAGAGTGGCTTTCCTCTGTCCACTCAACCACAAACACCAGATTGATGGAGTGCTGCTGAGATGATCTTCCTTCCGACAGATTCTCCGATCTCAACTGAGTATTCCTGAAGCCCATTTAGAGTGACCTCCCTGTCCAAGGCCCTTCTTGCCCGGTTACTCAGTTTGACCAGATGGCTAACTCTAGAAAGAGTCCTGCTGGTTCCAAACTCCTTCCATGTCACAGTTACTTAGGCCCCCCTGTTCCTGGGAACACTCAAAAAGTTTCTGAAATGGTTTCTTCTCCTCTGCCCTGACCTGTGCCACACAAAGCTTTGATCGTGAGGGTCTACAGAGAGTTCCTTGGACTTTATGGCTTGGTTTTTGTCCTGACTTGCAGTGTGAATCGTCGGACCTGCCTTTCTAAATGATGTCTAATCGATCCAGTTTTGTCAAAGGTGGAGCCCAATCAAGAATCCCGACACATCTCAAGGAGAATTAAAGCAAACAGGAGGCACCTGCAGTGTCACAACAAAGAGTCTGAATACTTCTAGCAAGAAGGGTGTTCAGTTTTTAAATAAAAAAAACATGTGCTCACATTGTCATTAGGAGCTATTGAGTGCAGATTGAGGGATTAAAATGAAACATTTATCCATTGTGGTAGAAAGGGGGCGCTCTTGCTCCCTTGAACCCCTGTCCACGACTCCAGACACCAGGTAAAAGTCCTCAAGTTGACTTTATTTAAATGCCACAGTGCCCAAAGCACACTCTCCTCCACTATACTCATATAATAACAATAACTAAT
This sequence comes from Polypterus senegalus, assembly GCF_016835505.1. Lineage (NCBI taxonomy): Eukaryota > Metazoa > Chordata > Cladistia > Polypteriformes > Polypteridae > Polypterus > Polypterus senegalus. The sequence continues at coordinate 182,197,235 of NC_053162.1, read as the reverse complement.
CACAATAATACATTAAACCAATCCTCCAGCTCCCACACGCGTTGCCACCCTTCCATCGGGCTAAGCTCGCCGTCTGGGAGCTCCCACAGTCCTTTTATATCTCCTGACCCGGAAGTGTTTCCCAATCCTCAGTCCATGTGATTCTCAATCACTTCCGGGTCAGGTAAAAGTTCTTTTCTTCAACCCGGAAGCCCGTCGCTCTTCCTATGACGAACTTCCGGGTCATAGGGCATGAAGAAATCTTCGGTCCTCCCTGCAGCTCCCTCTTGTGGCCCCCATGGCATCCAGCAGGGCTGTGCATAAAAACTCCATTGTCCATGATGCCCTGCTAGTCTTCTGGGGACCTCCATGCTGCAAGGAGGGCTCAACCTGGCGGCTTGGGGGTATTGGCCGGGATAAACGGCCGGCCATCCTCCACACCATGTAAACTTAAATGTACAACACAATAAAGAGTGCAGAAAGTGAAGGGGTCTGAATACTTTCTGTGCCAACATCCAAGCACACACACACACACAGGTACACACTAGCACTCTGTCACTAATGCGCATCTTTAAGGATCACCTTGCTGGGTCTGATCAGGTTTGCAGTACCACCGCATGGGGAGAGGAGGCGTCGTCATGAACCGTCTTGTCTCTTCCCCATGCAGAACAGAGCAGACGTCCCAGGAAGCTGACTGGCCACACCCTCATCATTTCTTTAATTCCCACTCCTCCCGGTTGGAAACATATAAAGAGAGCCCATCCATGGAAGGTGACGTCTCACTTAAGATTCTGAATCACAGCAGGACTGAGCTCACAGTTTGATGATCCAAAAAACACATTTTGTGCTCTAGCGCCCTCATGTGCTTGTTTCTGCAATGGCAACCTTTTATTACACAGTAGAAAAGAACATGGGTTTGTGTCCACCCTGTATGGAGTTTGCCAAGTGCTATATAAAGGTATTATTATTATTAAAAAAGATATTAATCAGGGTGGCCTGTTTGGCTCCCCAAATATTTTTGAGAGTATGTGTGGAGACCAGCCTCAACACAGACAGGCAGACACCAATGGCCTAAACACCAACACACGTTTAATCATATTTACAGTTATTTACAATACCACGCACAAACCAGTGCCCCTGCACCATACACCCTCAGTCCGGGCCTCTTCACTGTCAAGCCTTCCTTTACTGCCTCCACTTCTCACCTTCAAGCTTCATCCTGGTCCTCACGAATGGAGGGAGGGAGGTGGCCCCTTTTAAGTCCACCCGGACGTGCTCCAGGTGACTCCTGACGAGCTTCCTGCGACACTTCCTGGTGTGGCGGAAGTGCTGCACGAGCACCTGGAAGCACTCCGGGTGTCCCTGGTTTTCCTTCCGCCAGCACCTCCAGGTATGACAGAAATGCTGATGTCCAGGGCTTCTCAGGCATCTGGGCGCCCCCTGGCGGTGACCACGGGCCCCTATAGGGTTAAGCTTCCATGCTCTGTTCCCATGGCCACCATACAAACCAGGGCGGCTGCCCTCTTGTGGTCCAGAGGAGGCGTAGTCCCTCTCCCAGTCCTTAGAGGCGTCCCGGCTGGAGGCCCACCACAGTCTGCCATTTCACTCGATCACCACAATGTATATGTGTGGGTCCCCTTTGAACAGGCGAGGTTCCCACCACAGTACATCCTCACTGTGCTGGAATGCGAGTCCACACCCCACACATTGTGTCGCAAGCAACCTCCCTGTTAGTTCAAGTGACTCATTGGTTTCCTGAGTGCGCACATGTATGTGAAAATGCACACACCCCTAACTTCCAGACCGGGACAGTAGTCTACCTCTCACCGCTGGTCAGTTTCATCATGCCATCCTTTTTATCGAGGCACTAGCAGATATTATCGTCCACATTTGCAATACATTAGGATGACAGCTTTGAGGCCAGATGTAATCAGATGGGTGACAGAAAGTCGTGAGGGTTGTCGTGTGGGTTGTGAACGTGTATGTGTGTGCAATTGTGGACCCACTGCTCTGGGATTCTAGGAGAGGCCAATTTGACTCCCAGATGTACCCACATTCCTGTTCGTCATGGCGTTTTCCAGCTCTGACACGCTCGTTCCTCGAGGCGGCATTGAGTAACACTAAGCTCCTTGCCTCCCTCGTGCTGTATGTCAAAGGAAGGGAGTGGAGTCCGACCTGAATCTCACATCACACACACGACTTTCCAGACAGCCCAAGAGGCTGGGTGGCCATCTCTCACACTTGGTTAGGAGTCAGAAGATGGGTCTCCACTTTACTAATACATAAGTGAGTAACGTAATTGAACAAAAATATACATTTGTGATGTGGAAAAAATAAGTCTACAACTATCAGCACTTTCAAATCCATCATTATTAGAAACAGGGGCTTCAGATGAGGTGCCAATGATGAGAACCTCCTTAGAAAGCACTCAGGTGGACTCTGCCTCATTTCAACTGCAGATATAGGGGGGGCTTGTGCCTGCTTTGCTATTGACGTGTGGTGTCATCATGCCAAGACCAAAAGATCTCTCTAAGGCACTGAGAGGTTGTGGATGACCAGGAGCCTGGAAAGTGATTTCAAAAGATCATCAAGTGATTGAAATCCATCGTTCCACTGTAAGGAAATCGTTTACAAGTGGTGTGGACTTCAAACCATTGCTAATTTGTCCAGGACTGGCCAGCACAACAGTTTCAGCACAAGAGCTGATCATTCAATACTAAAAGAAGCCTCCAAGAACCCCAAAATTTAAAAGTAAGATCTGCTTGAGTTGCTGTCAAAGTGTGTGTGTCTACATTATCAGAAAGAAGTTGACAAAATTTGACCTGCACGTGAAAAAAAGGCTTTGCTGTCCAAAAAGAACAATTAGGGCAAGACTAGAGTCTGACTTTCAATATCAGGGTAAAGACCAGGGGCCTCACGTATAACGCTGTGCGTAGAATTTGCATTATAATATGACGTAAGCACCAAAGCGGGAATGTGCGTACGCACAGAAAAATCCAGATGTATATATCTGTGCGTACACAAACTTCCACGTTCTTCCGCTACATAAATCCCGGTCAGCGTGGAAATTAGTGCACGTGCCTGCTGTCCCGCCCCAACTCCTCCCAGAATTACGCCTCTTTGAATATGCAAATCAATATAAATAGCCCTTAAGCTTGGCAAATGGGAAAAGCACAGGGGAAAATAGAAGAATTTCAGCGAATGCCAAGTGGAGGCAAAGAAAAACGTACTACATTTGTTGGTTTAAACAGTGGAATAAACAACAAAAGGAAGCTGATCAAGTGATAAACTCGAAAGCTCAAGTTCACACAGTGCCCGAAATTAAAAAGTTGTCATATATCAAAGTCGGTGTGAAAAGGTGAGTCATAGCCCACCGTCTGAGTTTCATGTGAAAGCTTATTAGGGTACAGAGAAAAACAAAATAGGCACACAGTGGGGAAAAAAGCACGAAATGTCAACTTCAATGTCGAAATTTCCACTTTAATCATGTACTTTCTTTTGCCATTAAAGTAGAACATCATAAACTTCATCATAAGATCATTTAATTTACTAGTTTCTTAAATCCCATCGTAACTAAAGTAGCACGTTAAATGCTTTGTTTTGCATTTGATCTTCTATGTGCTCTATGAGTGTGAATCACTGCGTGCTTCTTAAATGGGCTTTCTCTTCCTCCGACAGGACACAGAATCCATTACATTCGTGATATTACAGCTCGCTGAATAATTAAAATACTGAGATGTATACGTGATATCACTTTCATGATGATAGGAGTTAAATCATGTTATTAAACATCGGAACACGGTGGCGCAGTGATTGTTCATGTCTCACACAAGATGCTGCGCTGTGCGCGACCTTTGAGGAAATAATTTACTGCAGCAGTACTGTCTCTCTCAAACGTACTAACCTGCAATTCCTGTCCTTACTTTTCTTTCTCCAAATACCCAATCGCCACACATTCATCTCTGTAATAGACGTTAAGCCATCTGTAAGCTTAGAACACTGATTCTTCAAAACATTTAAGGAACATTGAAATATCTTCATTGTATATGTTTAATTATTCTATCCATCCAGTTTCGCACCAGTCCCAGCAAGAATACAGCCCGAGGCAGGAACAATCCGTGAACAGAGCGCCAGCAGCTCACTATAGCGCAGCGACACCGTGTCCTGGCATGTTTAATTATGAACAATACAGATTATTTAAATGAAGTTGAAATTTTATCTGCATAATATAATAAACATATTTTGCTGCATTTCATCTTAAAAATGATATCGTCATCATATGTAAATACGCTCTAAAAAGAATTAAAGAAAAAAATGACAATCATTACAGGAAGGCAGCGAATGAATGGACTGTCCAATGAGTGAGCAGGAGGCGGTTCTTCATTTCAAAGGTGGATCCTGATTGAACACACTTACTTCTCTGTCAGGCCTTTTTGCGGATGCAGCTTATTTAACAATATTTTACCCAAAACACACACTTGGGATGTGGTGCGCATACAACTGGACACTTGACATGTGGATTATGGGGCAAGGGTAATTTGGGATTTTTTTTTCCATGGACATTTTTATATTGTTTGCTGCTTTTCAAGCTGGGGTCTCCATTTAAGCCCATTACAGTATATCAGCAATTTTGAGGTCTCTGATCTCCATGAGAAAAACAACAACGAGGGATTCAGTTACAGAAACAAAAAAAAAAGTTAATTTTTGGGTAAAGTATTTCTTTAAAGATCCACCTTTTAAAGATTTCTCGTTCTTAGGAGTGCATGCAGTGACACCAACTGTCACTAGGGGGCTCCTGCATCAATTCTCACCTCACTGTGGGCTGAGATGGAAGGCAAGAAGCTTCTGTAGTGGGGCAGTAAGGACGCCATCGGCCACTGCACTGACAAGGGTTCAGTTCAAACAGCTGTTGCGCGCCCCCTTTGCTCATTCCTGCCTCCTGTTTCACCTCCTTAGCACTCCACTGGGCACAAAGTAAAGCTCCCCAATTTCACAAAACCAACGGCATCCCGGGGGTCACATTCTGCTGCTCCTTTGCACTGCCCACCGCTCTTAACAAACAAGCCAGCTGTGCGTGGGCAGCCATTACAAGGTCGACTCAGCACCCAACTCCGATGTCGCCAGACAAGAACGCCTCTTTGTGAGGGGCTTCAACTCGGCTGGCCGGCTGCATTCTTTTCAAATGAACAACCAATTCAGCACAGAATAAGAACTGCTCCTCGGCTCCGGGCAACACAAGAGGCCATCCTTCATGGCACAAAGAGATTCCGAGCCTCTTATGTCACAGGCGCCATTCTCAAGGGCTCGGGGGGTTAAGGAGAACTTTCGGGGGCTCCACATTTACTCTCAGGAATGTTGGCACCCAAACCTGGAGTGGGGGAGGGGTGACATACATGTCAATGTCTAACGAAGCCACATCAGGAAGGATGGAGGTTCGGTGCCAGGGGCCACACAGGAGCAGCATGGGTTCAAGGATCACGAGCCATGAAAAGCAGTGTGGTGTGGGGGTTAAGGCATCGAACTTTGGATTCCAAACAGGAGACTCGCACGGACCCCTGTGGTCTTGATTAGACGTCCATTAACATAACAGCGACCCTTTAAACCCCCAAACCGGTCTTTCAAGGGGGTACACTGGATGGATGTAATTTGCACTTGTAAGATTAAACATATCTTGGTACTGAAGAGTTGATAATGACACATCTCCAAACTTGCACTGATTCAGTTGTTTTCTTTCTCTTTTACCGTTTAATGGAAAGATAGAGCTTGATAACAATGTGCTTAAACAAAGTTGATTTGTGTACGTGTATTTATACATGCAAAGTTGACTCGAACAAACCTTTCATTTAGTTGTTCTGTTCATTTCACTTATCCAAATGTAAGACTGAAGTGAGTCGGGACCTCCCACTGCACCACTGGCCCAAGGGAGGAACCAAGCCCACAGTAGACAGAGCGCCAGTCCAAGGCAGGGCAAATTAACACAAACACCAACATTCAAAGAAATCTTCCGAAATGAAGAGTTGCGAGTCAATCTAAACAGCATTCGAACAGAAAACACGAGGTCCCAAACAGAAACGTACAACTAATATGCAATATTCTGAAAGAATTTAGCGGTCATAAAGTGGAGATGTTTGGTTCTTTCTGTTTGACGGTTTATGCACAACCTTTACTAAGCACAACAATAAAATACACTTTCAAATACTGAAAAGGCACTCCCCGGACAGATGATTCTTCCTTTGCTGCACAGCTTGGCATAACCAGCACTACTTTAAAAAACGTGCTACATTTGAAATCCACTTCCGCCTTGCTTTACTGTTTCCAATGCACATATAGTGCAGTTTTGTGAGGTGCAGCCTTGCTTGACAGCTTGAGGTGAACTACACAATCTACCATTAGACACAACACTGACAAAATGCAACTAATACTTTGCTGGAAAGAAGTTCTGCAGTAAATTATGTGAGCTTCCAATTGGAGGCAAAGAAAAAGGTGGGCCTCGTGATTGGCTCTTCAGCAATGGCTACTCCCATTGGCTAAAAGAACAAAGTCCATGCCCTTGCATCACCTGCGTCCATCTGCATTCAGATCATTTTGACAGTAACATAGATATATGCATACAGATCCCACAGTGACCACCATTCTGATTAGCGGTGATACGTCTATGTGCCCACCACACTGGAGTGGTCAAGATCCGTTTATAAACTCTGCATGTATTGGAAACGTGCTGAGCTCATATGTTAACATCAGTTGTAATCTTATTATTTTTCAACATATGGACAGCAAATTTTCCAATTTGTCATGTCATTTACTAAAGTGCTTACTCAAGGCCAGGGTTTCAGGGGGTGCTGGAGTCTATCCCAGCTGGCACTGGGTGCAAGGCAGGAACAAACCCTGGAAAGGGAGCCAGTTTCCAATTTGTGTGGTATATTATTTGTAAAACTTTTGTTATGAACAGCTGCAGTAACCAGTAACAGTATGTCATAATAAATAAATATCTAATATATTCAGTTTTCTCAAAAAAACTCTACATACTGTATTTTATATATTGTCACACACGTGCTCAAGGGAGGCAGCTAAAGGGCCTGAATGACAGCAATTCCATGCCAGACCAGGGGGTGGCCGAGTGAGCAAACTCTTTCTCTCTCTTCTCTGCAGACCTGTTATGGGAAATTCCTCCTGGCCCCAATGATGTCACTTCCAGCGTCGACCCGGTTGATGATGTCACTTCCGGTCCCAGCCCCAATGACACTACATCCAGTTCTGGCCTTACTGATGTCATCACTTCCTCTGCTCTCCTTTAAAGCCACCATCTTTTTACAAACAAATCAGTTCTGTTCTGGACTCCAACCTGTACACTTCAGTGCAATTATTTTATAAATTTGCAGCCAGGAAATAATATATGAGTGGCTGCCCCAAACCTTTTTGTAGTTCACTGTCAAGTTTGTGACTATTTTATATATATATATTATATATATATATATATATATATATATATATATATATATATATATATATATATATATATATATATATATATATATATATATATATATATAAGATATGGCCCATGTACCCGCCAATACCCCAAACGCCAGGTGGAGCCCTCCTTGCAGCATGGAGGTCCCCAGAAGACCAGCAGGGCATTATGGACCATGTAGTTTTTGTGCACCGCCCTGCTGGATGCCATGGGGCCACGAGAGGGAGCTGCAGGGAGGACCAAGAATTCTTCATGCCCTATGACCCGGAAGTTCGTCATAGGAAGAGCGGCGGCTTCGGGTGAGAAACATTATTTACCCTGACCCGGAAGGAATAAGGACTTGTGGACTGTTGGGAAGGAACACCTCGGGTCAGGGAATATAAAAGGACTGGGGGCTCCCAGACGATGAGCTGAGTTGGGAGGCAGGGTGGCTAAGCGTCTGGGAGTGGAGGATTTGTTATTGTTCATTGTTTATTGGAGTATTTGGGAGTAGAGGGTGCTTTGTGCACTTTATTATAAAATAAATATAATTATTGGACTTTTACCTAGTGTCTGACGTGGTGTCTGAGGGTGCAAAGGGTGCGAGCAAGCATCTTATTCTGTTACAATATATATACACATATATACACACACACACAGGGTGAGGCAGAAAGGACAGACGTTTTTTACAAAATCACAAAATTGTAAATTTTTTGTTACAAAGAAATTTATTGAAAGATTTGAGTTCATATTGAAATAGCATTTGACAATTTGTAGGGATGGAAATACAGGTCTAAATTCAAAATACGCCGTACCGAACGATTACTGAGGCCAAGTTCAGAACAATGCTTCCAAGCAGATCGACTTAGACTTCACAGCAGGGCTAGTCGTACGCTTTCCACAATTTCAGGGGTATGTGCCGTTCATGTAGCCCCCGGCGGTCTTTTGTTCATTAGTGTACCTCATGTACGAAGTGCTTTAACTCAACGTAGGATAGTGCTACGAGTGGGAACAGCTTTATATCTGTGGATATTGAAATGGCAACGAAACTCACACTGAACTGTGGTAATAGATTGATTGTTCTTGACAAAACAGTCATACGCAAAAACGCGGTGTTCTATCGTCCACGGCTCAATGGCTTCATCTAAAAAGAAAATAAAAAAATGCTAAGACTTCGTGAACCTAACGCCACCTACCGCACATCTGTCACTCCACCTAGTGGTGAGTTCTAGCCATTTCAAAGACATCCGTCCTTTCTGCCTCATCCTGTATATTATTATATATATATTGTCAGAGGTGGCTGGGGTAAGGCGACCTGGCTGGGACACCCAGGAGGACCGGAGGAGGGCTTGCACCTTTCCCAGACCATCTGGGGGCGACCGCCCTGGTTCCTTTGGGGGCCACGGGTACAGAGCTTTGAAGCTCCACCCTGTAGGGGCCCGTGGTCGCCTCCAGGGGGCGCCCCCATGCCTTTGGAGCCCTGGACCTCAGCAATTCTGCCACACCAGGAAGTGCTGGGGGAAGAGCTGTGGAAGATTGTGGGTTCGCTTCCCCGTTCCTCGCTGTGTGGATAGCGCTTTGAGTACTGAGAAAAGCGCTATATAAATGTAATGAATTATTATTATTAAGAGGAGCAGGGACACCTGGAGTGCTTCCGGGGATACAGCCGGTACTTCTGCCACACGGGGCATGTCGGTGGGAGATTGCCGGGAAGCACCTGGAGCACATCCGGGTGTGAATAAAAGGGGCCGCCACCCTTCATTCGAGACTGGAGTCGGGTGAGGAGAGGACAAAGCAGGAGAAGCGAGAGTGGAGAAGAAAGGCAGAGAGTGAGAGAGGCCTGGACTTTGGGGGACTTGAAGGGGCTCGTGTGCACTTTTGGAACTGTAAATATTGTAAATAAACGTGTGGTGGTGGAATTACAACATGTCTGCCTGTCTGTCTCCGGGGCTCGTTCACTATATATATATACATACATACATACTGGGCTAAAACCTTGATTTTGGTTTAATTTGAAGGCTTATGACCTAATATGTTCGAGAACTTCGAGAAAAGTTAAGTAGTGGCAACCAGGTGAGCACTTTACTGGTAGGTAGAAAAGTTAATTTCAATTAAAGCACAATCCCTGTAAGCCCATCTATTGATGATCCATTAGGATACACAGTACATACGTGTTCAGAATTCTTAATCAAGTGTAAATGTATACATTTCTAAGCAATGGGGTTTATATCTAGACTTTTTGTAGTATTTTCTTTTTTTCCATGAAACAATATCAAGTAAGTATGGGAAACATTTTACAGACGCCGTATGACCAAAAACTAAATAACAATGCAGTTTGTACCCAAGCATGAAAATCTCACAATATTATAAAGGACCAGCTCACAAATCCAAAATGCAATTTTCTTTCCTTGGAAACTCGAGTATTAGACCAGTGGGACAGTATCACAAAGTTAAAAAATGAAGGTACAAGTTGACGCTGTCCTGTACCACTGGCATTGTTAAGATATTTGTACCCTTATATTAGCATCCTGATCTTTTTTTTAGGGTATAAATATTGTACCAATGCCAAGGTACAGTTGCCATATTCCTTGAGTGGTCAGCCCTTAGACCAGAGGTTCTTAACTTGGGGTACATTTCTCCTACTCATGGGGTAAATTTCCTTAAAAAAGCTGAAGTTACGAAGATCTTGACTTGTTCTCAAAAACGACTTGAGACTCGCTCTAGAATTTGGTAGGTGAAAAGCAAGAGCAAGCATCTCATGGACTGATGTGTTCTCAATGACTCTGTGGGTTTCGTTCTAGTATACTGGTAACTGCTCATCATTAGCTGTTTTTAAATAAGTGAAATTGCATTACTATGTATTATTATTATGATTATTATTATTGTAAAATTTCAAAATTTCTCCCTAGTGGTAAATAAAGTTCTATCTATTGTGATGGACAGCCGGGAAGCCCCGAGAAGGAAAAGATGGGGGAAGGCAGCAACTTTTGGACACTGCCTCCACCAAGACGCTAGATGGCAGCTCTGCTGGAGTACAGCAGTTCCCCGGATTCCCGCAGGGCATCCTGGGACTTGGAGTGCAGTTTCACAGCCCTGTTGGGTGCCGTCAGGGGGAGCTGCTGAAGGACTGGGGCAGTCATACTCTCCCTATAATCTGGAAGTACTAGTGGATCATGCGGACGGGAGCCCCGAAGTACTTCCGGGCTGACTAAAGAATTGGAGCACTCCATCTGACCCGGAAGTACAAGCAGGTCACGTGGAAGGAAGAACAGAAGTACTTCCGGGTCAGGCACTATATAAAGGATCCGGCAAGCGCGCCGGAGATGGGAGGTGTGGAGGAGAGACTTCTATTGATTTATTGTTTATTTAATTGTTTATGGTGGCTGTGGTGCTTGAAAGGCACTTTGAAGAAGAAAAACAATTAAAAGAACTTCTTCGTGCTTTTAGCGTATCTGTCTGTTGGGTTAAAGGGGGCAACAGCGACCCCTGGCATTTACACTACCTACTATTGTTATTATTACTTGAACTTAAAAAAAATGTTAAAAACAGAAAAATATCCCCTTTGTTCATCCCTTTATTATGGTAGAAGTACAAACTCAATTTACTGAATTAAACAGGGTGGGGGGAAATTTACTTTCTAAAAGCTGCCATGGAATAAACGGAATGACAAAGGTTGGGAAGCCCGGATTTAGACTAACAACTTGTGCAAACACCAACAATGCACAGTAAAGGTGAAAGGAGAAGAGCCTGGTCAAAGGGTCCAAGTTTGTTCAAGAGGTACAGGCAGGTTGCAAGAGGGGCTACCTTTCCCAGGTTGCACAGAAGAGGGAATGCTGGAGATGTAGAACTGCAGCCCACCCTAAATCCATCTGACAGTTAGGATACAGTACAGTATTTGTAAAGCAACGGCCAAAATCCCATCATCAAAATGGTGCACTAAAAATCCTTGAAATACTAAATATACAGTAGTATCTTCAGCGAATCTTGCTGTCTTTTCTATTTTATTTGAACATACAGCTAATACTGAATGACATAACCACACGACCCATATGAACGTTGATTCCAAACTTTGGGCAGGAAGTTTAAATACGACCCCCCCCCATCCAAACGTAAGTATTAATATCCTTTAAACGAGACCACTGTGTATGAATGAATGTTAATATGTAGCCAGAACAAGGAGCACACAACTGTATCAGGACTTGAAAATAAGTCATTACTGCTTACAGCCACACTTCTAACAATACATCTTTAATAAATATTTTGGCATTAATATATTTACACAAATCAAAGCATCAATATCTGTTTTTATTTGTATTTTCAGTCTGATAAAGTTAACTAGGTCAGCAGTTCTCGGCCTGTTTGGCCATGCGACCCACCGTTATCAGTCATTTCAACGTAAACAAGCAGATATTTTTCTCTGAACGGCACACATCAAACAAATAACTCTAAATACAAATTCAACATTTAAATGCAGTGTACACACACCCAGTACTCATTCCCAAAATGACTCTACACCCAGGTGTTTAATACTCAGCCAGATTTAGTGCCCATTTAGTGTTCTTTTTTTTAAAATGGGTAATCTGAGCTGGTCTGATTTTCACAGGTTTGTCGAAATCGGGGGTAAGTGAAGGGACTGCAGAAAGGAATATGTTGGAGCTTGCTGGCGGCTGACTTGTCTACAATTTCACTGCACACATCTATCGCACAAGGCAAGATGAGCTGTCCTGCAATTGTGTGCGCCTTCATATATTTAGCAGTTCAATGTGGAAAGAGACGATGCCCCGTGCGCCGGCTGGCATGTTATACAAAACGGGAGGGGATGTTTTTTGTGAAGCCTCAAGATTTCCATTTTTTCATTAGAAAGAACAATTACATTCCAAATTTAACATTCCAGCTAGACATTTCTTTCACTATCTTCAAATCAGGAACTTTGTTAAACTGAACCTTCCAGATTATCCTCATCTTGCACCCTCAACCATGCTGGAAAAATTATTGCTCAATTTCAAGGAGTTAGACTCCATCACTACAATATATAAAATCCTTTTACAGTCCCTCCCTTTCAAAGATCCAAGAGGACACTGGGAAAAAGATCTCTCAATTAATATATCAGAAAAGGAGTAGAGAGTAGCAATGCAGAGAATTCACTCGAGCTCCATATGCGCAAAGCATACAATTATACAACTCAAAATTATATATCGAGCACATCTGTCTCGACTAAAACTCTCCAAAATGTTTCCAGGGCATGATCCAACCTGTGAACGTTGCAACCAAGCCCCAGCCTCACTGGGCCTGCACCAAATTAACATTATTCTGGGCAAAAATTTTTAATCACCTGTCAGACAGCCTTGGACTCACAATCCCTCCTAACCCACTAACAGCTGTGTTTGGGGGTCTTCCAGAGGGGTTTAAAGTGGAGAAAGACAAACAAATCGTGATGGCATTCACTACACTCTTGGCACGCAGACTCATTCTGATAAACTGGAAGAATCCAAACTCTCCTCTTTTAAGTCAGTGGGAAACCGATGTGTTATACTATTTGAAATTGGAAAAAATCAAATACTCAGTTAGAGGATCTGTACAGACTTTTTTCAAAACATGGCAGGATCTAATCAGTAATATTTTAAAATAAGTTCATAAAACACAGAGAATTTTTTTTAAATTAGGTATGTTTACAAGCCTTAAATTTAACGTTATTTGGCTTGCTCTCTCTCTCAGGGGTGGGGATCGATCTGTTCTTAACTCAATTTTTCTTTTTGTAAAATCTTGATTGCTTTGTATGGATTGTAATAAAATTAATAAAAAAAAAAAAAGTCAAACTGTTTATATGTGTAAGTAGTATTCCTTATTTCCAAATGTCTTTATAGTTTGTTGGGATTTGTGCTTTTCTTTCGTATTACCACACTGCAGATAATGCACAATGGCCAATAAACCTATACCTCCGGAAATCTGGGTTGTGTGTTCTTTTAGCAGTCCTGTTTGGTTCGGGTTCTTGGGATGAATCTTGTGAGGTACATAAGGAACTGGAAGAGCTCAGAGTTCATGATGCTTATGGGCTTTTGAGGAACCTGTCCACGTTTGTTGGCATTCTTAATATAAAGTGCAGTTTTTTATAACTGGACTAATGTCAGTCGCTTCAATTCCCCAGTATGCAGGGGCAAAATATCCCTTTGACTGAATGCTGATCTGAAATCTGCAGCCAGTAACTGCCTAAAATGTTAAAGCCATGGCCAATTTGTTAATTGTTTTGATAAGAATTACTTATGAATTCTTTCAAATTGTTTCAGTTTTTTTTTTTTCTTTTTTTGGGGGGTCTGGCACAAATCTTACTTACTGGCATATGAAATCCCCCCCTACCCCCACTTGATACACCATTCAACCCACCTTGATGTCTAGTTATTGAAGACGTCAAGCTTTGTGGGGTTCAAAGAAGGAAAATTACACCCTTATGATAAAGAGTAAGTCATTCAGTGTCTTCAGCAAAAATAACCATCCATCCATTATCCAACCCGCTATATCCTAACTACAGGGTCATGGGGGTCTGCTGGAGCCAATCCCAGCCAACACTGGGCGCAAGGCAGGAAACGAACCCCAGGCAGGGCGCCAGCCCACCGCAGCAAAAATAACAAGATGCTTAAATCCTGCATCTCACATCGACCAACCTCAGGGGGTCACCTCCGAATGGGATTTGGGCAAGTTACTCATTTTCACAAAAAACAAATAGGCATGTGGTGAGTAATTTTAGGTATTCAAGATCTGTTATTAATTTTTCTTTTTGTAAAAACTTGATTGCTTTGTATGGATTGTAATAAAATTAATAAAAAAAAAAGATTGCTAATCACGAATATACTTTTCATATGTGATTCTTTAACATTGGCGCTAGCCCAGTAAAGGCCAATCCAAGAAACAGGCATGTGGAGGATCATGTTGGACTACTTCAAGGTCAGCGATTACAAATATGATGTTAGTTTTGATTGTATTCATCATTTACTAAAGATCTAGCCTTCTACGGACCTCCATCTGTGTAACGTTCCAATAAAGTCATAACTTTGGAATATTTTCCAGCTGGTCATTTGAACACAATGCAGTACACGTAAGCACACATAAAACCTAAACTGAACTGTGCAGCTCGCCGCTAGTAGGAACCCTATTGCCTCGGTTGCCTCCTTATCTGCCTGATTAATAAGCTAACAATCAGAGGGTGAAAATGATCAAGTCCTATTACAATCAAGCACACTTAGACTTTAAATATCATGAAGTACTGCGGTGTGCTGGCGACCTGCCCGGGGTTTGTTTCCTGCCTTGCGCCCTGTGTTGGCTGGGATTGGCTCCAGCAGACCCCGTGACCCTGTAGTTAGGCTATAGCGGGTTTGATAATGGATGGATGGACATCATGAAGTAAATTATTACATTTGTTATGAACACTTATGAATTAGTGCGTCTTACGCTAATTGGGATTTTTTTGGCAGTTCGATGTATCAACGAGACGATGTCTGGAGCGCCTGCTGGCTTCAGTGGCTTCTACAAACAGGATAGGATTTTTTTTAGTGCAGCCTTAAGATTTTCATTTAAAATGTCAAACGATTTACGTTTGCAAGCTGCATGCTTTGTTCCCAAGTGTCCATATAGTTTGGAAGGCTTCGTGCTTTCATTTGGTAGTAGCACACCGCACAGCAGCCGTTGTTCACCACTAAAAATTAAAATAAATCAATACCTCAGAAAATCTGTACCTTCTTTTGATATCCATATTGGCTCAGGTTTTTGGGGTTAATCTTGTGAGGTTAATAGGTATTTAAAAAAAAGATCGGAGTACGTGATGCTACAGGGCATTCGAGAAACCTCTTATTGTTCGTTGGCATTCTTAAAGAAGCGCGTGGTGTACCTGGGGTGACAAGATGACCCGCTTGACCAGGACAGTCGCGATTTCAAGCTATGCTTCCCGTTTTTTGTTTTTTTTTCCCCAGTTTGTATGCTTGAACAAAATGTCCCGTTTTTAGGCGGCCGAAACCCAAAGGAGGAACCCCGACTTTGATTTCATTTGGATTTTTACAAAGCGCACAATACTACATGGGTCTTCATGTGCTCGACGCAAGTAAAATCGGAGTTGTATGGGTTACCAGACGTCCAGCAAAACGAGGCGCCGTCCTTCTTTTCGGCGTTTGTCCTCCGTCCGCCAGGCATTGCCTAAAATTATAAAAAAAGTGGCCGGCTTTCACCAGTCACTGACTTGACCGCGTTATTACGTGAAATCGCACGCTGTGTTTTAATAAAATCATCTCCGTTTTATCGAAAACAAAACAAGGCCACGCGCCTGCGCTCACTTCGCCATGTTATGTTGTCCGTACTTGTTATACGAATATGCGGTAGTATTATCTAATAATGTCATCCAGCAGTAACACTAATACGAACAAATGCAAATTCTCGTACCACCTGAAAACGAAGTATCCGTGCTTTAGTGAAGCACGAACCGAAAACGAAGCAGAGTGTTTGCTTTGTCATTCTTACGAGTCCGTTGCAAACTGGGGTACCTTTTGTGACCTGTCAAATTTGTCGTTTTTAAATTTCCATTGTAACACCCAGTTCACACCGTGTTTCCAGAATAGGACTGGACGCGTTCTCCTTTTTGTCCTCTTTTATTACCTTCGGTGTCATCCTTCTGGTAACCCTACACACGACTGGTCTGCCTAATCGCGGGTGTCCCCGTTTGGGACTTATGCTCACTCTAGGTCGGTGTATTGTAAATGGAGTTACGTGAACAGTTTCAACTCCTCGGTATGCCGGGAGAAAAATGTCCCTTTAACTGGGCGCAGAACTGAAATCTGTAATCACTAACCTCCAAAAACATTAAAGAGATGGCGTATTTATTTAGTTATTTATTTTAATTTCAACCGACGAGCTATGTAGTACGCGACCCACGGGTTGTTAAACACTGACCTGGGTAACACCAGCAAGAGAAAATACAAGCTAGTAATAAAATTAAAACACAATTAAATGAGTGAAAAGTGATCGTTTCCTGCCTTGGCTGTGGGGTTCTCCTCGGTTTGCATTTCCAGGCTGCGCAGTTTTGTGGCCAATTAAAACCAATGCTCCGTGTATGGTTTTAAAAAAACTGAAGACAATCCCTCCACGATAGGGGCTCTACTGACGTGCCTGGCTGATGCGAATGTGGCAGGGCATCAGTGTGTTGAGATGATCTATGGTCAGTAACGACCAGGAAATGTTATAAAACGGTACACTTGCCCAGTGTATCACCTGCGTTGAAAATGTAACTTCTGTTCACGCCGGGCGTCGCGTTCATTCAAGGAAGGGCGCCAAACGACACGTGACTGTAAATCACGTGCCCACTAGTGTACCGCTCCCGCTCAAAACGCGTCACTCGCTCTCGCACTTTTCAGCAGTAATCTAACGAACTCCATTGGAAGAAGAAGGTGCGGAGTTTGTACTTAACTTGCAGGGTACGTCTAGCAGGTCCTGTCTTTAGGGTGGTGCCGGAGGGGTCTGGGGTTCCATCAAAAACATTACAAAAAGGAAACACCAAGCGGGATTTTTTTTTTTTCATTTGTATGTCCAGGATTTTAAATCACCTGTAGCTCGTAAACGTTTCACCTATTAGACTTGAAATTTAGTATACATATACTACGTGACGTCTACTATCCGCTTTCAGGGTGATGATTTTTATTACTCTTTTTATTTTTATTGTATTGTAGAATCAACTCTCGGCAGCACGCAGCAGGGCGGCCATGCGGGCGCATGCGTATGAGCGTCGTTCTCATACCCTACCTCTTCATATCTTTAATCACTCTTGAGGCAGATTGAAGACTTAAGTGCCAGCTTGAGTGAAAAATTATGAAAACATACAAAGTAATCCCAACACAAAAACGAACTTAATCAGTTTTAACGCGAAAAGATACTGACGAAGGAAGAGAAGCAGCGGGCCGCTAGGGTGGAGAAAAGAAGAGCTGCCCAAGGAAGCAGCAAGCACATCATCCTCTGAGCAAACGAATGCTAAACGTACAGTGAAAGTGTATGAATGCGCAAGTCAAGTGTATTCACTGCACATAACGTGCAGTACGCCGTTACTGGTATATTGTAGCGATCTGGGAAAGAAATTGCCACTGGGCAGAGTGTTTAGTTATAAATACAGTATTAAAAGAAAAATAAAGGGGCGGGCAGAGACACAACTGCCACTCTTAATAAAACAGCCTCTGGGGTGATGGAAAGGTGGGGTGCTTGGATGTGGATTGGGTTTTAGTGGGGTGTGTTTTGCTGTTTTTTTGTCCTGACTACGTTTTTGTTTTCGACTTGTTGAAGTAAGAAGGAAAGTGAATGAAACCAGCGATTAGTTCTTTTATTTGATAATTACCACCACTTGCCTGTGAGATTTATTTGCTCATCTGGGAAGGGATATTACACTGGTGTCAGAAGCGGGACGAGGCATCCCATTGAGACGGCTGTTGCAAGAAACAGAGGACGTGAAAATGGCGGACGAAGAATTTCCCCCTCCGCCCTGGTGGTTACTGCAGTGCAAAGAAGAACCCTAGGACAAGCATGCCGAGAGGCGTGAGGGAAAGGCATGATTCACCAAGGTTGAAACCGGGACGGGCAGCTGGGAAGCCTTTTGGAACAGGCTCGAAGTTGTTGCAGAGGCGAATAGGTGGGGAGTCAAGGATAGTAGTGATGGGTCGTTCTTGAACGATTCGTTCATTTTGAACGAATCTTTAATGTGACTCGGGAAGAACGAGTCGTCTCGTGGGAGTGATTTGTTCAGTCGCGCATTCGCATTTGTGCAACTTCCTATAGTTTCTGTATTGGAATTGATTCACCTGTTTCGAGTCTCTGGGTTTTTCGAGTCATTCGTTCATCACGTGACAGCCCCATAAGCTTAACCAACTCAGTCCGAGCCGGAAACAGAACTGATTAGTTCATCTCTCGAGTCTTCGGGTTCGAGTCGTTCGTTCATCACGTGACAGCCCCATAAGCTTAACCTATGCAGTCTGAGCCGGAAAGAGAATTGAACGAAATGACTTGAAAAATGATTCGTTTATTTGGCTGAACGAGACTCAAAGGTCCGAGTCGGTAAAATGATCCGAACTTCCCATCACTAAAGGATAGAGCAGTGCAGTTGGTGGCGGCGTTGGAAGGGGAGGGTTTGAAAATCCTTGAGGATGTTCCGCGGGAGGATTTAACAGACTTAGAACTGCTTTTGAAGGCCATTGAGTGTCATTTCGGAAGAACAGAAACTATATTAGGACTGCAAAGGCAACTGCACGAACGAACTCGGAGGTCTGGAGAACGTCTAGGAACATTTGCTGCGTAAGTGCAGGGACTGGTGGGGCGAGCCTATGCACATTTCCCCCGCAGGGTCCGGGACGAATTGGCACGTGACACATTTCTCCGTGGGCTTGAACCTAAAGCGTTGTGCCACCATGCTCAACTTTCCCGACCAGCAACTCTAGAAGCAGCCCTCGAGCGGGCTGTAGAGTTTGAATTGGTATGTGAGGGGGAATCGGCATGTACGGAGGGTCGTGAGAGGGAAAGGATGTGCCGCCAGCCACCGCGCGACTATGTGTTGTGTCTGGGAGAGGAGCCCTCAGGAGGAACTCCCCCGGTGGGACTAAACCTTATGAGAACATCAGCTACAGCCACTACACCACCTAATTGCTGGCGCTGTGGCCAACCCGGGCATCTTCGTCGATTTTGTCCTTTCCGTCCAGCAACTATTCTGGGCTCCAGAGAAATGTCAGGAAGCAGCCAGGGTTCGGAGTAAGCGGGACATTTCCGGACCCTTTAGTAGTCCCGCTGCAACCGACAACAGATGCGGGCCGGGACGAGTCGGTGATCCCGGTGGGACAGCTAGGTGTGAGGAATTTGGAGACTGTTTCGCCACCTCTTCTAAGGACATCGGGCAAACTCACCTCGTCCACCATCACATCGACACGGGAGATGCGCACCTGATCAAACAACATCCGCGACACATTCCCCTGGCACAACAGATCGAGGCATATCGGTTGGTACTTGAGATGTTGAATTCTGGAATTATTGAACCATCAAATTCTCCTTGGTGCTCCCCTGTTGTTCTGGTTAAAAAGAAATCGAGAGAATGGCGTTTCTGTGTTGACTACCACCGGTTGAGTGCAGTTATGCGAAAAGATTTGTATCCGCTTCCTAGAATTGACGAGGCCCTTGATCTGGTGTCTGGGTCGCGTTGGTTCTCCACGCTAGATTTGAGAAGTGGCTACTGGCAGGTGGAGTTAGCCCCGGAAGCCAAGGAAAAAACTGCATTTTCAACCAGGGGCGGGTTTTGACAATTTCGAGTGCTCCCTTTCGGATTGTGCAATGTGCCGGCAAGTTTTGAACGGCTAATGGACTATTCCCTCTTGGGCATCCCTCGTTCCAGATGCCTGGTATATTTGGACAATGTGATGGCACATGGACCCACGTTTGAAACTGCTTTGCACTCCCTTAGAACCATACTAGCGAAATTGTGAGAAGCAGGACTTAAGCTACACCCTGATAAAAGCCAATTGCTGCGCCGAGAAGTCACCTACTTGGGACACCGAGTAAGTGAAAGCAGGGTGGCCACAGAAGACAGCAAGACTCGAGCAATCCGTGACTGGCCGACTCTAATTAATGTATGGCAAATCCGGGGATTCCTCGGACTGGCATCCTACTATCGGTGTTTTGTTCCTGGGTTCGCAGCTAAATGACCACCTAAATAAACCTGCTATTTTTGATAAATTTCAATCGGGTTTTAGAACAAATCACAGCACAGAAACTGCACTCGTTAAAGTAGTAAATGACTTGCGAGTGAATGCAGACAGAGGCCATTTATCTGTTCTCATCCTCTTAGATCTGAGTGCTGCATTTGACACCATTGATCACAATATTCTTAGAAATCGCCTTAGTCAATGGGTGGGCCTCTCTGGCAGGGTCTTAAATTGGTTTGAATTCCAACTGGCAGGGAGAGAATTCTTTGTTAGTTGTGGTAATTACAACTCAAAGACACATGATATCCGATATGGTGGTCCACAAGGCTCTATCCTGGGTCCGCTGTTCTTCTCAATCTACATGCTTCCGTTAGGTCAGATTATCTCAGGTTACAACGTGAGCTACCACAGTTATGCTGATGACACACAGCTGTACTTATCAATAGCACCTGATGACCCCGACTCTCTCAATTCACTAACACAATGTCTGACTTGTATCTCAGAATGGATGAATAGTAATTTTCTCAAGTTAAATAAAGAGAAAACTGAAATCTTAGTGATTAGCAATAATGGATACAATGAGGCTATTAGAAACAAACTGGATACATTAGGATTAAAAGTCAAGACGGAGGTAAAAAGCTTAGGGGTAATTGTTGACTGTAATCTGAATTTTAAATCGCATATTAATCAGATCATTAGGACAGCATTTTTTCACTTAAGAAACATAAGTAAAGTTAGACCTCTTATATCACTGAAAGATGCTGAGAAATTAGTTCACGCGTTTGTTTTCAGTCAACCAGATTACTGTAACGCACTCCTCTCAGGACCACCCAAAAAAGACATCAATCACTTGCAATGAGTGCAGAATGCAGCTGCTAGAATCCTAACTAGGAAAAGAAAATCCGAACACATTTCTCCAGTTTTGATGTCACTACACTGGTCGCCTGTGTCATTCAGGATTGACTTTAAAATTCTGCTGATGGTTTATAAAGCCTTAAATAATCTCGCCCCATCTTATATATCAGAATGTCTGACACCTTATATTCCAAATCGTAACCTCAGATCCTCAAATGAATGTCTCCTTAGAATTCCAAGAACAAAACTTAAAGAAGTGGTGAGGCGGCCTTCTGCTGTTATGCACCTAAAATCTGGAATAGCCTGCTGTGGTGTTATGGGTCCACAGCTCGTTGAGTAAAGGCCATTTTTAAATAAATAATCAATGTGATCGCGGCTTAGCGAGGGGACGTTGGGCCATAGTGGGCGCGGGCGATCCGTAGGGTGTGGGCGTTTCTCACCTAGTGCACAGGTGAGGAACTGCCCACATTCATGATTGTCCCGTGGCTAATGCTGCAGCTGCTGTGGCCCTTGTCATTTTAAAAAGAAGCGCGAGTCGGTTTTAAGGAGGTGAAAAAACGATCGGAGAGAGAAAGGAAAGGAGAGGACGGAGGTTACCGGGAGCAGGAGAGGAGGCAGGTCGGTGAAAGAGAGAAAGCCGCGAAGAGCGAGCGGACGGGTGAGCGCGCGATCGAGCGCTCGTGGACAGCTGCGTGGAAGCTGGGTGTTAGGCCGACACCCAGGCGTTTGTGTTGATGTCGCTCCCGCTGAGCGATCAGGTAGCGGGAGTGACCAGGAAAGGCGACTGGCCGCATGAAGGCCATGGAAAGGCAGCGGAAGTCGGGAGACTTGGTGCTGGAATCCCCAACATGGGCGACCTGGCCGTTGGTTGGAAGCCAAGTTCTCCGGGACTGGGATGAGTGCCATACCGAAGCCAGGGATCGGGAGGTCTCCAGTCTCGTGCGTGTGTTTCAGGAGGGCAGCTGCAGAGAGCGTCTTGCCTGCTGCGATGCCCAAACGGGATTAGCAGGTGAGACGCTAACAGAAGAGCACCGGATTTGTTGTTTTTTTTTAAACTGCTTCCAAGAGAAGATTTTAACCTCACGTTTTAAAGGATTGTTTTTTCTATTTATTGGTTTTACTCCTCGTTTTCATTTAATGGATTTATTTATTTATTGAAGAACTTGGAGAGTACTGCACTATTTATGAACACACTTTTTGTTTTGTTGGTTTTTAATAAAAGCACTGTTGCACTTTTTGCACCACCCCTTGCTCAATTGTTTATTTGCCTCCACTGACTAGCTCACTCGGTAACATTATCGACGGTGTTGGGTTCATGTGCTTCCAAAAGCAAAGGGAGTGTGGAGCCAGAACCCACATCGTCACACCTGCCAATAGGAATTCACCAGGCTGATACAGTAGAGCAGTTTAAAACACTGCTGAAAACACATTACTTTAACATGGCTTTTCTATAACTTCAATTTAATCTTAATTTAACTTAATCCTGATACTCTGTATGTTCAATTCATCATAATAACTATTCATGGTGGCTGTAAAATCTGTACTGACCCCAACTCTCTCTTCTGTTTCTTTTTCCGGTTTCTTTGTGGTGACCTCCACCTACTCAAAGCTTCACGATGCTCCAACATTGATGGACTGAAAGCCAGAAGTCTACGTGACCATCATCATCATCAAGCCCTTCCGTGAGAACCCTAAATCCAAAGAGGACTGTTTCATTTATGTTAGGTAGAATGTCCAGAGGGGACTGGGTGGTCTCATGGTCTGGAATCCCTACAGATTTTATTTTTTCTCCAGCCGTCTGGAGTTTTTTTTTGTTTTTTCTGTCCCCCCTGGCCATTGCTCCTTACTCTTATTCGATGTTAATTAATGTTGACTTATTTTTTTTTCTAATTGTGTCTTTTATTTTTCTATTCTTTATTATGTAAAGCACTTTGAGCTACTGTGTGTATGAAAATGTGCAATAGAAATAAATGTTGTTCTTGTTGTTGTTGCTACGGTGGCTGCTCCCCTTCACCAGCTAACAAAGAAGGGTCAGTATTTCCACTGGGGAGCAGAGGAACAGTCCGCTTTCCAAGCCCTGAAAGATTACCTTATGCCAGGCTCCCATCTTAGCCCCACCTGACCCTGCCCTGCCTTTTGTTTTAGACACGGATGCCAGCAATGTAGGTCTAGGTGCCGTCCTGCCACAACCATACTCCCAGGGAGAACGAGTAGTTGCTCATTTCAACCGAGCCCTAAGCAGAGAAGAAAGAAACTACTGTGTCACACGGAGAGAGCTCCTGGCAGTGGAGGAAGCGATCCGGCATTTTCAACACTACTTACGAGGGACTGCATTTACACTGCGCAGCGATCATGTATCCTTACAACGGCTTATGTCTTTTAGGGAGCCAGAGGGGCAAGTGGCAAGGTGGCTGGAAATGCTATAGTCGTTTAAGTTTGAAATCCAACATTGCCGGGGGGGGGTCAACATCACAACGCAGATGCGCTATCCCGCGGGCCATGTGCTCAGACAAACTGCGACTGCTGCCGCCATCAGGTAAACCAAGAGCGAACAGGGGAGGTGAGACACAGTTGCTCAATGTTAGCGCTGTCTAAGGGGCAATGCGATTGGGGGTTTTGGCAGAACCAGGATCCAGAGATAAAGAAAGTTAGAGCCTGGGTGACAATCAACGACCTAGTTGGGAGGAGGTAGCCCCAGAGGGTATGACTGTTAAGGGTCTCTGGACCCAGTGGGACAATTTGACCATTTGGGATGGGGTGCTGATGAGAAGATGGCGAGCTCCTGCCACTGGAGAGATCACTTGGCAGGTGATAGTGCCAAAGGGGAAAGAGGAGGATGTTCTTAAGTTGGTGCATGGGGTCTGGCCACTTTGGGGTTAGTAAGACGCTGAAGCGGCTCCGACAGAGGTTTTACTGGGGGCGGTGCCGGCGAGATGTTGAAGATCACTGCCGCCCGTTGCGACGTGTGCACCGCGCGAAAAGGGCCCCCTGAACAATCAGTTGCCCCCCTTCAACAATATCAAGTCGGTCTGCCTATGGAGCGGGTTGGAATAGACATATTGGGGCCTTTTCCTCGTTCGCGTCAGGGAAATAGTTACATCCTTGTTGGGGTAGACTATTTCTCCAAGTGGCCGGAGGCGTACCCTATTCCTAGCCAAGATACGGAAACCATGGCTACTGCCCTAGCTGAAGGCATGTTTAGTAGGTTTGGCCAGGGGTGTAATTTTGAAAGTAAAGTTTTCTATCATGTGTGCGATCTGCTACACATTCGGAAAACGCGCACCACCCCGCTTCACCCCCAGAGTGACTGCCGAGAGTTGATTCCACAATAACATAAAAATAAAAAGAGGAATAATTTTGAGGTCAATCATCATCCAGAAAGTGGATAGTAGACGTCATGTAGTATATGTGTACCTAACTTCAATAGGAGCAATGGTCTGCAAGCTACAGGTGATTTAAAATCCTGGAGAGACAAACGGACAGCCACGGTAGCGTATTATATGTAAAGATAAACCGATGCCTAATTGTGAAAGAATTTAGACAGATACAAGAAAGACACAATATACTTTAGATAGACTCATATAAGAGGTACTATATAACACTTTATATATCAAAGAGAGAGATAAATATGACAGGCACTTTATATTAGACCCATA